>NC_133329.1:78116905-78423185 GCF_042186555.1 Aquarana catesbeiana | reverse complement strand
CAAAGAGGAGGTAATAGATCTGCTGAGTTTTGGGCAACAGCACCAACTCAGAAAAGGAATTCCTCTGAATAACATGAGCCAAGATATCTGTAGGTAAACAGTCAATTATATACACACATGTACAGTGGAATGCTGCTTGCACGTGAAGGATAAACAAAGATTAGGTGGTTATACTGACTGATTTCTAACAGGGAAACCTCAGCCAGCCTATAAACCTTTAACCCTAATGAGAGGTCAGACTTAATGGCAATGGTATAAGGGCCCTTGTAGCAATAATGACAGCAATGCCCCCATTGCAGATCTGATGGTCTTCACCAGCAGTAGGAGCTCATTAATTTTATCCAATAAGGGGTAGTAGCAGGGGATAAGGTTTCTTGGAATGGTAGAAGCTAAAGGTGTCTATGTACAGTGTTCAAGATAGGTTCAGTAAAGTATTCCCAAGGTAAAGATGTCTGTGTAAAGTGTCCCAGTGAAACCGTAAGAAAGGATTTGTAAAGGTGGGCGATTGCCCTTATACCAATGACCAGGCCGATTTAATGCCTTCTGGACAGCAGCTCCTGTAGCGACACTTGTGCAGCGGATCCACCGTATTGATCTGCAAAGCTCAGAACACAGGTTGGCAGGCAACTGGAGTGGTGCTGGATGGATGTCTGACGGACAGCAAGCAGTGCTAGGCCCCTCTCATCCGGTTTGGAATGTTGTACACCGCATGGTAGGCCGCAACCTCTCTCTTCATGCACGGAGAGGTCCGTCTCGTGTCAGGCCCAGGAGGAAGAGAGCACAGGGTGGAACTTTTGCTTCTTTTATAGCTCCTCCCAGCAATCTCTCTGATGGTAGCAAAGATCTCTGGGATATGTATTCCAAGGGCATAGTCATGCAAAACAATTATCAGTCTGAGGTTTTACTCATCCCATAATGCCTTTAGTGTGTCTCACAAACATGTCAGGTCATAACACTGGGGACTAGAGGGTCATGCGATGCATAGAAATACCGGAGGGTCACTGTGCTTTGCAATTGTAGTCCACATTGCTACATAAGCAAAAAGAACTAAAAAATTTTGAAACAGAAGTTTCCCTTTTCACTTTCTAGTATAAATAAAAATGCCATTACTAGCATCCCCAAAATGACCCCTTTTTGGAAAGTGGATGTTAGAAAGTTTCTTTAATCTAATACATAATATACATAAATTAACAAATATTAACAAATGAATGGATTAGATCTTTACAGAATAATTGAGTTGTATATATATATATATATATATATATATATATATATATATATATATATATATATATATATATATATATATATATATTTATATTATTATCTTTTAGTTATATATATATTTATATTCATAATAATATCTTTTAGTTATGGAAAAAGTGAAATTATATAGACTCTTATACTTGTTAAGGTATACATATTGGTATAAGCTTCATAAGCATTCCTATGGAGAACCAAACATGTGTTAGTAATTAAGAATCTTGCGTTGGTTTCCCTCATCTTCCCCCATCACATGAGAAGGAAGGATTCACATTTCTTGAGATGTAATTTTATGTTTAAGTTACGATTATAAGTTCTTTATACTACAATATTTCTTGACTAGGATATTAATAAGAACATTGGATTTTCAATGAAAATAATATATTATAGATAGATATAAGTATATGTAGTATTTGATTTAGATGTTAACCACTTAAGGACTAGCCTCGTTTTGGATTTTAGGTGTTTACATGTTTAAAACAGTTTTTTTTGCTAGAAAATTACTTAGAACCCCCAAACATTATATATGGTTTTTCTTAAATAAAATGGCGGTCGTTGCAATAATTTTTTTTGCACCGTATTTGCGCAGCGGCCTTAAAAGCGCACTTTGTTTGGAAAAAATTCACTTTTTTGAATAAAAAAATAAGACAACAGTAAAGTTAGCCCATTTTTTTTTTATATTGTGAAATAAAATGTTACGCCAAGTAAATTGATACCCAACATGTCATGCTTCAAAATTGCGCCCGCTCGTGAAATGGCGTCAAACTTTTACCCTCAAAAATCTCCATAGGCGATGTTTAAAAAATTCTACAGGTTGCATATTTTGCCGTACAGAGGAGGTCTAGGGCTAGAATTATTGCTCTTGCTCTACCGGTTGCGGCTATACCTCACATGTGTGGTTTGACCACCGTTTTCATATGCGGCGCTACTCGCGTATGCGTTCGCTTCTGCGCGCGAGCTCGTCGGGACGTGGGGTTTTAAAAAAAAATGTTATTTTTATTATTTATTTTACATTATTTTATTTATTTTTCCACTGTTTTTTAAAAAAAAATTGTGTCACTTTTATTCCTATTACAAGGAATGTAAACATCCCTTGTAATATAAAAAAGCATGACAGGTCCTCCTAAATATGAGATCTGGGGTCAAAAAGACCTCAGATCTCATATTTACACTAAAATGCAATAAAAAAAAAAAGTCATTAAAAAAAATGACATTGAAAAAAATGTGCCTTTAAGAGACGTGGACGGAAGTGACGTTTTGACGTCGCTTCCGCCCAGCAGTGTCACGGAGACGAGTGGGGACCATCTTAGCCTCACTCGTCTCCAGGCACACCACAAAGGAGGACGCGATTGCCTCCGCCGCTACCGACGGCTCCGGTAAGCGGAGGAGGGCACCAGATCACAGCGGGAGGGCGGCCCTCTCCCGCCACCGATAAAAGTGATCTCACAGCGAATCCACCGCAGGGACCACTTTTATCAGAAAGCCGACCACCGCACGAAAACGGGGATACCGGGGTTTTGGCAGCTAGCTGCTATCATAACAACGATATCCCCGTTCAAAGTTTGGACGTACATCGTCATGCGCTGGTCGGCAAGTGGTTAAAGGAAACTTATTTTGTATACGTTAAATGGTTTCACACGTTCTTGCCCACACCTCAGGAATGCAAATGTATAGAGATTGAGCAACTCCCACTATTACATGAGGTGGTTAAAGCCTGCGTTTTTTTTGTAGAATTGCAAGACAAATGAGGACCTTGGACCAGCCTTTTTAGGAAGGAGGGGTCAGATTTTAGAAGTGAAAGCTAGAAACCGAAGCACAGTGGGGCAGAAATTTGCTTCAAACACACCATGAGAAAACTTCACACACACACAAAGATACACATCTGATTCAATCTTCATCTTAAGAATATAATTACAATATTGATGTTATTTTTACATTTTACATTTTGATAATGTTCTTGTAATATTTTGCTATTTTATTATTAAATCAATTTTTGAGTTTTTACACGAGAACTGAACAGATTTTCTTGGAACTTTCCTCATCACTATAATTTACAGAATATTGGTATTAATACCATAAAATTGTATTTTAACAGTGGCAAGCCATAGTCAGTTTAATTTTGTCCGAATATTGAACATTTTTGACTTATTTCTCCATCCGCTTGAAGAGATGGAAGATAAGTAAGACAAGCATTGATTATGCAGTCAAGCTTCCAGGAGTAATAGAAACAGCAAATGAACTTTCGGCATCATCGAATGAACCTGGAATCATAGAATCATCAGAATTGGTGAGAAATTTGGGCACGTGCAAGAAAACTCTGTTTCTTGATGACGTAATTTCCCACCAACAGAGGGAACGCGTATTACATGAAGGAAATCTGTCCTAAATTGGTAAATAATTAATTCGCAATAGTCATTTTTCTGTATCCTTAGCTAAAAGCTGTCAATATAAACTTGCCTTCAGCTTTAATAAAGAAACCTATGCATTCACTAGAATAATTTCAGGCTTGTACATTAGTGACAGTATAGTGCACGAGTGTTTAAAGAAAGTGTTATCAAAATTTTCTAGACCAGAATGTATTTTCCAGCAAGTTTTTGTTGTCTACACAGAGTATAGAGGAACATGTCACTCTTTTGTCTGAGTTATATACTCCATTAAAAAACAGCAGGGCTGAAACTGAACACAGGGTCAGTTCAGTTGATGAAAAGTCAGGTAGCATTCCTTCATATATAAATTAGTCATGGACAGAGACAGTTATCTCAGGAAAAAGTTAGAAGCATTTCTGCTATTCCAATTCCAACATCTTAAAAGGCATTATATAAATTTTTGAGCGAGGTAAATCGTTGCAAAGAGTTTTTACAGAAATGTGATGATAAAGTTAAATTATTATTTGATCTTTTGAGACAAAAAGATGTTGTGTTTGATCAATGGAGTAAAACCCAGACAGATGCCTTTGAAATGTTGAAAAGGGATCTGCAGAATGCGCCTTCATTGACTACAATTAAAGTTTGTCGATTTCTGTTGTTTTGTATACTGATGTATCTGAGAATTCGATTTCAGTAACTTTGTCTCAATTAAAAGAAGGTGATCAGAAAATAATAGGCTTTTTCTCCAGAGGTTTGACAAATATGGAAGAGACCTTACACATATTAAGCAATTGCTAAGTGTTTATTTTTCAATCAAAGTAACAGAAAAGATTGTGAGATCTAGTAAGATCATATTACAGACACCTGATCTATCACTAAAACTTCTTCTAGAGAGATTTCATTCAGGAGAATTATATGACAAATATTGCCCATTGTTTAAAAGTTTACAATTTAAATCTATACAGGTAGATTTGGTAACAGAACATTCTCAGCTATATTTACAAAATGATGTTTGTACAAATGTATACAGAAAACCTGTAAATGGGGTTTTTAGAACAAGTGCTGAGAGGGTCTTTGAGACAGTATTTGTTAATACTATTAAGAGTCGTTCAGCAGGTCTTGCTATGTGTTACCCAAAGAATGGTTATGCTATTCAGCAAAAATTCTACAAAAAATGCTGAATTGGAAGATGCCAAAAATTAGAGTACAGCACTCATGACTCTAAATCTTAAAGAGGAGAAGTGAATGGACACAGTTTACTTCAGTCTTCTGAGTTGTTTTGAAACCTTTCTTTGTAAAAACGAGGTTTCGAATCATGACAAAAAGGAGAAATTGCATCCTGTTATATATAAAATACACAGAATAATAGCATACGGAGTATAGGCCAGTTTAAGAAAAGAAGAGCAAAGTAAGGTAATTAGAAATGTTTTTGAGGTTTAAGTGAAAAACTCTGCGCCAAACTATTAGAAAATACTAAAAAGAATATATATAAATAGATTCCTGCTCCCCTCAAAGAGTGGTGTGCTCCTAATGGTATGTGAAAAATTGGATGTAGGGGCGCTATATATAAATAGTACTTGCTAGCTAGTTAGTAATTTTTGTACCCACCAATTAAAAAGAGTATATTTATAACCGTCTTCTAGGATATATATAAGTAATGAATACAATCCCAAAAAAGTGACAAGTGTAAACACATAAATATGTGAATAAAAAATCCACAAGAAAGTCCACAACAAAACATAAATCTGAAGAAGCTTCAATCTTCTGAATGTAGCAGTGTCTTCCAACAAAGATTCATAATCCTCCACCAAACTTTTAGAGAGATAAGAACACCAACAGTGAAGTGGATAAGTGATCTGCTTACCAGACCAATTTGACTTCTTTCCTAGGAAAGATAGTCAAACTGCGCTTGTGCAGGATAGTGCCTGCTCACATGGATGGGATGGATATGATAGGGGCCTTCTTCCTCAATGGCAAAGGCAGGATATACACAGAAAGCAAGAGAACTTCCATAGTATAATTCCGTTTTTTTATTATTAAAATCAAAGTATAAAAAAGTGGCCGAATGGCCCCTTACATTTAAGAGTGCCTATCCCGGCACTGGGGCTGCTGGCTTGTCAGGGAAATGCTGTGTGGAGTCACCTCCATCTCGCCTCTCTGGATGGTGTGCATTCCACTGGCTTACATCGTCAACCAGCCGGACCAGATATTGCGTAGGTAAAAAACGTGACCAGGTACCGCCTCGACGTACGTTTCGTTGTTTACGTCTTCAGGTCATAATAAAATATTAGGATTGTGATATGTAAAATTAATAAGTAAATGAAGGTATATTTTGCATTAGTAAATTCAAAATGATGATACTGCATTCTGTTTCAGGATCTGACTTGTAAGTCACCAAAAGAACCTTCCAGATGAAAGCAAACCCTTGAAGCTGAAGAATATCAGTTCTGGGAGAAGTTTTGACACAAG
This sequence comes from Aquarana catesbeiana, assembly GCF_042186555.1. Lineage (NCBI taxonomy): Eukaryota > Metazoa > Chordata > Amphibia > Anura > Ranidae > Aquarana > Aquarana catesbeiana. Next base: position 78,417,087 of record NC_133329.1, on the reverse strand, counting down.
AGATTCATTTTTTATAATTATTGTTGTCTTTTTATCTTAAATAAAGTTTTTCCAACTTTACAGAGTGCAGGAAGAAGAATAATGTCCTGTACACACGGTCAGACTTTCCGACGGAATATGTGCGATCAGAGCTTGTTGTCGGAAATTCCAACCGTGTGTGGGCTCCATCGGACTTTTTCCATTGGAAATTTCCGACACACAAAGTTTGAGAGCAGGCTATAAAATTTTCCGAAAACAAAATCCGTTTGCATAAATTCCGACCGTGTGTGGACAATTCCGACGCACAAAGTGCCACACATGCTCGGAATAAGTTAAGAGCCGAAAGCTGTTGCCCCGTTTATAGTCCCGACATACGTGTTTTACGTCACCACTTTCAGAACGATCGGATTTTCCAACAACTTTGTGCAACCATGTGTATGCAAAACAAGTTCGAGCCAACATCTGTCGGAAAAAATCTATGGATTTTGTTGTCGGAATGTCCAATCAATGTCCGATCGTGTGTACAGGGCATAAGAAGAAAAAAAAAACCTCTAATAAGAGAGACACTTATAAAAAACAAATTACTTTTGATTACTGATAAAATAATTTATCCATCAAATATATATGCAGTTTTTATATATATACGTTTTTATGTGACGTGGTATGTTTATCATATCAAGATGAAATATTTTTTACACATCAACTTTTACAATCATATAGTGTATTTTCAGAGTTGAAAGGGTTAATAGAGTCACTTTAATTAGGAGGAACATCTGGTGTTAACCACTTCAGCCCTGGAAGGATTTACCCCCTTCCTGACCAGAGCACTTTTTGCGATACGGCACTGCGTCGCTTTAACTGACAATTGCGCGATTGTGCGACGTTGCACCCAAAATTGACGTCCTTTTTTTCACACAAATAGAGATTTCTTTTGGTGGTATTTGATCACCACTGCAGTTTTTATTTTTTGCGCTATAAGCAATATTTTTTATTTTTTGCCATAATAAATATCCCCCAAAAATATATATAAAAAAATTCTTTCTCAGTTTAGACCAATAAATATTTTTCTACATATTTTTGGTGAAAAATTGCAATAAGCTTATATTGATTGGTTTGCGCAAAAGTTATAGCGTCTACAAAATAGGAGATAGATTTATAGCATTTTTATTATAATTTTTTTTATTAGTAATGGCAGCGATCTGCGATTTTTATTGTGACTGCGACATTATGGCGGACACATCAGACACTTTTGACACTATTTTGGGAACATTGTAATTTATACAGCGATCATGGCTATAAAAATGCACTGATTACTGTGTAAATGACAATGGCAGGGAAGGGGCTAAACACTAGGGGGCGATCAAGGTGTTAAGTGTGTCCTAGGGAGGTGTTCTAACTGTGGGGGGATGGGCTTCCACTGACATGACAGCGATCACTGCTCCCGATGACAAGGAGCAGTGGACCTCTGTTATGTTGCTAGGCAGAATGGGGAAATGCCTTGTTTACAAAGGCATCTCCCCATTCTTCCGCTCCGTGACATAATCGCGGGCCCCCGGTGGACATCAAGTCCGCAGGACCCGCGGGCATGGTCACGGAGGACGTGGCGGGCGTGCGCGCGCCCACAATGCTGCGATTTAAAAGGGACATACCTATACGCCCATTTGCCCAGCCGTGCCATTGTGCCGACGTACATGGTCGAGCGCTGGTCAGCTAGTGGTTAATTAAGATAACAGTACATTTTTTCCTAAAGTCATATAGACAAGTGACTAACTTTACATTGTAATATGTATTTATTTTTAAAATCATCTCACATATATGAATGAATTGAAGTTAAAAAACATATTTTAAGTTCAAATTTTGACAAGATTATTTGAAAGGTTGTATGGAGTATAGATTTATGCTAAACACAATTTGGAGGGAAAGTATGAAACATATATTTCTGAAGTGACATCCATACTTCAAAGTATTGTACAACAATGTTACATTTATGAATTTATGAATATTAAGGGGATTGATTGTTTGGTAAAAGAAAAAGAAAATAATAAGGGTGGAAATATTTTTATGGTATATGAAGCAAAAGTTTTAATAAGTTCACTTTTCCTTATATAGAATCAAAATTGAAAATATATTCAAATCAATTATCTTAATATCTAAAAGCATGTATGGATACAAATGAGATGCGGTTGTAAATGTTTAAAAATTTAGATAAGAAAATGATTAAGATTGTTTAATCAATCATTTTGAGAGGGAAATGTTAGAAAATGTCTTTAATCTAATATCTAATATACATCAATTAACAAATATTAACAGATGAATGAATGGATTAGATCTTTACAGAATAATTTAGTTGTATATATATATATATATATATATACATATATATGCAGCGCTTACCCCCGAAGGAGCGGCCGGCTAAATAAATGTTATATCCGTAATTCACGTTTACCACACAACCCTCGCAGCCCATACATTTAAAAGTCTCAGTCCTTAATGCTTTTTTTTAATGCTTTATTCAACAACACAAACTGGGATGGGAGAAGGACTTTCTTTGAGATGCTCTTTGGTTAATTTCTGATCTTTTCCTTGCTTCACTTGCAAAGACTCACAGCATTGCGGGTGACAGTGATTCAAAACTGGATGATTACTTTATCAGGGAAGATGGATGTAGATTTCTGACAGAGAATAAACAATAAGAGTCACTCTGAATGACCTCTCCCGCTTGACTGATCCCGGGGCAATGCTGAACCCAAAGTCACAGGCCACAACCACCTGTCTTGCTGACTTGGGTACCAACATCGCTCAGCCTCTGGACAGTATCTCTCCCTTAGGCTTTTCACTCACTTGATCAATAGCCCACTTTATCACTCACTTGATCAATGCTGTAAGATGTCGTCTGTTCCTCCATGAGGACCGGTCCTTCACCCTTCTTGCAAAGGTGAAGCTCCATTGGCTCCCCGGAGGGGAAAAACCTCCACCTCCCCCTCCGGGAACCAGGCTGGCTCCTGCGCTCCTCAGAGCAGAACTGGACTCGAACACCCGGACACCACGTGCCACCCTTTTTATATGAGAGTCCCGGGAACTACCAAACAAATTAATGATTGGTCAAGACTATCACATAAACTACCTGCCACTCAAATGGTAGTTGACAACAACAGGCCTGCTGTAATAGCATAAGTCTGTCTAAATTTACCTGGCATAGAAAGCTAGCAAAAAGGGTCACCTACCTAAAAGTAGGTGCCCGCTACATACACCCCCCACTTGAATCACAACTGTCCCCAGTTGTGGAGAATAAATTTCAAGGTAACTCCCTAAAATTTAAGAAAGAAAGAGCATCTCATTACATCAATTGGAATGGGGAGAAGGAAATGAACTTTAAACAGGGTTTACATCAATTGTCACTGTACACAGTATCGGCACAACAGTATTTACATGGCCTGACTGTAGATCCCTACATCTAACATTCAATACAAGCGGAACCAAAGCACTGCTCCCGCAGGAGGAATACTCTGGTTACCACAGGCCTTCATCTGTAGAATGGACAGCCGTCACATCTTCAGTATACCTAAAAGAAGACACAAAATATTTCTAACTTATACTGACTATTACACAACATTACCATACAGAGGGGGTTATCATCCTCTATCGGGTAATTAAACAAGCACACAATTCTTTATGGCATGTGTGTTCCCATTGGGATAGACGCTCCCTCAAAAGGAGTCCAGCAGTACTCCTGCAAAGCGCATCCCAACAGACATGCTCGGCAAATAAATCCTTTTGCCCGTTGGCAAAATAAACTTTCTGTTTGGCTCTTAAACAAGAGTCCTTGAAGCAGTACTTGTGCTAAAAAGGGACTTTTAGCAGATACAGCACACCCTAGTGTGCATAACTTTGTCCTTGTTAGGCACCATGAATGCGAGTCTCCTGCTTAACAGCTTACTTGGGGAAAACTCACCCTAACCCATCTGCCATCCTGCAGTCAATCTGGGTAGAAAACGGTCACTTGTGAATGCAATCCTGCTCACAAATAATATCTCAGGTCAGGCAACCTCCTTCGACTATCTCCTGCTCCTCTCACCGAGATAGAGTAACTGTGGGTATTTTGTCCAGCTTTTACCACTAATACTCTGTCTTTGTGGATCGCTCTTCCAAGCTTCCACTCCCGATGAATATCCTTGAACCGGACCCAAACCTCACTGTCAGGTGTCCTTTTTGGCATGGGAACATGAAGATAGTCCCACACAAGTTCATCCTCCCATGTCTCCCGGGAACTTTCTACAACATCCATAATTTGTTTCGGGACATAAGGATAATCAAAGCCCCACTCTTGAGCTACCTTTCGCTGAACCTCTCTCTGGAATCTAGAGAGTCTAGGCAAGTCCTTAGCCTTTCCTCTACCAGGCAAAACACAAGCGTCAGTAGCTCTACTGACCCATTGCTGGAACGTAGCTGGCCTGCTAGGAACGGTAGTGTTTGGCCCATTAAATGGGGGTACTGGAAATTTAACTGTACCGGACACTCCTGTGGAAGCCTCCACTGAAGTTGAACTTTCTTCAAAACATTCCTCCTCACTACTCGAATTAAACTCTTCAGGGGATGACCATTCAAATAGATTGTCCATCGATCCATATTTCTGCAAGATCTGTGGTGATCCCCAATCTATAACCCGATCTTCATTTACCCCGTCCGGCTCACCCGAGGGATCCCCCTCCTGTAACTTAGGCTCCTTCCGGACGGGCAAATCAATAGGCTCACTGATAACTGGCTCCTCAGGGGTTTCCTTAGACTGGACAATAACTTCTACAGTCCCTGGGTCCCCAGCCAGATTACAGGCTTTCTCAGTAGATCCTACCTGATCTCCTGATGGCTCCAATTCAGCCGAATCAGACGGAAGCTCCTCCACTGTTACTGCAGGCGATACACGACCCTCTCCAGCCTTCCGAATCACCTGTTCTTGCGGCAGACAAAGTCCCATTGTAACATTAACAGAATAATATTTGACCTCCTGTTGGACGGGTCCCAATCGCATTAACTGGATACCGCAATGTCCACACTGAGCCCAGGCGGTGACTCCAACTGTAGGCCTCCGACATCCAGGACACATTATACAGAGCCTCTCCACTCTGTCAATCACTCCCAACGCCAGTCCTCTGGTCAGCTCCAACCGAACACCGGTGTCAATCAAAACCCGGTCCTGCAAATCAGATAGCCGTTGCATGGCAAGTGCACTCCCAACACCTTCTGCCATCTTCCTCCGCCTCTCTCGCTCTGGCGCATGGCACACTGAACATCAAGAAACGTTTCCTCTGGGGCGTGGCTCCACTCCCCACTTGTTAGTTCAGCGCGCGAGGAACTGTAGCTGTACATTTTCAAAGTCCTCCCCAGCGACCCCTGGTGGTAGGTACCATTGTACTGCAGGCTATCTTGGCAACAATCACTGAAATGCAGGTTTTCGTTGTTATGGGAGATGGTTAGTGGCAAACATGAAACAGATATCCTGGATGAAGCCCCCACATGCAGCGCTTACCCCCGAAGGAGTGGCTAAATAAATGTTTATCCGTAATTCACATTTACCACACAACCCTCGCAGCCCATAGATTTAAAAGTCTCAGTCCTTAATGCCTTTTTTAATGCTTTATTCAACAACACAAACTGGGATGGGAGAAGGACTTTCTTTGAGATGCTCTTTGGTTAATTTCTGATCTTTTCCTTGCTTCACTTGCAAAGACTCACAGCATTGCGGGTGACAGCGATTCAAAACTGGATGATTACTTTATCAGGGAAGATGAAAGTAGATTTCTGACAGAGAATAAACGATAAGAGTCACTCTGAATGACCTCTCCCGCTTCACTGATTGGAATCCTGGGGCAATGCTGAACCCAAAGTCACAGGCCACAACCACCTGTCTTGCTGACTTGCATACCAACATCCCTCAGCCTCTGGACAGTATCTCTCCCTTAGGCTTTTCACTCACTTGATCAATAGCCCGCGTGTCGCTCCTATGCAATCGATCACCCAGTTTCCTTCCGCTTTGTGGCCCGCTCCCCTCCCCACTGGGGCGGCCAACGACATCAGCAATTACATGCTGTAAGATGTCATCTGTTCCTCCATGAGGACCGGTCCTTCACCCTTCTCGCAAAAGTGAAGCTCCATTGGCTCCCCGGAGGGGAAAAACCTCCACCACCCCTTCCGGGAACCAGGCTGGCTCTCGCGCTCCTCAGAGCAGGACTGGACTCGAACTCCTGGACACCACGTGACTCCCTTTTTATATGAGAGTCCCAGGAACAACCAAGCAAATCAAAGATAGTCGAGACTATCACATAAACTACCTGCCACTCAAATGGTAGTTAACAACAACAGGCCTGCTGTAATAGCATAAGCCTGTCTAAATTCACCTGGCATAGAAAGCTAGCAAAAAGGGTCACCTACCTAAAAGCAGGTGCCCGCTACATATATATCTTTTAGTTATGGAAAAAGTGAAATTATATAGACTCTTATACTTGTAAATGGTATAAGCTTCATAAGCATTCCTATGGAGAACCAAACATGAATCTTGCGTTGGTTTCCCTCATCTTCCCCCATCACATGAGAAGGAAGGATTCACATTTCTTAAGATGTAACTTTATGTTTTAGTTAAGAGTATAAGTTCTTTTACTACAATATATCTTGATTAGGATATTATTAAGTACATTGGGTTTTCAATGAATATATATATATATATATATATATATATATATATATATATATATATATATATATATATATATAGATATAAGTATATGTAGTATTTGATTTAGGTGTTAAAGGAAACTTATATTGTATACGTTAATTGGTTTCACACATTGTTGTTGCCCACTCCTCCAGAATGCCAATGCATAGAGACTGAGCAACTCCCACCATTACGTGAGGTGGTTAAAGCCCATGGTTTTTTGTAGAACTGCAAGACTAATGAGAACTTTGGACCGGCCTTTTTAGGAAAGAGGGGTCAGATTTTAGGAGTAGAAGCTAGAGACTGAAGCACAGTGGGGCAGAGATTTGCTTCGCACCATGAGGAAACTTCACACACACACACACACACACACACACACACACACACACACAAAGATACACATCTAATTAAATCTTCATCTTAAGAATATAATTACAATATTGATGTTATTTTTACATTTTATATTTTGATATTGTTCTTGTAATATTTTGCTATTTGTTTCAACTCTTTTTATTAGTTTTTAAGAAAAAGGAACATAACATTCAAAAGAAAAATTCAAAAACTAAACATATAAAAAATAGTACAACCATATACATTGCAAATTTACATAAGTAGACTGTACTTTACATAAGTATACTGAAGTATAAAAAGAAGGGGATTAAAGGTGTTATACAGGTTAGGTCTATACTTCTACTCTGGAATTTCCCACTCCCAACGTCCAACTTTAACAGTTTATACCATTTCTACTGAGAGGGACGTAGTGAGAAAAAGAGGCAAAAAGGGGGAAGGGGAGAAGAAGGGGGAAGGGGGGAGAATGAAAGGAGAGGAGGAAGTTAAGAAAGGAAAAGGGGGGAGGAGGGAGGAGGGGGGGAGCAGGGAAAAGGGGAAGGAAAGAAGGAAAGGGGTGGGAGAAGAGAAAGGGAAAGGGGAGGGAAAAACTAAGAACTCACCCAATCGTATTATCTCAGTGCTCCTATAATAGGTTTTTAAATTAATCATTTATTAAGGGGTGGATCAATGAGGGGGGGTTTGCAATGTGCCTGCCCACCCATTCCAGCCTATTACCGTATCTCTCTTGCCCAAACACTTCAAATCTTTTCTTAACCTAATCTTTTAATGAAATAACCAAAAGTGTATTGTTTAATTTGTGATTAATCTAAAATGTATATATAATTTACTAAATTATATTTCCCTCTTCACCTAATACCTCATTCCCCTTCAACCCAACTCTCAAAATGAGAATTACCTCCTAGATGTTAGGAAAATACAAGAATAAAAAAAAGGGGGGAAGGGAGGGATAGGGGTGGGCTGGGGAGGGGAAAAAGGGGGGGGGGAGGGGAAGGAAAGGGGGAAGAGGAGGAAAAAAGGGGAAGGGGAGGGGAAAAAAGAAAGGAAGGGAAGGGAAAGGGGGAAGGTAGAGGGAAAGGGAAAGGAGGGCTGAAGAGGGGGGAATTAAGAAACTCCTCCCCTATCCCCCCAGCCACCCCCAATGGTGATTCCTCACTCTCTCACATAATTCCAGTATACTTCCATTTGTTTAAAATCCAACCATTCTCTCTAAGTTCTATAAAATCTTTGTTTAAAGTCATTTTGTAAAGACATCAATTCTTCCATCACTCTAGTTTTATCCACTTCTCTGAACCAATCCTTTATTAGAGGAGCTTTTTTTATTTTCCATTGTCTCTGTATTAGAGCTTTCGTTGCATTTAATAGATATGGTACTACTGCTGCTCTATATTTCTTCCTTGGCTCTCCCGTGGCATGTAACAGACATTGCAAAGGATCCTGCGCAATTTCAACCCAGTAATCTTTTTAATCATTTTCAATATCTCTCTCCAGAAAGGTTGGATCTTGGTACACTGCCACCATATGTGAGCATGTGTGCCCTCAAATCCACACTCCCTCCAGCACAGCAGTGATATTTCTGAATTAATCTTGTGAAGTTTTGTTGGGACATAATACCATTTAGTTAACAGTTTATAATGAATTTCTTTTATTCTCGTATCTATTGACGTTGAATGTACAAAATCTATGATTTTGTGTTTCATTTGCTCTGGTATAGTTTGATCTAGTTCCAATTCTCAACTCTCTAAAAGGCGTAATGGCTCCAGACCCAGGAGGAGATCAACATCTCATATATGTTAGATAATCTGTGGCCTCTTATCCCCCCTTGATCCAATAAGCTTTCCCATGGGGTAAGCTCCTTAATGGAGTGAAGGGGTTTTGGGAGAGTGTCTACAAAATGTTAGAGTTGCCTTTATCTCCACATGTCCCATGTTGATTCCCCGTATTTCTCTTGTAATTCACCTATTGAACACAGGGCATTTCCCTTCATAATGTCTTTTAATCTTAAACTATCCGAGAGTGTCCACCTCAGGTATAGCTTATTCTCCTTCCCTTGTGTGAAGTAGTTTGTACCCAAGAGGGGCATCAATGGGCTGTTATATTGCCATAGCCTAGTTTTAAATAGGGTATCCCAAGCTCTTAAGGTTTCCTTTGTTATTTGTGTCACGTCCCCAGGAAGGTCCCTGTACTGCCTTGGTACCCACATTATTTGATTTAAATATCTTCCACTTAAATTTTCTTCCAGTGAATACCCATATACCAAAATATTTACCGATTTTATTATTAAATACATTTTTTGAGTTTTTACACGAGAACTGAACGGATTTTCTTGGAACTTTCCTCATCAATATAATTTACAGAATATCAATATTAAACCATAAAATGGTATTTTAACAGTGGACACCCCAAGGTGATTCAATTTTTTACCACAATTTTTTTGTAAATAAAGAAGCATGCTGGTATTTAGGTAGTTAAAAATACATTTGGATGTTTTAGCCTTTAAAAGTTGCCATATGCGAAAAACAAGTCTTCCACTATTAGTGGAAGAAAGTTCCTTGGAGGAGGAAATTGCATTGCACTGAAATTGCATTTTTGTACAATTGCTGTATGTCATGGCTAATTCCAAAGCACTTTGAACCTCCCCCCAAAAAATCCCTTAGACGAGCCCTGGGGGATAGATGAGTGTGTGTGAGTGAGAGCTCCTCCCCCCTCCACGTTCCCGGGCTGATCACACAGGCAATCATCCGAGCTGAGGATCAGTGTGTATGAGAGAGTGCTCTGGCCCCCCCTGCTCTAAAGCGAACATTGCAGATTGATTTGAGTCTGGCAAGCTTCTGACAAGCGGCCAGCTGAACCGTGGATGAGAGGGATTGTTCAAGCGCTTAGCTATTCCTCCCGCTCCCCGGGTAGATTCTACAGGCGTAAGAGCAGCAGCTTGTCAGAGGATGACAACCCACAGACAAGCCACTTTACAGCCAGCAGCGGGAAGGGGACGGAGCTCAACGGATGGCATTCGAGCCTATTTATCTCCCTGTGCCCCTGAACAGGCAGGAAAAATGGACGCAAGGAAGCGGAGTGGAGCGAACGCCACAGACAGACCGGAGCTGGAGCTCCCGTTGAAGAAGCAGATTACCCAGGCGATAGGAGAAGGTCCCGCTGTGTATGCTAAGAGATCACCTACAGCAGGCAGGGGGAGGAAAACCCCTGAACAAAGCCCCCCCAGTGGTGGTGGGAGCCCCAGAAGGAGAAGGGAAGAAGCGGGGGCTAAGGAACAGGGCCAATTAAACTCTGGTGTGGGACACCTATCAATGGACACTGACATGCAAAGTTCACTAGCACAGGATCGGGGTGCAGTGACTCATTTGGAGGCTAACGGGTAGACATTAGAGGCGACACAAAGCACAGAGACCATGTTGGGAACAGGAGGGGAAGACCAAGTTACAAATGTAGATCAAAGTCTCAGGCAGGACCCCCTAACAGTAACAGGAGGGGATACGGGTCTGTGTATGCTTGCACACAGCCAGACTTTGTTGCATGATCAGACGAGCCCCCAAACTGGTGATAGGAGGTCGCAGGGGCTGAATGGATGGAGTGAGGTCTCAGAGAGGGAGATTTGGGAACTACTGAGGGCGTTTCCCACTAAAAACAATATTCAACAACTAATTAATGCAGTTGAACAAACATGTCTGCAGGCGGTGGAAAGTCTAAAGGAGGACATCAGGGACTTGGGGTACAGAGTGGAGAAAGTGGAAAAAGAACAAGAGACCACTGTAAATGCAGTGGCAGATGTCCAAGACTCCATTAAAAAGTATAAAGAGGTATTAAATTCTTACAGGGACCAGCTGGATGAGTATGAAAATAGGGACAGGCGACAAAACATTCATATAAAAGGACTGCCTGAATCAATTACAATGCCAGAATTAGTCCCTACAGTACAAAAAAATTTTGGACAGATCATAGGGGATCAAGCTCCAAATATCATAGAAATAGACCGGATACACTGGGTCCCACCCTATAGTACAAAGGTTGATGTACCCAGAGATGTAATCTGCAAAGTTCATAAATATGCAGTGAAAGAGAGTATAATGAGGTTGGCCCGTAGTAAGCCCACGATTATACTCGAAGGTTTAAATATAGCACTGTACCCAGACATATCAAGACGGACTCTCTTCAAGCGACGATCGGTCCGCCCACTGTTAGAGGCCCTACGGGAGGCAGAGATTAAATATCGGTGGGGATTCCCATTCAGTTTGACAGCTTCCAGGAACGGGAGAATAGCAACATTACCAACAAAGGATGACTTAAAATCATTTGTGGAGAAACTGGACCTTCCTATGGTGGATTTTATAGATTGGAGAATACATTTTTAAGACCCCCCCCTACAGCGGTCTGAACAGTGGCAAGAAGTACCAGCAAGGGTTAACAGGGGTGAGGCCCAAAGAAGACCTAGATAGTTGATAAAGGACATTTTTTTTTTCCCATAAAATTTTTTTTTTCCCACCTAGGAAGGGGTCCATAATGCTCGGGAGGAGGGGGGGTATATGAGGAGGTGTGGTGGGAAATGGGGACCTTTTTTTGGTCAATAGGTCAGCCCCAATTGAGGGGACTAGTTAACCTGCTAGAGGCAGAGAAGGGAGGTATCCTGTACACAGGAGGTGTCTATGTGCGCAGGCTCCCTCCCCGATTCTTAGATATACCCCTAGGGGAGGTGTTGGGTATGTAAGAGGTGTACGTAAGGTTTATTTTTATGATATACATGTTGAGCAGTTTTTTTTCCTTTTTTTATGGGTCTGTGTTTAATGGTTTGTTTAATGTTGGGGGCTGTGGTGTTAAAAGGGTGGGCGGGATTGGCAGAGGAGAAGACAGAGAACAGGGTCAAGGGGAATGGGGATTCCTAAGGATATAATAAATGACGGCCATACTGAAAATCTTGTCATATAACGTAAGGGGACTGAGCTCACCAAATAAGAGAGGGCGCCTCTGGATGGAGTTACAGCATTTGGGGGCCGATGCTGTTTTCTTACAGGAGACCCATTTTAGGGGTAGCTCAATCCCCGGTCTACCCCAGAATATAATGAATCAATGGTACCATGCGGTGTCGCCAATTGCAAGGGCAAGAGGGGTTACGATTGTGTTTAAGAAGTCTTGCCCTTGGAAAATGGAGACCTTGCAGAGTGACCCAGAAGGACGTTTTTTATTTGTGAAGGGTATATTCATGGGAAACGATATACCTTCGCTTCGATATATGCACCTAACGAAGGGTCTGTTAATTTTTTGGTTAAAACATAAAAAAAATTGGAAGAATTTAAAGAAGGTTGTTTAGTGGTGGGAGGGGATTTTAATATAGTGCTGGACCCGAGTATAGACACCTCGACGGGTAGAACCGCCCTATCTTTCAGAGCCATAAAACGGGTTAAACAAATTCTATGCTCCCAGCACCTTGTAGATAGCTGGCGAGTTCTTCATGCATTAGGAATTAGGGGGATTAGGAATTTTAGTTATTATTCTAAAGCACATGATATGTACTCACGGTTAGACCTTTTTTTGGTGGATCAATTTTATCTGGAGAATGTCATCGCGAGTACAATTGAATCTATAACTATGTCGGACCATGCCCCAATAACTCTGACCCTCCGTCCAATTCAAATGGATCGTTCGGAACGAATTTGGCGCCTGAATGAATCATTGTTGGACAAGGAGGAAATAGTGGAGAAGTTAAGTATTAAGGTAAAAGAATATTTCGAAATAAACGAAACAGAAGAAGTGTCAGATCAAGCGGTGTGGGAAACCCACAAGGCAGTTATTAGAGGGGACTTGATCGCTTATGTATCGTATATAAAGAAAGAAGGTAAAAGGGGGATAAATGAATTATTGGAGAAGATTGGTGTTTTAGAGATGAAACATAAGAAAAACCTTGAGCCCGCGGATGGCAGGCGCTTGGAGAGCTTACGGGCAGAGCTCTCTCAGTGCCTAGAGCGTAGAGTAAAAAACAAAACGAGGTTTTTCGCAAATAGAGCATATGAACAAGGAAATAAGTGTGGACGGCTATTGGCAAAACAACTCAAAAAACAACAAGACTCTAGACATGTGCACAGTCTATCAGTTCAAGGCAGGAAAGTAATTGAAATGAAAGCCATAGTGACAGAGTTTGGTAAATTTTATGAGGCATTGTATAATACCTCTAAGACAGAGCCACCGGGAATAGGGGAAAGTGAGAGACAAGGGAGGAAAGAGATAGGGGAATATATCGAGGAAGCCTCTATGTCCATGCTACCCAGAACAATTATAGATGATATTGAACGTCCAATCACGGTAGAGGAGCTGAGTAAAGTGATAGCAACCCTGCCAATGGGAAAGAGTCCAGGGCCAGACGGGATGACAAACTTATACTATAAAAAATTTCTTCCAGTATTGGTAAAACCACTCTGTAGTTATTTCAATTCAGTTAGTGCCTCCAACCCACTTCCACCAGAAGCACTTTTGGCATACATAACGGTACTGCCAAAAGAGGGAAAGGACCCCCAGGCCTGTGCCAATTACAGGCCTATCTCTTTGCTCAACTCGGACACCAAACTATTAGCAAAAATTCTGGCCCTGAGACTTCAAGAACATATAGGAGATTTGGTCCATCCGGACCAAACGGGGTTCGTAAAAGGACGTGAGACAAGGGACAACACCACTCGTGCGCTCCACATTCTTCATTGGATGCGGTCCGGCCAGGATAGAGCCCCAAGGATCACTCTGTCAATGGATGCCGAAAAGGCATGCCATTTGACAGAGTGAATTGGGGCTTTATGAGAGAAGTGTTGGGGAAGATAGGCTTGGGGGAAAGAATGTTGGGGTGGATCATGTCCCTGTATGTAGAACCAAGAGCAAGGATCAAGGTCAACGGGACACTATCAGAATGTTTCAACATACGAAATGGCACTAGGCAAGGGTGCCCGTTATCACCCTTGATATTTGCGATAATAATGGAGCCATTTTTGTGTAAAATCAGGAATAATAGGGAGATAGCCGGGACGTGCATAGGCCCTGTGGAACACAAAGTAGCAGCGTATGCGGATGACCTTCTCTTTTTTCTCTCCGCTCCTCAGACATCCATAGCTGCACTAATGGCGGAGGTACACAAATTTGGCAAGATATCTAATTTCAAAATTAATTTTGAGAATTCAGTCATCCTCCCCAGCCATGTCCCAGCTGCAATGGAAAGGTCATTGAGAGGGATGTACCCAATTGTCTGGAATAGAGAGTCTCTGACATACCTGGGGGTACAGATCAGCGCAAATCATAAAGTATTGTATGAACTTAATTATGGCTCATTGTTGAAAGAAATAACAGAAGAGTTAAAAAAATGGAAGGGTAAATATTTGACTTGGTTTGGGAGAATTAGTGCTATAAAAATGAGTATACTACCAAGAATAATCTATGTACTGAGCACAGTGCCAATCAGGTTACTGGGGACTCTCTTCAGACAGGTGCGTAGGCTGTTCGTGGCCTTTGTGTGGAGTGATAGGAGGCCTAGATTGGCCTACGACATCCTGAGAAGGAGTAGAGCTGAGGGAGGCCTGGGAATACCAGATATAGCATCATATTATAAGGCCATGACTCTAGTTAGGATACTGAACTGGTGTCATGACTTACAGGGAAAACCATGGGTGCAAGCAGAGATGTCAATGGCGGGGAGAAATTTGGCAGGAGCGCTTTGGATCCAAGGCTCTCTGAGAGGGCTGTCCCAATGGACGTCACCGTTGACATTGAACTCATTGAAAGTGTGGGATAGGTTGAACAAGAGAGGTCAATATGCTCCCCAGATATCCCCTCTGACTCCTCTGGAGGGATTCCCTTGGTTCACCCCGGTGAGGAGACGGGGTATCTGGGGGCCTGGGGTCGAGATGGGGACACCAAATGTGGCAAGTTTGCCCCAAGTGGAGCCCTACTACCATTGACAGAAATGTTCTCGAGATTTGGGACGATACATATGGCAGAATGGAAATACTACCAAATGACGAGTTTCTTTAATAAAATAAAGCCCTTAATAAGACCTATGAACTCACTCACTGCGTTTGAGAGGCAATGTGTACAGATGCCAGAGTCTAGACATATACTATCACAGAGGTATAGAGTGATCCTAAGGGGACAGGAAAAGACAACCCCATACTTTGTAAGAGAATGGGAGAAGGAATTGGGTCAGGTATGGACAGATAAACAAATAAAAAAAACGATTTTGTTAACGGTTACCACATCCATAAGTTCAAAGGTGCAAGAAATGGCATATAAGTTTCTGTCAAGGTGGTATAGGACTCCAGTTAAATTAGCACAAATCTCCCCAACAACAAGTGATAGGTGCTGGAGAGGATGTGGACAGAGGGGTACCTTTCTCCATCTGTGGTGGACATGCCCAGTAATTAAGTTGTTCTGGGAATCAGTGGCCCCATGGATTGAGAAATTAACAGTGGATCCCCTGGAATTTAAGCCTATACAGTACCTATTTCATGGGAAGTCTGGACCTATCAAAATCTACAGGGAAAGTATAACCCCGCATTTATTAAACGCAGCGAAAAAATTAATTCCGAAGTATTGGAGGCAAGCTCAGGGTCCGACAGTAATAGAATGGAGAAACAAAGTCAATTTAATAAAGGAAGCGGAGAGGTGGGTCCGTGTAGTGAAGAACCAAAAAGGGAAATTTGAAAAGACCTGGGCGAAATGGGAACAGTGTGCTAAGGAGATAATAGAAGAGGGGAATACTAATGAATAGGGGAGGAAGATATGGTATAGTCATTAGGAATAAGCATAATAAGAAGATTGACCCTGGAAAGAAAGTTTTATATACTGACATGTTTTCTCTTATGCTAAATCTGGGTAAAGAGGGTGGAGGGTAAAATAATATGTATCCCTTTGTTGGGGAGAGGGTTTGGGTTTTTTTTTTTCTTTTTTTTCTCTTCTCTCCTTCTCCTACTCCCTTTTTGCACTGGGTAGGTGGGGTGTAATGCACGGGGGGGGGGGGGGGGTGGGTTCTCTTTCTCGACACTGGCTAATAAAATTTTATGCACTAATTAATAACCGAATAATTAATATTTTAACTCACGAGTTTTATGAATTGAGAAGGGAAGAGGAAAGTGTCTTCCCTTTTTTTATTTTTCACAGGGCACAAGGATTTTGGTTGAGGCAAGTCTTTAGTACAGCACGAGTGTAAATGATAATGGGGGGGGTGTTTTCCCCCACCCCTTTTTTTTTTCTTTTTTATGAAGGATCACATGCACTAGCTAATAATTAATGGGGATAAAAGAACACTAAATTACTGAAGGGGGTAAATTCACTTTACAGTTATGTACTTAAAGTATGCACGTACACGGGGGGGAGGGAGTTAGACTAATGTAATGTAATGTAATTAAAATACATACCAGATCCAAAGGAATTTTTCATTTTTATTGTTTCACTTTAAGCATCAATAAAATCCCTGCTCCTTTAAAAAGATATATTTTTTTAAAATGTTTGCATTGATACATGTCCCCAGGGCAGTACCCGGTCTCCCATACCCTTTTTATGGTCAATAATTTGCAAATTAGCCTTTAAAATGGGGACTTTTGCTTGTTCAAATTCGGGTCCCATAGACTTTAATAGGGTTCATGGTTTGGGTCCAAACTTTTGTGATGTTGGAGAGTTTTGGCACAAACCAAACCGGGGGTGTTCGATCCAACTCTAATAAAATGCACTTTTTATCTTTCGAAAAGTGTTTCCCAGTGCTAAACCTTTCATCCAATTTTTAAATTGCTGCGTTTGTAAATTTAAAAAGCCAATATAAAGGAATAGTAGTGGTAAAAAAAAGCACTTCTGTGTTTAAGTTTAAGTAATAATTTATTTTGTATAATTCTCTTTTATGGGGGCGTGGTAGGGGGTGTGTCCTATGCATAAATACTTTTGCTAATAGGTGACCCTTGTTACCATCTTAAAAAGTTGGGAGGTATGCTCCACGCTGGTCCTGGAAACTGTCGGGTGGCCATCTTGCCAGGTACAGTAGTGGAATCCCAAATCACTGCATGGCCAGAAAGGCCCGGCACTTGTGGAACTGGTGAGATTTATTATACCAATCCTGTCTATGGAACTTGTGCATTGCGGGCACTGTCTGAGGCCATCACAGTACTGTACTGTGCTCTGTGCCCACTACTACTGGGAGTGTGCCCTGTACTTGTACCTGTAACTTCTATGATAGCAGGACTGTGTTACTGTACAGTATATCCACCTGTGTTCTAGAACAGCTCATATCAGCTGCCTATGCGGAGCTCCCATTCAATCATCCATCTGACATCCACAGTTTATGCAGTACTGGGACTTGTTTTTGCAGTTCAGCACTATCAGTACAATACTCAAAATGTGTAAGCATTTACACATGCATCTGTATCTACAAGCACAGGTAAAAAAAATAATATGTTAAGACATACATGTGTCCAAGTTGCATTTATTTATTTTTCAGTTTTGAATAGTACTGTATGGTGTGGGGTTAGAGCATCTGTGAGGTTTTTACTGCTGTCTGTATCCTCATTAGAAGGATTTGATCTCACTTCCTGTCCCATAGACAACAGGAAGCGAGAGGCAATCTACCCCTAGGAAAGGGAATTCACTCCTGTAATTTTACACATGAAATTACACTTGAAAAATGTGTTTGTTCCAATTTACATACAAATTCATCTTAACTAACTGACTTCTGGAATATTTACCCCCCTTCATAACCCGGCCATTCTTTGTGATATGGCACTGCGTTACTTTAACTGACAGTTGTGCGGTCGTGCGACTCTCTACCCAAATACATTTTTTTTCCTTTTTTCCCTCAAATAGAGCTATCTTTTGGTGGTATTTGATCACCTCCACGTTTTTTTTACGCTAAAAACAAAAAAAGGCAGACAATTTTGAAAAAAAAAGTATTACGGTACTTTCTTCTATAAAACATATCCAATAAAAAATTTAAAAAATCGAATTTCTTCATCAATTTAGGCCAATACGTATTCTACTACATATTTCTGGTAAAAAAATCCCAATAAGCATATATTGTTTGGTTTACTCAAAAGCTATAGCGTCTACAAACTATGGGACATTTTTATTTATTTATCTTTTATTTATGTTTTTTTACTAGTAATGGCAGCGATCAGCGACTTACAGCGGGACTGTGATATTGCGGCGGACAAATCTGACACTAACTGACACGTTTGATACTTTTTGGGGACCAGTGACACTAATACAGTGATCAGTGCTAAAAAATATGCACTGTCACTATACTAATGACACTGGCTGCGAAGGGGTTAACATCAGGGGCAATCAAATGGTTAAATGTGTGCCTAGGTTGTGCTTAATCACAGTGGGGGGGGTGCTTTGACTAGGGGAAGGCAAAGATCTGTGTTCCTGCTTAGCAGAAACACAGGATCAATGCCTTCCCTTCTGACAGAATTGCAATCTGCCTTGTTTACATAGGCCGACGGCCATTCTGCCTGTGTACTGTGTAATCGTTGGGTGCCAGCAGACATTGAGTCCGCGGTACCCACCACTGGGCACTCGCTGTGTGTGTGATCACAGTGGGAGCAGGTAGCCGGGGGGGTGCGCATGTGCCACAGACCCGGAGGTTTTAGATCTCATACTAGATACGTGATCTGGCACAGAGCTGCCCCCCATCGCAGTATATGTATGGTGGGCGGTCCACAAGTGGTTGAGAAAATGGCCACTAATAACACATTTTGCTCTATGAGGAAGTAATTGCTTGAAATTCACTATAGGACTGTGTCTAAATCCCTGTGTGTATGTTTGATGTTGGATCCTCCTGCTGTGGGAATATGTTCAACTTCCATTCACATATGTGGATTGAGTCTGGATGCTCTTATTGGAGGATATCATTGTTCTTTTTGAGGTTTATGAATTGCAGAAATATTGTATATTCTCATGTGATAACTAGTGGATTCTTTACAAAAAACTTTCGGAGTGCCCATTTTGAATATATGGATGTCTGTGAGAGGGAGGTGACTTATTGTCATGAAGATCATTTTACATTATAATTATTATACAGGATTTATTTAGCTCCAAAGATTCACACAGAACTTTACATGTAGAGGGGGGACAGTATCATTACAATACAGTTCAATACAGAGGGAATAGAATGGTCCTGCTCATGGAGCTTACAATCTAAAGGGAGGGGGAGAGGGTACAAAAGTTAATAGCTGTGAAGGATGATGAGATGGAGGTGATTCAGGTACAGTTCTTAGGTGGAGGTGGGGTAGGCTTCCCTGAATAAGTGAGTTTTCAGGGATCACCTAAAGGCAGACAGGATAGGGGCTGAACGGACAAACAGAGGCAGGGAGTTCCAGAGGATGGGAGAGGCTCTGGAGAAGTCCTGGAGGCGAGCATGGGAGGAGGTAACAAGAGAGCTAGAGAGCAGGAGGTCTTGAGAGGAGCGGAGAGGGCAATTTGGGTGATATCTGCAGATGAGGTTGGTGATGTAACTGGGGGCAATGTTGTGGATGTCTTTGTATGTTGTGGTTAATATTTTAAATTTTATATGGTGGGGTAGGGGAAGCCAGTGAAGGGATTGACAGAGAGGAGCAGCAGTCATGGGTTGGTTATTAAGGTGTATTAGTCTAGCAGCAGCATTTATAATAGACTGAAGGGGGATAGCCTGTGTAAAGGTAAGCCAGTGAGGAGAGAGTTGCAGTAGTCAAGGCAGGAAATAACCAAGGAGTGGATAGGTTGTTTTGTTGTCTCGTTAGTCAGGAAGGGGTGAATTCTGGAAATGTTGCGGAGGTTAAGGCAGCAAGATGTAGCCAGTAATTGGATGTGGAGGCTGTATAAAAGGCCAGATTCTAGGATTAATGTGAAAATGTAGCGCTAAAACAAAACAAAACCAAAATGTATATAAGTCAATAAAGTTCAATGACCAGTGGATAATATCCACTGTAACATAGACAACCTAAGTGATAAAGTCCCACAGTGCAATGAGATATGAAATCCAGTGCAAGTGAAAAACCTTCTGGTGTATAATTCATCAGCATGGGAATCTTGAAGTAGAAAGAGGTGAAACACTCTTACCAGAACAGGTGGATTCGGATGTCGGCAACACCGAATCAAACAGGCTTAGAGATCCAGATGGATGGCTGTCCTGGGAGGAGATGGAAGTCCCGGATCTCAAAAGACATCTCCTGTAGACTGGACCTGCTGCAGTGGTGTTCACGAACCGGAAGAAACCGTGCAACAAAAGATGGAGGGCATCCAGATCTCGTATCCAATCCAAAGGGTATGAGGAGAGAAAAAATGGAGTACTCCAATAGTGCAGGTCAAAGAGGTAGGTTTATTGGGTAGAACCAATATACAAATAGTTAAAAGCGTGATCACGTAAAATAAAATCAAGTGTAGAGAAGAGTTTGCCTTGACCGACGCGTTTCGTCCAATTGGACTTCTACAGGGGCATCAAACTGTTCTACACTCCATAAATATATAAATATATAAATAATATAAAAATAATACAACCAATCAGAAGGGTTCATTGGTTGTATTGTTTGTATATTATTATTTGTATATTATTTATATATTTATGGAGTGTAGGAGAACAGTTTGATGACCCAAGTTAAAGTAGCGCAGTACTGAATAGAATAGCAAAAAATGGTCTGCTCATGAAAGAAGGAGATCTGTCATCTAGAAAGACAATGAACCCAAACATAAACCCAAAAAGGACACAAAAATATTATACAAAGAATATTGTTAACACCCGCAAATGGCAAAGTTAGAGTCCAGATCTCAGTCCAATAGATAATTTGCATCTCCCCATGACACCTGACAGACTTTGAGAAGAGAAATTGCATTGTCCAGATATGAAAAGCAAACAGAGACCTAGCTAAACAGACTCATGGAGTATTAAATACCTAAAAGTGTACCTACCGAATTCAATGGGTTTATACAGGGGCGTAGCTATAGTGGTCTCAATGGTGACCCAGCCCCATGCTCCAGGCGGCCCAATGCAGCTCCCCTGTGCCGAAATCCATAGTACCCAGCACGGTGCGGGGGAGCATCGGAGAGGGTGGGGCGGGAGGTGGAGAGTGAGCTATGATGGTGTGGTAGTGCAAGAGATGAGCAGACAGCAGCCCCCCCCCTCGCCCCCTGGACAGTGACAGCATGGCAGGAGCAGGCATGAGCCAGACTGGTATGTTAATTGTAACCCCATGCCATGTTCCTGAGCCTGCTTTGCCCTTCTGTCCCTGAGCCATATACCAATCAGTGGGAGGGGGCAAGAGGACCTGTCATGGGGGAGAGAATTAGAGACTGGTAACCATGTGCCCTGTCAATGAGCCTGATCCACCCTCCTGTCCCTGAACCTTTCACTGGCCAGTGTGATGGGTAAAAAGGACCTGTCATTGGAGAAGGGATTATAGATTGGTAACCCCACCCCTGAGCTGGCCCTGCCTTCCTGTTCCTAAGCCATACACCAGTCAGTTGGAGGAGGCGGAGGACCTGTCATGGGGGAAGGCTATCCAGAGAAGGCCGGACTACATGTCCCAGATGAGGGGGGAGGGGCAGAGGAGCCCATGGGGGTCAACAAAGTATTAATTACACCCAACCACCTACTATGACTAACCTAGGTCCTTCTGCCCCTAGATAAAATAACAACAATAAAAACTACTGGCACTAGTGGCAGAACTGTCAGGGTAAGAAAGGTCGCCTTTGCGACTGGGCCCTGGCATTCTTCCACCGTGGGGCGGACCCAAGACAGCAGGAAGGGGGCCCACTGCAGAACATGTGAAAGGGTCCTGCTATGGGACTGCAATAAAAGGCCCTGCGACAGGAGTAAAGGTCCTCGGGCCCAGAGTGAAGGGCCCCAGCTGGGGGTCAGGGTGGCTCTTCATGGTTGCTTGCACCAGGGCCCTGAAGGTTCTAGTTACACCTCTGGGTTTATACAATTTATGCAATTATTTACATTTTCATCATAATTTATTTAAATAATTTTGCAGAAATCTGTGTAAACTCTGGTATGAAAGAATATATTTCAGTTGTAAAAAACAAAAATAAACCCATTGTACATTGATGTTTTAGGACAATATAATGTGAAAACTTGTAAAGGGGTGAATACTTTAATAGGCTCTGTATTCTTATTGTCAGCATAGGCGTGCGCACAGGGTCTGCTGGGTGTGCCTGGGCACACCCTAATCACCCCATGTGCATTAGCATTATCCAATAGCTGCACCAGGTGGGTGATAGGGGGTGCCAGTGGCCAATGTAATTGCCCCATTATATTAAAGTCTAGATTCAACCTCAGGAACACGTTACCCCCCGTATTTTGGGTGTACTGTAATATGCTCCCCAGCAACTGTCTCCCACGACCAGAGCCCCCTTCCTGTGACAGCAGGTGGCGTTCATGTGTGTTTGAGCTTTGGGGTGCGCACACCTATGATTGTCAGTAAATGAAAGAGGGACATGGCCTGATACTTTCTGCTTCCTGTTTAATCAGGATCTTATGGTGGCACTCAGAGATGGAGAAAACATATATGTTAAAAATATAATAATAATTCGGTATTGCAAACATTTAATGTTGTAATCAACCCCTCAGGACAGGATGAATTAGCTGTGTGGTTTTAAGTATAAATCTGTCCCTTAGGAGGATTTTTTTTTAGTGTGCTAATATTATAAGCAGCAACGACACATTATAAATATTCCAATAATTCTAACACATAAGATGCCTTTCAGTGTACCACACTGCATGTCCTACCTGATGTAAGTGTCTTTACTATGCAAAATAATGGACAAAAATGATAACAACATCCTATCCTGACAAGACTTCCAGAATTGTTTTGTCTTCAAAGCCAAATATGCTAAAGATTGGTTCATTCTTTGGGTGCATTTACAGTATCGTCAGTCTTTGGGACAGCATGGATATACATATACACACCTCAATTATTTTACTGGTGCAGTACACTAATTGGTGGTAGATGTGTGAACAAACCCTGAAAGAGGACCTGTCACATTTTAAATCTTTTTGTTCACCAGCCAGCTTAATGGCACTTTGTATTATAGTTTAAATGGTTATTTTCATAACTTCTTTTTATTTTAGGTGAAGACAATTGACTGAAAATACGATTTTGGATTAAAGTAGGTGTATATGCTCCCTACACCAGAACACAGCAACCACAAAAGACTTTACATGACACCTTACCTTATTCTAAAATAGAAAGTATTCTCAAATAATATTAACAACTTAATGATAATGACTTAATAAGGAAGCTCTGAAAATAACCAACAGTCCAGATGGTGTCACATCCAGTTGAAGTTATTAAATTGTATCAGTCATATGTGTGTGCACCCCAAAGGTCAAACCCATGTGTGTGTATATATTATATGTGTGTGTGTGTGTGCATGTATATATATATATATATGCGCACTCTTATAAATAAATGTAAACAAACATTTTAAAATGTATTAACTGACTGTGTACTCAGTTGAGAGCAGTGGATGTGTCAGTAGAGCAGTGGATGGTGTCAGTAGAGCAGTGGACGGTGTCAGTAGAGCAGAGGACAGTGTCAGTAGAGCAGTGGATGGTGACAGTAGAGCAGTGAATGGTGTCAGTAGAGCAGAGGACGGTGTCAGTAGAGCAGTGGATGTGTCAGTAGAGCAGTGGACAGTGTCAGTAGAGCAGTGGACAGTGTCAGTAGAGCATAGGACGGTGTCAGTAGAGCAGAGGATGGTGTCAGTAGAGCAGAGGATGGTGTCAGTAGAGCAGAGGATGGTGTCAGTAGAGCATAGGATGGTGTCAGTAGAGCAGTGGATGTGTCAGTAGAGCAGTGGACAGTGTCAGTAGAGCAGTGGACAGTGTCAGTAGAGCAGAGGATAGTGTCAGTAGAGCATAGGATGGTGTCAGTAGAGCAGTGGATGTGGCAGTAGAGCAGTGGATGGTGTCAGTAGAGCAGTGGACAGTGTCAATAGGGCAGAGGACAGTGGCAGTAGAGCAGTAGATGGTCTCAGTAGAGTGGAGATTGGAGTCAGTAGGGCAGTGGACAGCGTCAGTAGTTTTTTTTTCATTATTTTTTAAATTTATTTTTTACAATTTTATTTTTTATTATTTTTACAATATTATTTTTTACAATTTCTTTACAACTTTTTTAGGTCCCCCTTTTGGGGGGCTTTTTGGTGAAATATCAGCGGTCTACATAGACCCCCTGATGTCTCACTTTTGAGGCAGAGAAAGAGACTGAGGACAGAGATTCCCCAGTCCATTTCTCTGCAGCCTCACTGCACTGGACAATGAATGAATGGGAATGTATTAACTGACTGTGTACTCAGTAGAGAGCAGTGGATGTGTCAGTAGAGCAGTGGATGGTGTCAGTATGCAGTAGACGGTGTCAGTAGAGCAGTGAACGGTGTCAGTAGAGCAGAGAACTGTGTCAGTAGAGCAGAGGACGGTGTAAGTAGAGAAGAGGACGGTGTCAGTAGAGAAGAGGACGGTGTCAGTAGAGCAGAGGACAGTGTCAGTAGAGCAGTGGATGGTGACAGTAGAGCAGTGAATGGTGTCAGTAGAGCAGAGGATGGTGTCAGTATAGCAGTGGACGGTGTCAGTAGAGCAGTGGATGTGTCAGTAGAGCAGAGGATGGTGTCAGTAGAGCAGTGGATGGTGTCAGTAGAGCAGTGGATGGTGTCAGTAGAGCAGTGGATGTGTCAGTAGAGCAGTGGACAGTGTCAGTAGAGCAGAGGATAGTGTCAGTAGAGCAGAGGATAGTGTCAGTAGAGCATAGGATGGTGTCAGTAGAGCAGTGGATGTGGCAGTAGAGCAGTGGATGGTGTCAGTAGAGCAGTGGATGTGTCAGTAGAGCAGTGGACAGTGTCAGTAGAGCAGAGGATAGTGTCAGTAGGGCAGTGGACAGCGTCAGTAGTTTTTTTTTCATTATTTTTAAAATTATTTTTTACAATTTTATTTTTTATTATTTTTACAATATTCTTTACAACTTTTTTAGGTCCCCCTTTTGGGGGGCTTTTTGGTGAAATATCAGCGGTCTACATAGACCCCCTGATGTCTCACTTTTGAGGCAGAGAAAGAGACTGAGGACAGAGATTCCCCAGTCCATTTCTCTGCAGCCTCACTGCACTGGACAACGAATGAATGGGAAGCACTCTGTGCTGAGCAGCTTACCATTCATTCATAGTTTACTATGCATCAATTATTAATAAACACAGTGTACTGATCACTCACTGTGTTCATTCACAAAAGGAAGGGACCGGTAAATAACATATTTACTGGCCCCTTCCCCCGTTCTCCATCCTGAACCATCCCCTGGAGGGAGAGGAGGGGAAGCTGGCAGTGGTGTGAGGGGGTTGAACAAGGGGAGCTCAGGTAGCGGGGGAATCTGCACCACAAGGGGTGATTAGGGTATGTCCAGGTATACCTGGCACGCCTATGGTAACAGTAATATTAAGGTGAACCTCATTTACTACACGCTCTCTTTTAGAGCAGCTGCTGACTTTTAATAAACCGACACTCACCTGTCCCACGGTCCAGGGATGCGGCCTCCCAAAGCCTTGCTTCTCTCCCTCTCCTCTCTGCAGCGCTGGCATTGCAAGTGTGGGCGCCCGGCTGTGGCTTCACAGCCAGGCACGCACTGTGCATGCGCGAGTTGTGCTGCGTGTTATGAATAGCCGGACAATCTCCTGGGACCTGTGACGTGTCCCAGAAGATTGCAGGGAGGGAGGGGGAGAGGGGAACTTTCTTCCAGTGCCGCAGCACCAGAAGAGGGAGTGGGAGCTGGGTACCTGTGAAAACTAGGTACCCCCCCCACCAAAAAAAATGACATGCCAAATGTGGCATGTCAGGAGGTCATGAGTACTTAAAGGGGAAATTCCATTTTTGGGTGGAATTACACCAATTAATTAATATCTAGTGATTAATTAATTGTTTATTGTTGATTTTTTATCATTAATTTACATAAAGTTTTTTACTTAATAATTGTTTTTTTATCATTTCTAAAAATTTTAAAAGTATTACCACTATCTTTTCATAGATTTACCATTGCCAGATAAATCATGATCCTACTGGTGGTCAGGAGTAAGTATCATAGTCCAATAGGAGCCGTTTATTAGTTAATGCAGTGTCTTAGCCGTGATATCATAGTATTGCTATTATTATTATTTTTATGTCACCATGGTTACATATATAGCGTGTGTGTGTGTGTGTATAATAACCCCATTCAAAGATGGCCACCAGTGAAGCCTGAGGAGGGAGCATGCATGCTCCGAACGTGAAGCACTGCCCGCTTACTTGACCCGGAAGTGACGCCTCCTGTGTGCACCGCTGATCATTTTTCCAGCCATCCAGAAGCACTATGAACCAACAGTGCGGCCGGAGGATGACCAGATCGCAGGCCAACATCTAAGCCAGTGACGCCAGCGTTCACCCCGAAGTCAGAGCGGATGAACTATATTCCATGCCTGAACATACTTCTCTTTTGTGAGTGTATTCATATCTATTGTTTACAATTAAAACTGTTTACATGCTGATTTAGAGGGTGCTGTTCTTTGTCCTTCTTCCTTTTTTGGGTGGAACTCTGCTTTAATGATCTACTGAATCACATTATAATACTATAGCTGAAGTAGACATGTGCTCAGACTATGGACATTACACTACTTGCATATCCTTACCAAGCAATCTTTAAAGCAAGCCCTTCCTTGCCCCTCTTAGGTGCCAGTTATTTGTTCCCAAAAATCATTGACTAGGGTACCAAAGAGGCTTTGACTCATTGCCAGACCACCACTCCACCAACCCCTTATGCTATATTAACCAAACGTGACACCAACTGGAGTTTAATGGCCATAGCAGCCTTTTTATTAACCAAATATATAACATTACATATTAGCATATTCACATATTAACACATTAACACATAATACATCAGACAGTATTCCAGAGGCCCCCCGAGGTCCTTGTGGGCATACACTCACAGTACCTGCGAAACCACCGATTTTAGGCCACCAGCCGGTGACAAACCCAACATTGCAGGTACCACCAGCCAAAATAATGGGAGCCGTACCTGAGACGGGTCCCTACAAATGTACCTTTTGCCCCTAATTATCACCATCCAAGGACCTCATCCAAGGACCTCGTGCCCCACCAGCCCCTATGAAAAGATTGCCTCAGCTCCAAAACCTGCAAAAAAACAGAAAAACAAAAACAAATACAAAAACCCAGTAACCCAATAACCCTTAGGAAGGGAGGGTGGAAAGATGTCCTGTCTGATCTCTCTTCCGACTGAGCCCCTCCCAGACCACATACCAACTCTTGAAGCCACTCCTGCTCCCCTCTTACACCAATCAGGTAAGTGACCACACTTACGTGCCCCACCTATTAATTACTCCACCTCGTCTCAAACCCCTTCTGACCCAGTCATGTTGGCCATCCGTCTAGTCTTTGTCTCTACTCCAGGCCTCTCTCAAAGATCAAAACAAAGATTTGAGTTTCAGTTTCATTTTCTAACAGCTTACAAACCCCTGCTAGCTGTTTACATTCGAGACCTGGAAGATCTGCCCTCCATATACTGTGTTGAGAAACTTATGAACTTTGAAAATTAAATAAAAAATTTCCCCAACCCTCATCGATTACAGAGATGAATGAGGCATTGTTTTAACCACTTCAGCCCCGGAAGAATTGGCTTCTCAATGACCAGAGCGCTTTTTGCGATATACGGCACTGCGTCACTTTAACTGACAATTGCACGGTCGTGCGACACTGTACCCAAACAAAATTGACGTCCCTTTTTCCCATAAATAGAGTTTTCTTTTGGTGGTATTTGATCATCTCTGCGGTTTTTATTTTTTGTGCTATAAACAAAAAAGAGGGAAAAAAACACAACATTTTGTACTTTTTGCTATAATAAATATCCCCATTTTTTTTTAAAAAAAGCTAATTTTTTCCTCAGTTTAGACCGATATGTATTCTACATGTTTTTGGTAATAATAATCGCAATAAGCGTATATTGATTGGTTTGCGCAAAAGTTTTAGCATCTACAAAATAGGGGATAGATTTATGGCATTTGTATTATTATTATTTTTTTACTAGTAATGGTGGTGATCTGCGATTTTTATCATGATTGCGACATTATGGCGGACACATCGGACACTTTTGACACATTTTTTGGACGATTGACAATTATACAGCGATCAGTGCTATAAAAATGCACTGATTACTGTATAAATGTCACTGGCAGGGAAGGGGTTAACACTAGGGGTGATCACGGGGTTAACTCTGTTCCCTGACTGTGTGTTCTAACTGTAGGGGGAGGGGACTGACTATAGGAGATGAGAGATTGTGGTTCCTAGCTATTAGTAACTCACGATCTGCATCTCCTCAGCTTACAGAACAGGGATTTGTGTGTTTACACACACACGTCCCTGTTCTGCCTCTCGTGCCCGCGATCACTCGTCATCACGACTGCCGGTCACGAGCATCTGCACCCCGGAGGCCTGCGCGCGCCTGCTATCCCGCTTAAAGAAGCCGACGTATAGCTACGATGACTCGTGGGATCGTGCCAACCTGCATAATGACGGCGGCTGGTCGGCAAGTGGTTAAAGCTCAATAAATGTATTTTTCCCCCATCTCACTGCATCTAACCCAGTGTTTCTCAACTCCAGTCCTCAAGGCGCCCCAACAGGTCATGTTTTCAAGATTTCCCTCAGATAAAACCGCACTTTACCATTTCCATCTTTTTACTTATCACCTATTTATCCATTTCATTACTTCTCAATCACATTCGGGTATGAGAAATTGTTATATTATTAAAAGGTGTTGCCCATGATGGCTAACTACGGACTTCATCCACACCTGAGTCATCAACTAATCATTCAGCCACATGAGCTTAACACTAGAGAGAGTATTTATTCGATTTCCTGCCTTGTGATTGTCAGCTATGAATAAGCACTAACGTTAGTGCGAAACGTCAGCTCTTTTGTCTGCTGTTATCTTTGATTTTGATGTGAATTTTCCCAATAAATAAGGCTATTTTTCAGTGCGGTTGTCCAGAATCAATTCCTGTTTATTGCTACTAGCAATTGCCAGCACCTACGGCTTCCGAACCGAGAGAGATTCTACTTTCTGTCTGTCAAAAACTCCTGGAGCGGTGATACTTCTCTTTCCATATTGCAACTTGTGCCCAGGTTTCTGTCCACCTGAAACCCGGACACAATATACCTCCAGTCCAGTCAGTTAAATCTGTCCCAGTGCAGTGAGGGAACTCAGTGGGTTATCCTCAGGAATTTATGTTGGCTGCACCTTGCTCTTACTGTTCTGTGTGCTCTCTGCTCTGCCTTTCACCCCTGTCGGCATTAGCTGCCCCCCCAGATTTGCAGTAATTGGTTGCTAGGACCCACGGTTTCCTAGCAACCAATGATGCTTTTGCACAGCACATGGGATTTTCCACTCCACCTCACAGATCTGCCCCCTAACTCCAGCCAGCTTCCAGCCTCCCACACATGCTTGCAGTAAGGGTCCTTTCACACATATGGACCGTTCCTTTCATCGGTTCAGTTCATCTGTTTTTTTATCCATTCAGTTCATCAGTTTTTCATCATTTTTTTTACATCCACTACCAATGCAAAAATGGAAGAAAAATGAACCATTTGTCAGTTAACATCCATTTTTCGTTTGATCCGTATTTTTGGCGGATGAAAAATAGAGCTTTCATCTGTTAAAAAAAACGGATGTTGATGGAAGAGGATGAAAACGGATGAAAATAGATGATCATCCGTTGTCATCTGTTTTTCCATAGGAATGCATTGATGTCTGTTTTTTATCCATCAATGGATGGATGAAAAATGCATGATTGGTCCGTATGTGTGAAAGGGGCCTAAGGCATTAGACAATCTTATAGAAGAGGGCAGGGGGTGATGTTATATGGAGGTGGTCTCTCTCTAAAGAAAGGGAAGGGGCACTGATATAAAGGCACTGTGAGATAATGGGGGTTTCTAATGGGGGATGCTGACAGCTGATCTAATGCTAACCAATCATTAGATCAGCAATCAGCTCCCCCTATTAGAAACCCCCATTATATCACAGTTCCTTTATATTAGCACCCCCCATTAGGTCAGTGTCCCCTATAATAGCGACCCTCCCTTACAGACCAATGGTTAGTCTCTAGGAGGGGGTTCGTTGATATAAAGGGGCTCTGATCTAAAAAAAAATTGCTGTGGGCCGCTAAAGTGTTTGGGTTTGGCTGCAAGAAAAGGTGGCAACCTTACTAACCCACCCCCTGTCCATCCTCCCAGGTATTACGTTTTATTAACCTGGTGAAGTCAGTGCTGTGTCCCCCCATTCAGGTTCCTTACTGACATCATTTCCACCTGCAGAGACCACTAGTCCAGCACCGCACATTAATCTTCGCTGGATGTTCCCCTTCACTTCCACTCGTTTGACATCAGTCTTGACATCAGTCTTCTTCTGGATCCCAAGAGTACCCCTTCACTGGCCGTCCAATGGGAATTGTCCATGTCACACAGTCAGTGACATGGACACCTGGAAGAAGGACCACTAGTCCAGCACCGCACATTAATCTTCGCTGGATGTTCCCCTTCACTTCCACTCGCTTGACATCAGTCTTCTTCTGGATCCCAAGAGTACCCCTTCACTGGCCGTCCAATGGGAATTGTCCATGTCACACAGTCAGTGACATGGACACCTGGAAGAAGGACCTATGCAGGAAATAAACAGGGAAGAAGGAACCGGCACTAGATGATTATGTGACTGTGGCTTAAGTGAAATCAGTGATGCAGCTTTGTTTTTTTACTCAGTAATCAGAAAAAAGGGGGTATGGGGGAGAATTGGTATTTTTATCCTAATGCTTTGCTTTAAAGTGATTTGATTGCTTGTTCAGAATATGTAAATACTTTAAGGTACATGATCTGGGCCCAGGTTCACTTTAACATATTATTATTATATAACTATACTGTAACTATATTTAGAATATTCAAGAATATTTTTAATTATATATACAAGGTGCCCCAAAAATGTACACATAATTTGAATGGATCATACAGTAGTATTTATTACCATACAACTTTCACATTTTTTAATAAAATAGTAATTGTACTTTTTTAAACTTAGCACCTGCTTCAATTACCTGCCACTAGGGATGAGCCCGATGTTCGAGTTGGACACTAACATGAAAAACCAGAAGTGCTAATTTTAAAGGCTTATATGCAAATTATTGCCATAAAAAGTGTTTGGGGACCCGGGTCCTGCCCCAGGGGACATGTATCAATGCTAAACAAAGTTTTAAAAACTGACATTTTTCAGGAGCGGTGATTTTAATAATGCTTAAAGTGAAACAATAAAAATGTAATATTTATTTAAATATCATGCCTGGGGGGTGTCTATAGTATGCCTGTAAAGTAGCGCATCTTTACCATGTTTAGAACAATACCACAGAAAAATGACATTTCTAAAGGAAAAAAAGGAATGTAAAACTGCTTGCGGCTGTAATGTATTGTCGGGTCTTGGCAATATACATAAACATTATTGCAAAAAACAGCATGGGTCCCCCCAGTCCATTACCAGGCCATTTGGGTCTGGTATGGATATTAAGGGGAACCCCACACCAAAATGTAAAAAAAATGGCGTAGGGTCCTCCCCAAAATCCATACCAGGCCCTTCACGTTGCCTTTTAAGAGGCGGCTCGCGGGCGCGCCCGCCGGCAGCTCCATAACCGTGATCGCGGGTCCCGCTGACTCGATGTCTGCGGGCACACCCGCGATCGTCTCATGGTGAGGAAGAACGGGGAGATGCCAATGTAAACAAGCATCTCCCCGTTCTGCCTAATGACACTGACACTGATCATGCTCCCTGTAATCGGGAGCGGTGATCAGTGATGTCTCACACACAGCCCCTCCCCCCACAGTTAGAATCACTCCCTAGGACACACTTAACCCCTACAGCGCCACCTAGTGGTTAACCCCTACACTGCGTCCAACAGACCGAGAAAAAAAAAGAAAATTGAATTTTAACGGAAAAAAACTCTGCCTCATGTGACGTCACATAACATCAGAGGGGGCGGGGTCACCCGTTTACGTCACCAGGTGGCCCCCGCACTCAGCTATATAACAGCTGTCAATGCAGAAAGCCTGCAATCAGCGGGAGCCTCCCATGGAGGCGGAGCTTTATTCCGTTTTTTTTTTCTCGGTCCGTTGGACGCTGTGATCGAGGATGAATGGACATCACGGGACTTTTTTTTTTCTTTTTTAATAAAGGAATTGTCCCAAACTGTCTACAGTCATTTTTACAATTTTGACACTTTTTTTGGTGAATGTGTAGGGGTACAATGTACCCGATACCCATTCACATAAGGGGGGCCAGGATCTGGGGGTCCCCTTGTTTAAAGGGGCTTCCAGATTCCGATAAGCCCCCACCCACAGACCCCCCCAACTAACAGGCAAGGGTTGTGGGGAAGAAGCCCTTGTCCCCAACAACATGGGGACAAGGTGTTTTGGGGGGACCCCAAAGCATCCTCCCCATGTTGAGGGCATGTGGCCTGGTACAGTTCAGAAGGGGTGTGCTCTCTTGTCTCCCCCCTTTTCCTGAGGCCTGCCAGGTTGCGTGCTTAGATAAGGGTCTGGTATGGATTTTGGGGGGATCCCTATGCCATTTTTGAAAAAAATTTGGATTGGGGTTCCTCTTAATATTCACACCTGACCTGAAGGGCCTCGTATGGATTTTGGGGGGACCCCCACGCAATTTAAAAAAAAAAAGTATATTCTTTTATATTTTGGTGCGGGGTTCCCCTTAATATTCATACCAGACCCAAAGAGCCTGGTAATGGACTGGGGGGCATACTAAGGGGACCCCCCAGGCACGATATTTAAAGGAATATTTCATTTTTATTATTTCACTTTAAGAATTATTAAAATCACTGCTCCTGAAAAAAACTGCAGTTTTTAAAACTTTTTTTGCATTAATACATGTCCCCTGGAGCAGTACCCGGGTCCCCAAACACTTTTTATGGCAATAACTTGCATATAAGCCTTTAAAATTAGCACTTTTGATTTTTCATGTTCGTTTCCCATAGGCTCCCATAGGCATTGCTGTTCGCAATGGTGCAAAGCGAATCGGGGGGGGGGGGGGGGGGGGGGTGTTCGGCTCATCCCTACCTGCCACAAATGCACTGACTGGGCACCTCAGAATCTGGACATTATAGAGGAACTTCATGTTAATTTACCAGGAGTGATGGTGTGGTGCGACTTGTCAGCTTATGGAATAATTTAACCGTTCCTTTTTTATGGTAACGTAACTGGTGCCTGTTACTTGAGTTTGCTGCTGGAATCTGTCATGTAATGTATTCTTTTATTTCCAACAAAATGGGGCACTCCCACACTACCATCGTTATGTAAGGGCCTATCTTGATAAGAATCTGCTAAACAGATGTATTGTGTGAAGAGGTTTAGCTGAAAACCTTCTCCCATTGGACTTTTTCCTGATGGGAATTTCTAAAAGATAAAGTTTATGCTACAAAACCAACAACTATTGATGAATTAAGAGTAGCCATTGAAAGAGAATGTGCCCAAATAGCAAACAAAATGATTCTCAATGTTTGTGATTCTATGCTTGGCCTTATCAGCAATGCCTGGACCAGATTGGTCATCAGTTTGACAACAGGTGATAAGTATAAAAAAGTAAATTTATGTATTTTATTTTAAAATTTGAAAGTAAACTGTATGGTTATAAATACTGGCTTTATAACCATTTAAATTGTGTATACATTTTTTGGGACAATATATTTATATATTTGCAATTTACAGCAATTATTGGTCAAATCCTTTTTGTACTCTTTGCGGATATGGCCTTAATACTCTAATCCATTCTTTCATAAAATTTTTTTTTTATCTTCACCATTTACATATATAAATTTACTATGGCCTTCATAATACTATTTTTTTAGTATAGCTACAATATAAGAACATTAGGAAAAATCCATAATATGTGTTTATTTACAGTGGGAATAAAGTAAATTTTTTTTATATGTGCATATAAATAAAATGTTCCACAACATGTCAGCATGAAAACTGAATATTTATTCATCTGAATCTGCAGTGTTTTTAAAAAAAAATAAATGGTGTCAACGTTGATCGTAATCATATTTTATTCCTTCTTACAAAGGAAGAGCGGTTTTGATGAAGAATTTGAAGAATATTTAACCTCCCTGGCGGTATTCCTGAGTGTGGCTCGGGGTGGATTTTCAGTACCAAAAGTGGTAACCCCGAGCCAGACTCGGGATCGCATCGCAGGATCCAGGAAGAGCTTACTTACCTTGTCCCCAGGATCCTGCGATGTCTCCCCACAGTGTGAGCGGCTCGACCTCCGCTCGATCTATCACTGTGCCCGGGCTCCGTTCCCTGCGAGTGTTGCGACGCACAGGGACGGAGAACGGCGCCAAATTCAAAAAGTAAAACACACAATACATATACAGTACACTGTAATCTTACAGATTACATTACTGTATCAATTTATTTCAACTCCCTTTTGTCCCTAGTGTCCTGCATGCAGTTTTATATTATAAAAACTGTTCTTTTTGCCTGGAAACTGTAGATTGTCCATAGCAGCCAAAACCATCCCTTTACATCAAAAGCAGGTTTAGACCAGCTAGAAAAAAGCTATAATAAATTAGAATCACTTGCAGAATTAAGCGATAGTGATTTGTGGGATAATTCGTCATCAAACACTGAAAGTAATGATGGCGACAATTCTGCAACTGAGCAAATTTCAGTGTTTTTGATTTGATTACATTATTGAATAATTTTTATTATTTTATTATTTGTTATAATTATTTATAGTTATTTATTATATTATAATTTATGATTTCGTGTTTCAAACTTTATCGTACCCGGGATTTCTACTAGACTCTTGTTTGGACAGATTTAAGTGAGTTATTCCTAAGAATTACAGGCCTACAGTATAAAACGCCAAATTTTCATGCAAAATAATTGTACCGCTTTCAGCATCAAAAATCTGAAATAATCATACCGCCAGGGAGGTTAAAGGGTTTCAGACTGCACCATAATAATAATAATTCTTCAACTTTTTGTTACCAGGGAGGCGTTTATTTAAAATACCAAAAATTTTAAACTTTGTCATAATAATTTTATATGTATGTATAATTAAAATGTGTCATAGCATGTCAGCATGAAAAGAGAACACTGAATCATCTGAACCTGCAGTCCTCTACCAAATAAACCGTGGCATTTTTGATGATAATCATATTTTACTTTTTCTTACAAAAGAAGAGCCGTTTGGATGGACAACTATACAGAATCTAAAGTGTTTCAGATTGTGCCATTTTTCTTTAAAACAGAATATAAACTATACGTTTTTGGTATTTTACTTTCAATATATTTCACATGTCTGTTAATAAATATAATTATCATCACAGTGATATATATTGATGACCATTTACACACCCCCATGTATCTGTTTCTCTGTAATTTATCCATTATAGATATTTGCTTTATAACAGTCGCTGTTCCCAAACTTCTACATATGTTACTAACTGACAATAATACAATATCATTTACTCAATGCTTTACTCAGTTCTACTTTTACTTATTATTTGGCACCAGTGAAGATGTTCTTTTATTCATTATGGCATATGACCGATATGTTGCTATTTGTAAGCCTTTACACTATCACCAAATTTTGGGGAGAAAAAATAGTTTGATATTAATTGCAGTCACCTGGATCTTCACTTGTACAAATTCTCTATTGATAACAAAGGCAGCGTTAACTATGTCGTTTTGCAATTCAAAAATAATTCATCAACTTTTCTGCGATGTTAAAGCTTTGATCAAGATTTCATGTGCGGGAATGGAAATGTTCTTCATGTTGCTTTACCCGGAGCTGTTGTTGTTTGGCGTTGTTCCATTTTTGTGCAGTGTAATGTCTTATGTAAAAATAATTGCCATTATCTTAAATATTAATTCAAGAGATGGAAAGAGAAAACTCTTCTCCACCTGCTCATCCCACCTCGCCGTAATCCTCCTCTACTATGCAAACTCAGCATCAGTGGTACTGATTCCACAATCTCGGTACTCAGAGGTCTTAGAGCAAATCTGCACTGTGCTATACACAGCAGTAACACCCATGGTAAACCCTCTGATTTACACCATACGTAATAAAGACGTCAAAAGAGCCCTGATGAGATTGGTGAAGAGCAAGATAACTCTGAAGCCTTAAAAATATTTAAAATAGGGGGCGTGGCCTGGACATGACTGACTAAGGACGCAATTTACTAGAGCTCCCGGCCCCATCCCGGCTAGCCCGAGCCAACTCTGATCCCACTCCACCCCACCAGGCACGGTATGTACCCCAAGAGGAGGAGAACTAAGGGGAAACCTAAAGTGCCCAGGATCGGTAACACCGGAGGAAATATAGAACAATTCCTCATACAGCCCCAGCCTGAGTCCCCTGCTTCCAAGATGGCGGAGCCGCGTGTAGCGGCGGAATCATCACAGGGAGTAGATGACCGGCCGGCGTCCCCCGCAGCATCGATGGAGTCAGACTCCTTCTCTGACACTCCAGCGGCTCTACAGTCGGGAACACAGACAGCGCTGCTCGGGCTGCGTGACACAGGCGGAGAGGCAGAGCTGTGGGCATTGCTAAAAGCCCTTCCAACTAAACAGGACATTAAATCCCTCATAACAAGGATCGAGACACAGCACCGCAAGGAGATACAGGAGGTAAGAGAGGAGCTGCAGACATTATCTACTAGGCTGTCAGCAGGGGAGACCTCAGTAGCAGACCTTGAGCACAGAGTTGCAGACTTGGAACACCTACAAGAGGCCCATATAGATGCAGCAACCATGCTCCAGCTACACATGGAGGAAATGGAAGACAGGAGTATGCGGAACAACCTGCGCCTCAGAGGTCTTCCTGAGGCTACAGGCTCCGAGGACCTCGCTGCCACCGCGGCAGACATCTTCCATAAACTCCCGGGTGATACGCTCCCCCAAAGGCTGGAATTTGACCGCATTCATAGGGCATTAGGCCCTCGTTCAGCAGACCCCAACAGACCTAGGGACGTTATTTGCCACCTGCATCACTACTCCCATAAAGAAAGCATAATCCGCAGGGCGTGGGAGGCCAGGGAGATAGACTTTGATGGTGCACATATTAAAATTCTTCCAGATGTTTCCCGGGCTACGCTGTACAGAAGGTCTATGCTTCGCCCGGTCCTAGATCTAGCCCGCCAACATGCAGCTACCTACTGCTGGGGGTACCCTTTGTCAGTCCTCTTCAAAAAGGACCAGCACACCTTTACCCTACGCTCCCCAAGGGACCTACTGGCTCTCTTTGATTTCTTGGGGGTGCAACCGGTTAGGGTCCAGAACTGGCTCATTTTCATCCCTCAACAGGGTGGCCGTTCGGGACCGGACACCTCGCGGAGCAACACCCAATCCAGACCACAGAGGCAGCGTCGAAGATCCAGGGCACCCACGCCAGATGGCACACGTGAAGCCTAAAGAGAACCGTTCTTACCCAGAGGTAGCTACAAATTTATACTCCTGAAATGACATTTATTTTAGAACAACCTCTCCTTGCTACTTAGCAATCTTCAGGATTTTTTCCAGAGTTCATTTGCAGCAAAGAACCGGACGAGCTGAGCCTCGAACTTCAATTTTTGTTCCCCCCCCTCTGCCCTGTGACGTCTATGACGCCTGTGAACTTCAAAAAGCGATTCCTCAGACGCTAGCTGAAACGTTATAGATGGACAGTACACAAGGATAGCGGAACACAGCGTTATTACATTTACCTCCTAAAGGAATATCGCATGAGATATCCTCTCCGTCTATTACACAGACAACGGTGGAAAGAAGGGTCATTGAAAACCACACACATTGCGGTTAGGTTGGTGGAGAGGTCTCAGTGATATGACTATATCTATGGAAACTTTGGGACCCATAGAAGTAAGAGAGACCTATGCTGCTGACCGATATGACGTGGGCGGCCCGGGGTGATGCGGGGGCGGGGACGGGGGACCCGACTCCCTGTGTATTAAAGAGGGGAGAGAGTCTCTTGTTCCTAAGTTCCTCTGCCTAAGTTTTTGAAAAAATGTTGCTAAGGTTTGTCTTTTATTGAATGTAACTCAGTACCGCTAAACGTAAGCCTTGTTGAAATGATAAATAAATGTTGGTACTAGCTTTCCCGACTTCATGTCATTCATGAACTAGATAAGAAGCTTAATGGGATCAACTGACAGTTTAGAATTATTAGAAATGTTTTATGTGTTTATTGCTCCTGTGGCCTCCGGCCGGTGGCGCGTTCGAGCACTCTCTTCTGATCGGTCTCAAACAGAGGGCCGGGCCCCTATGGGCCGGTGGAACAAAGGTGCAGCAAGGAAATGATTTTGAGTTTATGCCACCCCCATTTTTCCCTCTTTCTGTGAGATTTGGAAGAGAGGGTTGGAGTGAACCTGACCGGGGATAAGTGGTATGGAGGGTGAAGTCCCATTAGTGAGGAGTTTACCACAGCCCCGAAACTACAGATTGTAAGGCTGGGCTGGACGGGCCAGGGTGGGAGCACCCCCTTGCGGCTTAGACCAGTCACTCCCCCAAATAGGCCAGCACAACTTTAGTCCAACAACGGACGAGTTGTGCACCTGCAAGTTGGATACTTGCTAATACTAGTAGTGTTACTGCCCCCCTATCCCCCCAAAGTTTTATTAGTTCTTACTTCTTTTTTATTTTTAATCTGTCTGGTTTTTCAGCTCTTGTTAAACACCTTTTTACGGTGGTATAGCGGCACCCACACAAGGGACACATCAATAGAGACGAGCCTGAGGGCCTTTACTAAGTGGACGCCTTGCTGTATTTTCCCACCGGTACCCTTTTCCATCCATCCCCCCTACTGGTCCTTTCCTACTATTTTCCCACCCCCTCTCTGTTTCCTGCGGTAGCCCTGGTTGATGATGGACAGCCTAAAGGTATATTCCATCAATGCGAAAGGCCTAAATATACCAGAGAAATGACGCATGCTCATGAATGATTTAAGACAGGAAAAGGTAGACGTAGCCTTCATTCAAGAAACTCACTTTAAGGAAGACAGGCTCCCGATCCTCAATAATAAGTTTTTCCCTTTAACATACCATTCTACCAAAAAAACTAAATCCAGAGGAGTTTCAATCTTGTTGTCCGGGAGACTACCTTGGACCCTACAAAACTCCATGCTAGACAAGGAGGGGCGCTTTGCATTTATCAAGGGTCTCATAGGTGACGTACAATTGACATTAGCGACTATATATGCCCCCAACGAGCACCAGGACACTTTTCTAAGACGCACCCTATCCAAACTATCTGACTTCAAAGAAGGCCTCCTGATACTTGGGGTGGACTTTAACACTCCCCTAATCCCAGCGGTAGATACTTCCTCGGGTACCTCTTCCATTCCAACGAGTACTCGAAAACGTATTGCCCAAACCTTACATGGGTCCCAGTTGATTGACATGTGACGTCTTCAACATTCGGGAGAGAGGGACTATATGTTCTACTCCCCCCCCATAAACTATATACAAGAATAGATTACTTTCTAATCCCTCACCGCCAACTCCATGAGGTACAGAGTTCCTCTATTGGCCTGCGGACGTGGTCTGACCATGCCCCCATCTTTCTGACATATGCACTTTCCAATACCCCTCACATAAAACACGCATTTGGCGTTTAAACGAAAGTCTTCTGCAAAGGCCAGAAGTACTGGAAGAAGTTAATAAAGAATTAACCTGTTAATTTCAAACAAATACCACTGTAGACAGTAGCCTGGGGATAATATGGGAGGCCCATAAAGCGGTAATAAGGGGAATTCTTATAAAACACGGGGCTCGTATTAAGAGGGAAAGAGAAGGACAATTAGGGCGGCTTCTATCCACACTAAACACAGTAGAACTGCAACATAAACTCTCCGCTAGCCCCCTTCTAGAAGCGGAACTGGCTTTGCTTCGCAATCAAATTAACGACATCCTTGGCTACAGAGCCAAAGCGGCGCTACAAAGATGCCGCCATACGGCATACGAATCTGGGAACAAATGTGGGAAGGTGTTGGCAAGAGCAGTTAGGG
The DNA here is from genome assembly GCF_042186555.1 of Aquarana catesbeiana. Classification (NCBI taxonomy): domain Eukaryota; kingdom Metazoa; phylum Chordata; class Amphibia; order Anura; family Ranidae; genus Aquarana; species Aquarana catesbeiana. The sequence continues at coordinate 78,376,971 of NC_133329.1, read as the reverse complement.
ACGCTAAAACACAAACGTACATCCCCCACATGAGGACCCCAAATGGATCCAAAGTCAGCCTACCAAACCAGATATCTCAAGTTTTCAGAGATTACTATGAAACCCTATACAATTTACCGACCCCATCAAATTCCTCTTCAATAATGGAGGAATACATAACCTCCGCTCAAATGCCCACACTGACTTCCGAGGACAAAGCCGACTTAGATACCCCGATCACTGCAGAAGAGTTGGAATTAGCAATTAGCTCAACCAAACCAGGTAAAGCCCCAAGCCCGGACGGGTTCACCCTCCAATATTATAAGACCCTTCTCCCGACTCTTAGCCCCCATAGGGTAAAGTTTTACAATGACCTGGGACAGACAGCGACCCTCATCAAAGACACTCTAGGAGCACATATTACCGTAATACCGAAAGACGGTAAGGACCCGACCATATGTAGTAACTACAGGCCCATTTCCCTTTTAAACAGTGATCTTAAACTGTTCACTAAAATTTTAGCGACTCGACTAGCCCGACATATGCAAAAACGAATTCATCTAGATCAAGTGGGGTTTATCCCCACAAGGGAAGCCAGGGACAGCACAACAAAAGTACTGAATCTTATTCATATAGCTAATCAGACTCATATACCATCTATTTTTGTCAACACCGACGCTGAAAAGACGTTTGACCGAGTCCACTGGCCTTACATGTTTGCGGTCCTCAGACACATTGGGCTAGGGGAAATTATGATTAAGTGGATTACCCAAATCTACTCAACTCCTACTGCACAGGTCAAAATGAATGGCATCCTGTCAGACCCCTTTCAGATTAAAAACGGAACCAGGCAGGGCTGCCCACTATCTCCCCTCTTATTCGCCCTATCCCTAGAGCCATTTCTATGCAAGATCAGACTGAACCCAGATATTCAAGGCCTTTTGGTTGGGGACAATCACTATAAAGTATCAGCTTTTGTTGATGATCTACTCTTCTCCCTCACAAATCCATTGATCTCACTCCCGAATCTCCTCCGTGAATTCTACATATATGGAACTATCTCTAATTTGAAAATTAATTATACGAAATCAGAAGCGATGGGGGTTGGGATAACACCTACCCTCTTGTCCACTCTTCAATCTAGTTTTAATTTTAAATGGATATCCTCTGCCCTCACATACCTAGGTACCTTAGTCCCAGCTGATTTAACTCGCACTTTCGACCTAAACTTTCCTCCCCTACTGCTCAAGACTCAAGCCCTGCTGGACTCATGGCAAAAAGGCCTGCATTCATGGTTTGGCAGATGTAACTTGATCAAAATGTGTATTCTACCAGAGAAATCATTCAGAAATTTACAGAATACCGTATCCTGAATGATCCGGCCTTCTTCTTATAACATGTCTCTACCATGTCGGCAAAACTATACAAGAGGTCGATTGTGCGTCACCTATTAAATGCTGCCAAAGCTTGTATTCCACTTCATTGGAAAAGCCAAACACCACCAACAGTAGCAAACTGGATTCAGAGGGTAGAAGATATCAGTAGGCTAGAAGACCTGGTGCTTTCTGCGACACACCAACAAGAAAAATATGACAAGACATGGGCAATGTGGAAACACTTCATCCTCTCCCCAGAGGGTATTGCTCTCAGAGCTTCCTGATAGAACTGACACCTTAATGCATTAGGCCTTTGGGCTGTCTTGAATCAACCAGGGCCCTAACCTGTCCCACTCTCATAACCCAACCTCTGCTTCCCTCTATTCATTTTAGCCCCCCCCCCCCCCTTCCTCCCATGTCACCCCTCCCCCCCCCTTCTTTTTACCTTCCTTTCCTTTGGTTGTTAATGCAAGCGCACATATAGTACACCAGCTGGAGGATGGAGATGGAAATGGGAAGAGGGAATAGGTTAGTAAAATGTGTAACGTGTATGTAGAAGTAGGAGTCCTAGGGCTCTTTACCTTACCCCCTGGATAAATACTCATACATAGGTAAGGTTTATATCACTGTGTACTGTACTTCATCATCTCCTATCAACATAACAGAGATACAATATCGGTAATGAAAATGTATGATCACATATATATATATGAAACCTGTTGCTCCTTCTATCCATGTAATCGTTTCTTACGGTGTTGCTGTGTGCTTGTATTGCATTGTTTTTGCCCACGTGGGGCATTAATAAAAAACATTTATATTTGAAAAAAAAAATTAAAAATACAGTATTAAAAAAATTATAAGCTGAAAAAAATGAAATAAACTATTATTTGTAGTATTACTATAGAGCTTTTACATTTTATTATTACATAGTCTGGCTGAAAAAGAGACACAAGTCTATCTAGTTCAACCAATAAAAGAATAAAAAAAAAAAGAAAAAGATATTTATACAGTATATACATATGTACTGTATACATGAATAGTCCTATATATACACAATCCTATACCCAGTTGATCCAGAGGAAGGCAAAAGAAAACCCAACAAAGCAATATTACAGCACCAACCTATTTTTCAGTGTTTTCAAATTTTGGGCAATTGCAAGTCAGGCATATAAGTTTAGCATAATGTGATGGACAATTGCACAAAGGATAAGACGTCCTATCTGAAGGGAAACATTGATGGTTTTGGGGTCAACTTTATTTTAGAACTCCCCCAGTAATTTCTACCCTGCGCCAACTTGAAAGAATTCCACTTGGCTGTGATAGGAAGATTACTAGTACCACTGTGTACTCAGCTGCAAAACTAAACCTACTTGATCGAGAAATGGACCACAGCAAGTGAGTTTATTAAACCTATTCCTGTACGGCACTACTGGACACTTTTGTAACTGTTACAACATTATTACAATAGAAGTGGATTTATTTCTTATGTTTTTGCTTTTGGGATGATTAGTGACCATTATGCATTTTTGTGAGCACTGATTGAAATGTTTTACTCATTTTGTTATTGGAATTGTGGAGGATTTGTCTAATTTAGTTTAGCTGCTGCAACTTTGCTTTCAGAGTTATTTTTTCTCTTTTTTGTGCTGTAGAAATAACCCTATTTTTATCTTTATTTTATCTTTGTTTATTTAATATAATGATTTGTGTTTTACAAATAAACATTTAATACTTAACAAAAGATTCCCAGAGCACTATGGGTTATGCAACACAACAGTGCAGCTTGGTTTACAATTATGTTTGTCTAAACCTTGGACCCAGATGTCTGATAAAAGAGAAGTCACTGTTTTGATCACTGATTGGAAATAACAATGGGCTTCTGTCAGCACTGAAAAGTATTGTTAAAGTGTTACTAAACTCAGGAGCCGGAAAAAAAATAATATATATATATATATATATATATATATATATATATATATATATATATATTTATATATATTTATACACTTTTTAAATCCTGACAATAATAAAGAAGAAAAGAAGTACAAAACGTATACATTTTCCTAAAACATAATAGGAAATGTGATAAACAGGAGCTTTTTTCTAACATAGGAGCAGCCACATCAGAACCTTTGCTCTCTTTGTGAAGCAGTGATCTCTGCAGAGGTCCAGCATTCCCCCTGGTCAGAGGTAGAGATCCCAAATTAGCGACACTCATGATGACTGATTGCAGAGTTCTAGCCATGACTAAGCAAAAATTTGCTGGCCCAGTGCTTCTACCCAGAGAACAGCACTTTTTTATGCAGCTTAATGCCAGAGAGAGGAGATTGTTCTTTATCCCTTCCCGCCAACCACCTCCCAGGTTTTTAAAGGTTGTAAAAGCTGGAAGGCAGAGGCGGGCATTCAGGTCATGTGGCTGCTGTGATTGGCTGTCACAGCAGTCACATGATCGGAAAACTCCCAATCGCTAGTATGCATTGTGGGCTTTCCGGTAACCGGAATGTGCAGGGAGCGCGGTTCTCAGCACGGTAAGTGGTTTACACAGGGCCGCTTATATGAGGCCGCATATATGTGTGCGACTGGTGTGAAGAGGTTAAGGTGGGTATCAATTATATACACAAGAAATTGTAAAACTTTTGAAATATATTATTCAGCTGCATATTTAATGCATTTACCTTATTTAACCCCTCCCGGACTGGTATGTTACACCTCCTTTCTTTCCAGGCTATTCCATTTTGCAGGTTTCAGTAGTGTGATAGTTTGGCTGACAATTACTCTGTCATGCAACATTGTTCCCAAATACATTTTTTTTGAGTCAGATAGAGTTACCTTATGGTGGTCTTTTTTTATTATAGTAAGTGTAGTACTGCCCCCTAAGGGTAAGCTTGGATTTATGTTATATTCTTTATATCTAAATTTAAATTTGGTTTAAAAAAATATAACTGAGGTTATGAAATCCCCTGTAATATAGTGTGTGTGAGTTCTTTTGAGTTAATAACTTACAGATGTTGACATTTGAGTTTTCAATTTCAAGAAGCTGTCAAATCATTTTTGATTGATATAACTGATTATATTTTCATAAAGGAGGTCCTATGTTACTGATATTTTGTTTTAAGAAACTATGGGTATATTCATTCAGTGGTTAACAGACTATATCACCTACCAGAGTTTGTGGAGTAAACTTGACCACCTTGTTTCGAATGGAGGAGATTCTGGGGCGATCTCTGAGGTGAAGCTCCTCCTTAGGAGACATCAATATGACCGGCATGCCTCTTTGGTTCAGGAGAGGGATTACGGGAAATACCATTCACCTGACCCTCACCAGAACTGTAAACAGAGCGTAGCAGTTAAGACGGTCAATGGGACAGTACAAAGTCTCTGACGAAGTCTAGGTCAGATATCCTGGAGGATGTCAGGTCATACTATGCCGATCTCCTGGAAGGAAGGAACCTTGATGGGACAAGGATGTTGTTTTTTTTCTTTGGACTCTACACCAGGTCTGGAGAATAATGTTCCTTTGATGAATTTGACGGTCAATGGCCTGAGGGACAGCACGAAGTCTCTGACGAAGTCTAGGTCAGATATCCTGGAGGTTGTCAGGTCATACTATGCCAATCTCCTGGAAGGAAGGAACCTTGATCGGACAAGGATGATGTTTTTTTTTTTTGGACTCTACACCAGGTATGGAGAATAATGTTCCTTTGATGAATTTGACAGATGAAATCACTGCAGATGAGGTAATCCAGCCTATTGATACACTGGCCATCAAGAAAACGCCAGGGCCAGATGATTTGACAGCCGAATTTTATAAATGTTTTAAGATGATCCTGGCTTCCTACCTTGTGGAGGTTTTTAATGGCTGTTTGCAGGAGGGTTCTCTCCCTCCCTCCATGAGGCAATCTGCAGTGATCCTTCTGTCAAAGGGTAAAGATCCTTCGATAACTGGAAATTGGCACCCCATTAGTCTTCTTAATGTCGATGGAAAGATACTGGTGTAACATAGGGGTTTACCAGCATCCTTGTACTGGATGGTGTGTATTCCTTAAATAAGGGAATGGCTCCCTCTAGTGGCCGCAACAACTATGCATTATACTGTGAGGCTTAGAGGAAGTGACTCATCTGTTTAACTAGGCTGGGAGCTACTTACCCATGATGCCCTGTTCACCTACCCACAATGCCAGGGACAGAACAGCCTGCTGGGTAGGCCTATAAAAGGGACAGCGCGGCCATGCTTCGCTCTCTTCTTCCCGGGACGTGAGACCTGCCTGCAGGGATCTGTGTGGGTGTGATCAGAAGATGCTGCGGAGCAGAGTTGAAGCCTCCGGAGAGGTTTGATACACAGTGTGCTGGGTCAGCACGTGATCGGACTGGAGGATCCAGGACACCCAAAGGAGCCAGCAAAACGATTCTCGGTCATCTGACAGAGCGGTACAGCTGGACGGTGCCAACTAGGAGCAGGACTGTGATCACAGAAGAGGAGCAGCACAGTTGTCTGGGTCCTGTGTGGTGAGAGGGCTGTTGCCCAAGATTTATATATTACTTTGCCGCTTTGCAGACTAGTCCGGAGGATTGCTGAGACCTGTAGTTCTACAGAGTGATCTCACTGTTATACACTGTTTCCTACCAGACCTCAAAGTTTACCTTTCACATAATATAGAGTGCTCGGTTACATTGTTCATAGAAGAAGTTTGTACGTGTTTCACACAACTAAGTTCACAGTTCACCTACCACCCTTATCTTATTTTAACATTTGTTTACTCACTGGATTACAAATATTGCAGTATAATAAAGCTAGCTGAAGAAAGAAGATCAAAGACTTTACCATTCACTATCAAGCGCTTATTGTTTCTCTTACACACACTCTGGGACTACAGGTTAGGAGTGTGTTTGTGTGCCTGCATTGGGAGTGGGAAGGTGCCCAGTGTCAATGTTTTACCACCCTGAGCATCAGTCCCACTTTGAGACACGCCCACATGCGTTACTCAGATGATCTTTGAGTCTTAATATCTACATGCACCCTGATTATTAGTGTTTTAACTTTGTGTATCAGAATCAATATTGTATTTTATATCCATTACCAGTTACCAGTAAAAACTTACTGTGTGGTTAAAGTACAAATGGTGTGAGACGTTGTCTATTCATAGCAGGCAGAGTGACAGATGCCCAGGTAACGGTAAAGGTACGGTATATAATACTATTGCTGGGTTGTTTCCTGTGTTTGTGCATCACACTAACATTACTATACAGTTGTGCCTAGGGGGTTGAGACAAATTTCCTGTTGTTGAGAGGCAGGCCCAAACAATTACCAGCAGCTCCTTAGGGGGTCAGTGCTACACTGGCAAACATTTTTTTCTGGTGATTATCATCAGTGGCAGGCAGTTTGTTATCCCACCACCAGCACTGCTTGGTCCAGGGTAGAAGCACTTTCTCAGCAGTCTTAGCTGCCCTGGAGGCCTTGGAGCGTTGTAGGGCTGCTGGTTGGGGTACATTTTTACTGACATTGGATCAGGCTAAGGTCTTTGATCGGGTTAATCATGAGTACTTATGGCTCCTTCTTAGCAAATATGGCCTGGAGGGGGGTTTCATTGATTGGCTCAAGATTTTGTACAAAGGGGCTGAAAGCTTTCCTCTAGTTAATGGTTGGGTTGGGCAGCCCTTTGTGGTCGGCTCAGGTGTGCGTCAGGGGTGTCCATTAAGTCCTCATCTATATGTGTTTGCAATCGACCCCTTCATTAGAAGGCTAGAGAGTGGACCATTGTATGGGGTACCTTTATGTATCACTGGTGAGCCTCTGAAGGTTGTGGCCTATGCTGATGATGTTTCTGTTTTTGTCTCTGGGACTGGGCAGGCACAGGAGGTGGTCTCAGTGATAAGGCAGTATACAGAGGCATTAGGTTCAAAGGTCAACCAAGACAAATGTGAAGCTTTTTGGATGGGCATGGAAGGTGAGAGCTTTGTTCTCCAGGATGACTTCCCGGAGCCCCAACAAAAAATTCTAGGCATTGAATTTGGTCCAGGTGACTATGGTCATGCAAATTGGTGAACAGTGAGAATGTTGATGCCAAGGTGGCAAGCTAGAAAGGTTGACGGCTTTCCTTTAGGGAAAAGGTTGATCTGATCAAGACTTACCTGATTCCAATTTTTCTGTATGTCAGTTTTGTTTGCGTTTTGCCAGTTTCTCTCTATACCAGGGTCTATAGTTGTTTTCTTCCAGCTGTTATGGGGGAACATAATAAACCTTGTCAAAAGGAATGTGACTTACCTTCCTAGGCGGAAGGGTGGTCTAGGGATGATCAAACCTGTAGTCTTTTTCTCTCTGATGTTTGTGAAGTACAATCTTGGTAACATGTTGGCAGAGAGACCGCCTGTGTTTGGTATTTTTCAGTCCTGGTTTAGGCCCTTTCTGAGAGACTGGGAAAATGGTGGGCCAGTGAAAAGCTTGAGGGTCAAGCATGATAAGCTCCTGGCTTATGTTGCCCATGTTTGAAATTGCTTCGGCAGTGGCAAATAACAGCAGGAGAAGTCAGATCTCTTCCAGGGAAACTTCTTGAGAAGCGGATCATGAGCTCTGCTTTTCGCGAGCCATTGACCTTAAGAGATTGCCCAAGCCTAGTTTTGGGGGTGGGTTTGTGATTGATTAATTTGGAGAGAATCCCAATAAAGTTTAGAGAATCAGGCTTGGCTTGCCTTTCATGGAAAACTATATGTGAGGGGCAACTTAAAAGGCTACATGCATGGTGACGGTGATGTTTCTTATGCCCCGTACACACGGTCGGATTTTCCGATGGAAAATGTCCGATCGGAGCGTGTTGTCGGAAATTCCGACCGTGTGTGGGCTCCATCAGACATTTTCCATCGGATTTTCCGACACAAAAAGTTGGAGAGTAGGAGATAAAATTTTCCGACAACAAAATCCGTTGTCGGAAATTCCGATCTTGTGTACACAAATCCGATGGACAAAGTGCCACGCATGCTCAGAATAAATAAAGAGATGAAAGCTATTGGCCACTGCCCCGTTTATAGTCCCGACGTACGTGTTTTACGTCACCGCGTTTAGAACGATCGGATTTTCCGACAACTTTGTGTGACCGTGTGTATGCAAGACAAGTTTGAGCCAACATCCGTCGGAAAAAATCCTAGGATTTTGTTGTCGGAATGTCCGAACAAAGTCCGACCGTGTGTACGCCCTATTACTCTGGCTCTCTCGTAGGGATTATGTTGTGTGCAATTTGGTTTGCACCATTTATTATGTTCTTGTTTTTTTGTTTTGTATAGTCATATTCAATTATTTTGTAAATATGTTTTATTTATTTATTATGGTTTTATTGTATATAAGTTGTTATTTGTAAGATTTTTCAATAAACAAAATTAACCCCTCATAACAGGCACATTAAGTGTACAGACCCAGAGACTCAGCACAGGGGTGGTGGGAACCCCTCATAATCGGCACAGTGAGGCTGCAATTGACGGGCACAGTGAGGCTGAAACTGACGGGCGCAGTGAGGCTGCATATGATGGGCACAGTTTTTATCTAGCAGTAATGATACATAATCACCTGATAAATGGCTAGTTATAGCCCTACATTACTAATAGTTACATTTTTCAGTTTGTTTGTGGCCTCCCAAATATTTTGAGCACCAGCCGCCACTGCGTTTAACACAGTATATTACAGTGCATAAGGCCTGGTTCACACCTATGCATTTTTAGTGCATTTTCAGTTTTGCAGAAATACAGTACAGTCCATTTAACATGGTTTCCTATGTATGTAGTTCACTTCTGTGCATTTTATGGAAAGGGCCAGGGACTTTTCAAAAACGTGTATTGAAAAATGCAAAATGCACCTGGAAGATGCAAACTGCAACCTGCATAAGTATGAATCAGGCCTTACTGCACATTTAACGCAGTATATTTCAGTGCGTTAGTGCACATTTAGTGCAATATATTTCTGTGCGTTATTACACTTTTAACGCAGTATATTTCTGTGCGTTAGTGCGCGCTTAATGCGGTATATTTCAGTGCTTTACTGCAGGTTTAATGCAGTATATTTCCGTGCGTTACTACACGTTTAACACAGTATATTGCAGTGTGTCAATGGAGTGTCTGTGTAGTGAGTACTCAGGTTAAAGTGCACTATACACCACTTTCCATTGATTAAAGTGCATCCACGTACTCCACATCTTTATTAAATTTTGTTAATAAGCACCCCCATCATGTCTGGGAGGCCAACAAGGCAGACGTTTCCATGGCGCTGTGGGGGGGCAAGCAGTGTATGTGTTCACAGGCAAAGGTGGACTTTGTCAGTCCTCAGGCTGGGCATCATTCCCCTTTTTAGTGATGCTTGTGGTATCCAGCCACAGCATGCAGAGGAGGTGGTGGACTGACTTACTAAACCATCTTCAACCACCTCATCCTCCGTCACTCAAGCAGAGACTATTACGCAGTCCACTGCAGCTGCCAGAGTGGCTTATGCTACCTCCTTGTCCATAGCTATTCCTGCCATAGCCCCATCATTAGGCATGGAGGAGTCAGCTGAGTTATTTGAACACAGCATCATCCACTTGCTCCTTGATGATGCACAGCCATTACTTGAGTCAGATGTTGGTTCTGAGGTTGAGGAAGGTAGAAACATGAGCCTACAGAGAGGGGAGAACACCTTTACACAAATTGGCAGTCATGTTCCCCTAGCTGCAGTGTATTGCCAAGTTGTTTTCAGCGATAATGAGGATGGAGGAGATGATGATGATGATGAGGTCACTGACACGACTTGAGTGCTGGATAGAGCGGAGGAGGAAAGTGAGGGTGAGGCACAATCCCAATGAGGCAGCCATCATGGAAGAGTAGAGAGCGGCCACCCTATTCCATCACATTGTGGAGCTGTTATCTCTCACCCACTTCCCACAGCTCTGTTGTCTGGCCCTTTTTATCATATGTGCAGCGGATAGCACTGTTGCAATTTGCAAACTTTATCTCAAGCACATCAAGTGTGACAAAAACACCAGCTATTTGGGTACCACATGCTTGACAAGGCATTTAACCTCCCACCACTCAGCCCATTGGCAAGAGCACCTGAAAGCCACACAAAAGGGACGCAATTCTGTTCCTCCTCCTTTCTCACCTTAGTCTACCCTCATGACCTCTCAGCCACCTCCACTGACAGGAATGATGGTATAGCGCAGGGTGTCCCAGGTCCTTGCAGCACATCTGCCAGTAGCACACTACCAGCTGTAGACTATAGCCTGCAAATTTCACTGCCCCATCTGCTGCAGTGAAAAAAAATACAGTTACTGCCACCCACATGCCCAGCGCCTAAATGCAAGCTTGTCAGCTGCTGGCTTTACAACTTCTGCCTTTCCGTCTGGTGGATTCTGCCCCTTCTGTGAATTTGCAGAATAAGCTGTACCCCAATGGCAGGTTCCCAGTGACTATTTCTTATCACATAAGGCCATTCCAGCTCTGTACCATCATGTGGAAGGCAATGTTGTGGTATCGTTGGGCAAGGCAGTCAGCCTCAAAGTCCACATTACTGCTGACACGTGGTCCAGCAAGCATGGTCAGGGATGATATATTTCATTCACAGCACGCTGGGTAACTCTGCTTGCAACTCAGAAGAATGCAGGACAAGGCTCAGTGCTGCAGCTTGTTGTGATGATGTGAAATTTGTCAGCTCTACCCTCTCTTCATGACCTGTTCTGCTGAATTATCACATGAACCACAGATACCCATTAAGCGTTCAAGGGGCTATCCAATGAGGCTAAAAGGTGCCATGCAGTGCTTCAGCTGGTGTGTCTAGGGGACCAAACCACACCAGAGCAGAAATTCTTGCAGCTCTGCAGAGGCAGGCTCAGAAGTGGTTAACACCACACCAGCTGGAGCCAGAAATGGTGGTATGCGATAATGGGACAAACCTCCTGTCCGCCCTAAGACAGGGAAAGTTGACAAATGTGCCATGCCTGGCACATGTCCTCAAATTGATAGTGCAGCATTTCTTAATGTTGTCCCCCAGGGTTGGAATATCCGCTAAAGCAGGCCAGAAGAGTCTTTAGCCATATCAGGTGGTAATACACAGCCAGTGCTCAGTTGGCTGAAATTCAGCGGGAATTCTTCCTGCCTGTAAACCGCCTGATTTGAGACAATCCCACGAGGTGGAAATCTACTTTGGCAATGCTGCAGCGGCTGCACATGCAGCCGAGTGGAATCAACGAGTACCTGTGTGAGTATAGCACAACAACATGCTCAGGCCAGCTCAGATTTTTTTCCCACACCAATGGCTGCTGATAAAGGATGCATGCACTGTAATGTCACCATTTGGGGAGGCGACAAGGAAAGTGAGCCGTGACAATGCGTACATTAGTGACAGAATCCCTGTTGTGTTCCTGCTGGAGCAGACTCTGCATGGCATTATGGCCATTGCACTCAAGGCAGAACAGCGGGAGGAAGAGGAGGACTTCCTTTCCTCTCAAGGCCCACTTTATGCAGACACCATACTTCCTATGCCACAGAACACAAAAAGAGGATAGGGAGGAGGAGGGGGAGGAAGGGGAGGAGGAGGATTCTGGCAGTTTTGGAGACATTGAAGCAGAAGAAGACATACGTCAAACCTTAAGTGACGGCTTTCCATCCCCAGAACCCTTGGGAGCAGTACACGGCTGGGAGGAGGCAGTTCCAAATACTGTAATCCTCAGTAGCCATGAGTAGTCTGCTTTTCATGCCTCCGCAAACTTGAGGTGCATGGGCTCCCTCATGCTACAAAGCCTGCGAAAGGACCGAAGAATAAGTGGCATCAAGCAGAAGGGTCTCTATTAGTTGGCAACCCTCCTTGACCACCGTTACAAGGGGAAAGTCTCAACTCATCCCGTCCCCACCAGGGGCAGATCCAGAGTCTAATCTTGGGAGGGGCACTACCAAATTTTTTGCGGGCAATTTTTCGGGGCAATGGCTGGTGTTGGTGCTTCAATAATCCTGGCACCATGGTTAATATGATTGAAGCACATTATTTCTATTATTACTAGGGATGAGCTTTATGCTGAAGCGCAGTGCATTGCTGTATGATGATTGGACAAAGCATGCACCATGACCTGCATGCTTTAGCCAATCCCAGCTCCCTCAGCTAGAAGAGCCATAATTGGCCAAGGGCAGGGTGCCTTTGGCCAATCATGGCTCAGGGGGACTAAGTCCACGCCCCACACTATATAAGGCTGCCTGCACGTCGGCCCTGTGAAGTGTGTTGTTGGCGTGGAAGGAGAGAGAGTGTCATTTAGATTGAGCAGGCAGGCAGGTTATTCAGTTAGCTGCAGTGTATTTAATATATATATACTGCCAGTCTTGTGTATATATATATATATGTGTATCCAGTGTGTATATATATATATATATATATATATATAAAAATAAATAAACTGCGCTAAAACAAAAATTATATGTGTTGGGTGAGTTAATAGTGTGACCAAACCCCAACAAAATATAAAAAACAAGTCCAGAAAATAAAAGTCCAAATTCCCAAAGTAGTAAGTGTTCAGTATAAGTGTGGATGCTGTTCCAAAATGAGCTATGATTGCTCTTACCAGAAATCCAAAGATATAAGCAGATGGCAAAAAACCCTTGCCAGGGCCTCTGAGGTATTGGACCAATCAGCACCGTCCGTGGTCAGATCAAAATCCCCTCAATAAATGCAGGAGAAAAACAAACACAAGAAAAAACTGGCCATAGTGTAGTATGTTAAATGTTAAACATGGACAAACGAACATACCAATCACCCTGGTGTGCACATAAAAACAACCAAAAGAAAGGGGGGGAGGGAAGTGAAAAAAAACCCCACCACCGTGGCTGTAGATTGTGCTTACCAGATCACGATGATAAACAGATTCTTAGTAGGTTAGGAGCTGACATAAAGCACAGATATTCTCTCTCATTTTCTTGATTTAGAGTGGAGATCCAATCGACACAGAACCCGAGGCCAAAGCAGAAGAAGAAGAGAGGCACGTGAGGGACGATCAGCAATCACTTCCCTCCCCCCCTTTCTTTTGGTTGTTTTTATGTGCACACCAGGGTGATTGGTATGTTCGTTTGTCCATGTTTAACATTTAACATACTACACTATGGCCAGTTTTTTCTTGTGTTTGTTTTTCTCCTGCATTTATTGAGGGGATTTTGATCTGACCACGGACGGTGCTGATTGGTCCAATACCTCAGAGGCCCTGGCAAGGGTTTTTTGCCATCTGCTTATATCTTTGGATTTCTGGTAAGAGCAATCATAGCTCATTTTGGAACAGCATCCACACTTATACTGAACACTTACTACTTTGGGAATTTGGACTTTTATTTTCTGGACTTGTTTTTTATATTTTGTTGGGGTTTGGTCACACTATTAACTCACCCAACACATATAATTTTTGTTTTAGCGCAGTTTATTTATTTTTATTTGTTGGGTTGGTGTTGTCGCACTGTTTACTGCTGCTTATTCTTTTGTATTTCTAGCGCGGAATTTTTTCTGTTTTATATATATATATATATATATATATATATATATACCATATCTGACTGCAGGCCATTCCTGGTGTACTTTTTCTAATATACTTCAGGCGGTGTACACAGTACACAGTACCGTGTAGCCATAGTGCACTTGCTACTACTTTTCTGGTGGTGTACAAAGTACACAATACATACAGTGCACCCATAGTTGTTATTACACTTCTGTTTGTGTAGACAGTAACGTGCACCCCTACTGCAGTTGCTACTACTTTTCTGGTGGTGTACACAGTACACAATACATACAGTGCACCCATAGTTGCTATTAGACCTTAGGTGGTGTTCACAATACCGTTCACCCCTAGTGCAGTTGCTACTACTTTTCTGGTGGTGTACACAATACATACAGTGCACCCATAGTTGTTATTACACTTCTGGTGGTGTACACAATACAGTGCACCCCTTGTGCAGTTGCTACTACTTTTCTGGTGGTGTACATAGTACACAATACATACAGTGCACCCATAGTTGCTATTAGACTTCTGGTGGTGTACACAATACCGTTCACCCCTAGTGCAGTTGCTACTACTTTTCTGGTGGTGTACACAGTACACAATACATACAGTACACCCATAGTTGTTATTACACTTCTGGTGGTGTACACAATACAGTGCACCCCTTGTGCAGTTGCTACTACTTTTCTGGTGGTGTACATAGTACACAATACATACAGTGCACCCATAGTTGCTATTAGACTTCTGGTGGTGTACACAATACCGTTCACCCCTAGTGCAGTTGCTACTACTTTTCTGGTGGTGTACACAATACATACAGTGCACCCATAGTTGCTATTACACTTCTGTTGGTTTACACAGTACCGTGCACCCATAGTGCAGTTGCTACTACTTTTCTGGTGGTGTACACAGTACACAATACATACAGTACACCCATAGTTGTTATTACATTTCTGTTGGTGTAAACAGTATCATCCACCCCTAGTGCAGTTCCTACTACTTTTCTGTTGGTGTACACAGTACACAATACAGTGTAGTGTGGTTTTGCTAAACAAAATTTACAGCATGTCCGGAAGGCCACCAAGGAGAGGCAGACGCTCACAGGCCACTAAAAGAGGGCAAGCAGGCTCTGCGTCTACAGTCAACAGTGCTGGTCATGGACACAGTGCATCCTCAGCACGTGGCTGTGGGGTGCGCTTGTCCTTTTTTCTGCAGCTGGTCATGTTATTGAGCCACAACATGCAAAAGAGTTGGTGGAATGGATAACAAAACCGTCCTCATCCTCATCCTCATCCTCTGTCACCCAGGCTCAGAGTAGTTTGCCTGCCAATGCAGCTGCCAGAGCGGCCTATTCCATCGGCTCCATCTCAACAGTCACTCCTTCTCTAGCCCCACCATCATGCACGGAGGAGTCCCTTGAACTATTCGACCACAGTGTCGGGTACATGCTGCAGGAGGATGGGCAGCGATTTGAAGGCACCGATGATGGTACCCAGGTTGAGGAAGGGAGTAACGTGAGCCTAGAGAGAGGGGGTGCCCAAGAAGGTCAAGAAACTGGCAGTCATGTTCCCCTAGTTGCAGCATACTACCAAGTTTGCTCCAGTGACGAGGAGGGAGGGGATGATGAGGTCACTGACTCTACTTGGGTGCCTGATAGAAGAGAGGAGGAGGTACATCTTCAATGAGGCAGGATACCCTCCAGGGGGCAGCTTAAGGGCAGCCACCTATTGCATCACGCCGCAGAGCTAAGCAGGTGCAGGGCGCTGCTGAATCCCTGCATATTTTGAAAAGTTCTTTGGTCTGGGCCTTTTTTGACACATGTGCAGAAGATAGCACCGTTGCTATTTGCAACATATGTCTGAAGCATATCAGGTGTGGCCAAAACAGCAGCCGCCTGGGCACCACATGCTTGACCAGACATATGACGACCTCCCATACAGTCCGTTGGCAACAGCACTTAAAAGACCCACATCAAAGAGCAAGGCGGACCTCTCCTTGCTCCTCATTAGCTGGGATCTTCAACCCCACTATACCTCCAGTCCCCTCACTGAGAGGAATGAAGGTATAGAAGGTATAGAATGAAACCTGCACTGAGAGGAATGAAGGTATAGAAATACAGTCAAGGCGTTTACACAATTCTAATCTTTTTGGCGCTATACACCACAACAATGGATTTGAAATGAAACAAACAAGATGTGCTTTAACTGCAGACTTTCAGCTTTAATTTGAGGGTATTTACATCCAAATCAGGTGAACGGTGTAGGAATTACAACAATTTGCATATGTGCCTCCCACTTTTTAAGGAACCAAAAGTAATGGGACAGATTAACAATCATCCATCAAACGTTCACTTTTTCATACTTAGTTGCAAATCCTTTGCAGTCAATTACAGCCTGAAGTCTGGAACGCATAGACATCTCCAGATGCTGGGTTTCATACCTGGTGATGCTCTGCCAGGCCTCTACTGTTCCTGCTTGTTCGTGGGGCATTTTCCCTTCAGTTTTGACTTCAGCAAGTGAAATGCATGCTCAATCGGATTCAGGTCAGGTGATTGACTTGGACATTGCATAACATTCCACTTCTTTCCCTTAAAAAAACTCTTTGGTTGCTTTCGCAGTATGCTTCAGGTCATTGTCCATCTGCACTGTGAAGCGCCGTCCAATGAGTTCTGAAGCATTTTGCTGAATAGGAGCAGATAATATTGCCCGAAACACTTCAGAATTCATCCTCCTGCTTTTGTCAGCAGTCACATCATCAATAAATACAAGAGAACCAGTTCCATTGGCAGTCATACATGCCCACACCATGACACTACCACCACCATGCTTCACTGATGAGGTGGTATGCTTTGGATCATGAGCAGTTCCTTTCCTTCTCCATACTCTTCTCTTCCCATCACTCTGGTACAAGTTGATCTTGGTCTCATCTGTCCATAGGATGTTGTTCCAGAACTGTGAAGGCTTTTTTAGCCTTCCTGTTTTTGAGGCTCACCAATGGTTTACAGTGGACGGTACAATGTATCCGGACGAGCGGCGAACTCGTACACTGCTACCAGTGGGCGGTGCCTGTCCCTACACGTGGCGTCACGGGTCGCGTGGCTTCATCAGGGGATCCCCCTGACCCGTGACGCCATGCCACGCCACGCGTAGGGACAGGCACCGTCCACTGTACACTGTGTGAGTACCCTGTGTGATGTTTTAAACTAAATAAAGTCTAACTTTTTATACAAAATACTACACTATATGGGATTTTATCTCTTCATTCCAACATGATGTTTCCTATGGGCTTGAGGTCTGACTAACTGACTACACACCACCTAGGACCCCCCTGCATAGGAGACACCAATAGCGTTTGCTGCTCTATGCTGGAACCTCAGTATAGTGAGGTAAGAGGCCACTGCCCACCGTTTGAGGATTCCTGCATGGATATAATTCTTGCTATATACTGCACAGTCACCATTCCTCTGAAGTTATGTTACCTAAGTTCATCTGCATGTTATGATATTGTGACACCACCAAGGAAACATTGAAGCTGATTTATGCTGCACTTGGTCACTTTCATTTGAACTTATTACTTGAATTTTGAGCACCCGCTGTTTGCTGGACACTTTATTGCATGATGCACTTTGCTTAAGATCACTAAGGCTATTAATTGTAATATTGTATTAAGAATTTTTTTCTGTTTTTTCTGCGTTTTTTTTTGGCATTGATTGTTTCAGTCACATGTTTCAATTACTTATCACGGTTTTATATACTGCATCAATTTTTGGATATATATGCACAGCACTTTATATGTGTTAGAGGCAAATTACTGTGTTTTTTGGAGAATATTTAATATTTTTTTTTGTTGCTCAGCTACTGGTTTTTATTTTTATATTACTTTATTGGTTTAACATTTTTATGTTATTACATAACATTATGTATATTACATAGATACATTATAGTATGATATAGATTTTTTTATTATCTGGATCACCCGGTTTGGCACCAAACACTTTACTTGTTGTTTAGGATTGTATTACCACCCCTCACTGCAGTGTAGGCTGGAATCCTTACCCAGCACACTCAGCCACTTGATTCATCCTCAGGACTAGCGCAGCACCAACCCCCAGTTCATAATTGCCATTTATCAGGGTTTAAGGCTGAACCCCATTCGGTGCAAGCTGCTTCTCCTTATTTAAAACTATCTTAGTAGCACTGATTGGTAGCGCAGGAATAACACTCCCCATATTGATCATGGAACAACTGGGCATCCAATTGTCCCATTACTTTAAGTCCCTTAAAAAGTGGGAGGCACATATACAAACTGTTGTAATTCCTACACCGTTCACCTGATTTGGATGTTAATACCCTCAAATTAAAGCTGAAAGTCTGCAGTTAAAGCACATCTTGTTCGTTTTATTTCAAATCCATTGTGGTGGTGTATAGAGCCAAAAAGATTAGAATTGTGTTGATGTCCCAATATTTATGGACCTGACTGTAGGTGTCCCAAGTACTTGCGGCCAATCTGCTAGCTGTACCCCAACATCCGATTTTAGCAGGCAAATTTCCCTACCCCAGTTGCTAAACCGTCAAAAGAAACTCAGTCCCAGCCATCCACATGCTCAGCGTCTGAATGCTAGCTTGGCCAAATTGCTAGCACTGGAACTGCTACCTTTTTAGCTGTTAAACTCTGCCCCCTTTCATGAATTTGTGGAATGTGCGGTACCTCAGTGGCAGGTTCCCAAACGCTATTTCTTTTCACGGAAGGCCATTCCGGCTCTCTACCAGCATGTGGAAGGCAATGTCTTGGCCTCGTTGGACAGGGCGGTCAGCAGTAAGGTGCATATTACCGCTGACTCATGGTCCAGCAGGCATGGACAGGGACGTTACCTTTCTTTCACGGTGCACTGGGTAACTCTTCTGGCAGCTGGGAAGGATGCAGGACAGGGTTCAGTATTGTTGGAGCTTGTTCTGCCACTACGCCTCCAAAATGCTAGTAGTGGTGATTCTGCCACAACTTTATCCTCCACCCCCTCCTCTTCTTCTTCCTCTATGGCCTCTTCCTCTGCAGATTTGTCCTCTGAACCAGCTGTGTTCCATAGACGTTCAAGGGGCTATGCAAGCACTCAGGCAAAAAGATGCCATGCGGTGCTTGAGTTGGTCTGCTTAAGGGACAGGAGCCACAATGGGGCAGAGATTCTGTCAGCTCTGCAGGGGCAGGCTCAGAGGTGGTTGACGCCACGCCAGCTTCAGCCAGGAATGGTGGTTTGCGACAATGCCACCAACCTCCTCTCCTCCCTCCGACAGGGACACTTGACCCATGTTCTCTGTTTGGCTCATGTCCTGAATTTGGTGGTGCAGCAGTTCTTGAGCAGGTACCCAAGCTTACAGGCCAGGAAAGTCCGCCAGTCATATAATGTCAGTGCTCAGCTGGCTGACATTCAAAGAGAATGCAACCTGCTCAAGAACCGCCTCATTTGTGACATGCCCACCAGGTGGAACTCAACGTTAGCAATGCTGCAGCCATCAATGAGTACTTGTGTGAGTATGGCACCAGGACAGGGTCAGGGGAGCTTGGCTTTTTTTCACCACGCCAGTAGCTACTGATCAAGGATGCATGCACTGCATGAGGCCATGAAGATGGTGAGCAGTGACAGTGCATGCATTAGTGATACTGTCCCTCTTGTCTTCCTGTTGGAGCATACGCTTCATGGAATAATGGACAGGGCACTTGAGACAGAACAGCAGGAGGAAGAGGAGGACTTCCTTACCTCTCAAGGCCCCCTTTATCCAGATACTAGTATTCCTGCAGGCCCACCTATCACACAGGAAGAAGAAGAGGAGGAGGATTGTGTCAGCATGGAGATGGAGGATAACACTCAGCATCAGCAGCAGTCTTCAAGGGATCGTTTGCAGTCCCCAGAAACCCATGGAGTTGTACGTGGCTGGGAGGAGGTGGTTGAGGATCATGTGATCCTTAATGACCCAGAGGACTCAGGATCGAATGCCTCTGCAAACCTACGCTGCATGGCCTCCCTGATCCTGCAAAGCCTGCGAAAGGACCCTAGGATTCCTGGTATCAAGGAGAGGGATCATTACTGGCTGGTAACCCTTCTTGATCCACGTTACAAGGGTAAGGTTGCAGAACTTATCCAGCCTTCGCAGAGGGAGCAGAGGATGAAACATCTTCGGGAGGCCTTGCAAAAAGGTTTGTGCAATGCGTTTCCAGAGCCTGGAAGGTTACAATTTCCTGGTGCTGGACAACGTGAGGCTTCGATCAGTCACAGAAAGAGCGGTGGAGAAGGTGGTCGGCTGACCGATGCCTTCAGGCAATTCTTCAGTCCTCAGCGCCTAGGTCTGATTGGTTCCAGCAACCATTGTCAGTGTATGAATTACACGGTGCAGGAATATCTAGGGGCAAGATCAGACTTGGAGACCTTTCCACCAGAACATCCACTGGGTTACTGGGTCTTGAGGATGGACCACTGGCCAGAGCTTGCTCAATATGCAATTGAGCTACTGGCCTGTCCTGCATCCAGCGTTCTTTCTGAACGCACATTCAGTGCTGCTGGAGGCTTTGTAACCGATCACAGAGTGCGTGTGTCCACAGACTCTGTTGAACGGCTCACATTCATAAAAATGAATCAGTCTTGGATCAACAGCTACCATGCATCCGTTGCTGATGTAACTGAATGATTTTTCTATGGATGTGGGATCCCTTGAAGACTGCATATGCGGAGTGACTATCCTAATATGATGAGTGACTATCCTATTCCTCCTCAATGTTCATGATAGTTTCTAAGAATATTTTCGGTTCAGGGCACCACCACCACCACTACTTAAGGCCCAATTTTTCTGCCCCTGTTTAACAAGGGAGCGTAATTACAATTTTTGATCAAATATTTAACAGCAGGGCTCATTCCTGCGCTCAACAAGAGTATCTGTGAGGGGTTATAAAATAAAATTATGTGGCGCTATTCCATCAATCAGTAACAGAACAATGTATGGTGAAGTGGGCAGAGTACACTCCACCTCATGTAATATATGCCAGGAAAGAGTGAATAATAGCCTAGAAATAAATGTCACCATATAAAAGTCGATCAAAGAGAGATGCAATTCTGCGATAAGAAAAATTAAATACAAGAATATAGGCAATTAAATACAAAGTGACTCAGTGCTTAATGAAATAAAACGGTCACCCCTCAAAAGGTGAAAAAATATATATAACTGTGGGTATGCAAAAATGACTTCCCAAATGCTTCCAAAATGCTCACAACCAAAATTCATACACAAGTATAAGCAATTAGATGCAAAGTGACTCAGTGCTTAGTGTAATAAAACGGTCACCCCTCATTAGGTGAAAAAATATTAACTGTGGGTGTGAAGAAAATATCTTCCCAAATTAAATGCTCGCAACCAAAATTCATATACAAGTGATAACCAGTGACTCAGAAATCATCACTGAAAATAAATAAATTCTAATGCTAATAGAAAATAAATAAAGTCACTCTTCAACGTGAGCTGCGAATAAAAAGTGATAATGTGACATATAATGCAAAAAAATCTTAAGATCAGCAAAAAACTTTATGTGCATACAATGCAAAATAATAAATAATTATGACCAAATGAATAGTGTAATCATGCCATAATAAATAAAGTATTAAATACAGTGATTAAGTAATGAATTTATACTAAAATGATCAAAAAATAGGCAATAAAGGACAGCTAATCCCACCACAGAGATGCTGTCCCAAATGGTGACAATAGTGCAATATAGTCCATACAAAGGTGCAGTAGTGATGGGTGATTTCCACAAAGAGTCTTTAGACACAGTGCAAAAAAGTGTGCAGTGACTGGTAATTTTTCTTCTATGCACGTTTTAGTGCATCTCCCAGGTGTTTCCCCCAGCCTCTCACCTCCAACAGCGGCCCCCAATGGGCCTAGTAGGGCGGGTGGATATTTCTAGGAGAGGATGTGTTTCCTGCAGCATGTCTTTAAACATCCAATAGATCTGTCTCTCTGCAGCTCATCCCACAGCTCTCAGCACTTTCAGCGGTCCCAGCGGTTATTAAGAACAAAGAAAAGGTCTCATGGTGTAGTATTAAAAGCCCATTTATTAAAAAACGTAGTAACTTACATTGAATTTAACAGCAAACAGTAGATGTGAGGGAAGCTTCCGGGTTCGGCCGTCCCCGAGAAGCGTCGGCACCTGACTCCTCCTACCCTGACGCGTTGCGTCACAGCACGTGACTTTATCAAAGGGATGAGGAGTCCGGTGCCAGTCATTCCGTTTATATATGCGCCGTTGACATAGCAACGGATCAACAAAGCCAAAAGCCGAGCTTCTGTGTACAATGCCGCATCATAGGGGGGTGTCAATGATATGCTCATTTAAAACCAAAGATGACATGATCAGTAAGCAACATCTCTTCATTTAGATTGTAATTAAAAACATTTATAAACTAGAGCCATTAACATTAAAAATTCCTGTATTAAAATTAAATATTGGATAAAACTATAAGGCCATCATCGCCATCTTGTGGTGACTTAAAAATTAACCATGCTATCCATTCTAATTTCGCAGGAAACCATACAGTAAGATAAGATTATATTCCAATAAAAACGCTGGTCATTATGTCAATAACCAAAACCATAGACAACCAGCTCATCAGGTAAAAATGCATAAAGCTCATTAAAATATATCAAAAAATGAATTAAAATAATGCAATAAAAGAGGGAGAAATATATTAGTCTTCAGTAAATACCCACATATATAGAGTGGAGGTTAGCGTGCTAATAAGAAGAATTCAAACTGTCTAGGAGGGAGGAAGGGAAGGGGAGGGGAAGTGGAGGGGCGCGGGGGGGGGGGGGGAACCAGAAGAAACAATTCAACATCCCAAATCACTTAGTCAGAAGCATACTAAACTAAAATATGGATAGGTTATAAGGCCACTAAAAATTAGAGATAAAACAATTTAAATCAAATTCCACGTTATGTCCTAGGGGCGATAAAGTCTGTAATTCATGAATCCATCTGGATTCGGCCTGACTAATTTTGATAATTTTATTGTCGCCCCTCCAATGAGGTTTATACTTTTCAATTCCGCATATTTTCAGTGATGAAGGGTCACTATTGTGATATTCTACATAATGTCGAGATAGACTGTGCTTATCAAATTTTTTCTTAGAGGATTTTATTTCATGTAGAAGTGAAGGAGTGGTCTATCTCTTGGAGTGCCCCTGTCATATCCAATATGTTGGCAGAACAAAGAGGGCACTATGGATTAGACTGAAAGAACATGTACAAAATATCAAGACATAGGACATAACGTGGAATTTGATTTAAATTGTTTTATCTCTAATTTTTAGTGGCCTTATAACCTATCCATATTTTAGTTTAGTATGCTTCTGACTAAGTGATTTGGGATGTTGAATTGTTTCTTCTGGTTCCCCTCCCCCCCCCCCCTCCCCCCCGCGCCCCTCCACTTCCCCTCCTCTTCCCTTCCTCCCTCCTAGACAGTTTGAATTCTTCTTATTAGCACGCTAACCTCCACTCTATATATGTGGGTATTTACTGAAGACTAATATATTTCTCCCTCTTTTATTGCATTATTTTAATTCATTTTTTGATATCTTTTAATGAGCTTTATGCATTTTTACCTGATGAGCTGGTTGTCTATGGTTTTGGTTATTGACATAATGACCAGCGTTTTTATTGGAATATAATCTTATCTTACTGTATGGTTTCCTGCGAAATTAGAATGGATAGCATGGTTAATTTTTAAGTCACCACAAGATGGCGATGATGGCCTTATAGTTTTATCCAATATTTAATTTTAATACAGGAATTTTTAATGTTAATGGCTCTAGTTTATAAATGTTTTTAATTACAATCTAAATGAAGAGATGTTGCTTACTGATCATGTCATCTTTGGTTTTAAATGAGCATATCATTGACACCCCCCTATGATGCGGCATTGTACACAGAAGCTCGGCTTTTGGCTTTGTTGATCCGTTGCTATGTCAACGGCGCATATATAAACGGAATGACTGGCACCGGACTCCTCATCCCTTTGATAAAGTCACGTGCTGTGACGCAACGCGTCAGGGTAGGAGGAGTCAGGTGCCGACGCTTCTCGGGGACGGCCGAACCCGGAAGCTTCCCTCACATCTACTGTTTGCTGTTAAATTCAATGTAAGTTACTACGTTTTTTAATAAATGGGCTTTTAATACTACACCATGAGACCTTTTCTTTGTTCTTAATAACCGCTGGGACCGCTGAGAGTGCTGAGAGCTGTGGGATGAGCTGCAGAGAGACAGATCTATTGGATGTTTAAAGACACGCTGCAGGAAACACATCCTCTCCTAGAAATATCCACCCGCCCTACTAGGCCCATTGGGGGCCGCTGTTGGAGGTGAGAGGCTGGGGGAAACACCTGGGAGATGCACTAAAACGTGCATAGAAGAAAAATTACCAGTCACTGCACACTTTTTTGCACTGTGTCTAAAGACTCTTTGTGGAAATCACCCATCACTACTGCACCTTTGTATGGACTATATTGCACTATTGTCACCATTTGGGACAGCATCTCTGTGGTGGGATTAGCTGTCCTTTATTGCCTATTTTTTGATCATTTTAGTATAAATTCATTACTTAATCACTGTATTTAATACTTTATTTATTATGGCATGATTACACTATTCATTTGGTCATAATTATTTATTATTTTGCATTGTATGCACATAAAGTTTTTTGCTGATCTTAAGATTTTTTTGCATTATATGTCACATTATCACTTTTTATTCGCAGCTCACGTTGAAGAGTGACTTTATTTATTTTCTATTAGCATTAGAATTTATTTATTTTCAGTGATGATTTCTGAGTCACTGGTTATCACTTGTATATGAATTTTGGTTGCGAGCATTTAATTTGGGAAGATATTTTCTTCACACCCACAGTTAATATTTTTTCACCTAATGAGGGGTGACCGTTTTATTACACTAAGCACTGAGTCACTTTGCATCTAATTGCTTATACTTGTGTATGAATTTTGGTTGTGAGCATTTTGGAAGCATTTGGGAAGTCATTTTTGCATACCCACAGTTATATATATTTTTTCACCTTTTGAGGGGTGACCGTTTTATTTCATTAAGCACTGAGTCACTTTGTATTTAATTGCCTATATTCTTGTATTTAATTTTTCTTATCGCAGAATTGCATCTCTCTTTGATCGACTTTTATATGGTGACATTTATTTCTAGGCTATTATTCACTCTTTCCTGGCATATATTACATGAGGTGGAGTGTACTCTGCCCACTTCACCATACATTGTTCTGTTACTGATTGATGGAATAGCGCCACATAATTTTATTTTATAGTTGTTTTTTGGGGAACTGAGTGAACCTATCTATGTTGGCGGCTCTCCATCGGGTATTTTACCGTCAGTTTTATGAATCCCTCACTCATATTGTGGTTTTGCGCACTGGTTCTTGCATATTCATCTGTGAGGGGTTGCAGTGTTGTGGCACCACCACCAGTGCCTAAGGCCCAGTTTTTCTGCCCCTGTTTTACAGGGCGTGTAATTACAATTTTTGATCTAATATTTCACAGCAGGGCCTGTTCCTGAGCTCAACAAGAGTATCTGTGAGGGGTTACAGTGTTGTGGCACCTCCACCACTGCCTAAGGCCCAATTTTTCTGCCCCTGTTTAAGGGGCGCGTAATTACAATTTTTGATCTAATGTTTTACAGCAGGGCCTGTTCCTGCACTCAACAAACGTATCTGTGAGGCTTTACAGTGTTGTGCCACCGCCACCACCGCCTGGGGCCCAATTTTTCTGCCCCTGTTTAACAGGGGCGCGTAATTACAATTTTTGATCTAATATTTCACAGCAGGGCCTGTTCCTACGCTCAACAAAAATATCTGTGAGGGTTTACAGTGTTGTGCCACCACCACCGCCTAAGGCCCAATTTTTCTGCCCCTGTTTAACAGAGGCACGTAATTACAGTTTTTGATCTAATATTTCACAGCAGGGCCCATTCCTGTGCTCAACAAAAGTATCTGTGAGGCTTTACAGTGTTGTGCCACCACCACCACCACCGCCTAAGGCCCAATTTTTCTGCCCCTGTTTAACAGCGCCCACCAAGAGTAACTGTGAAGGCTTATGCTGCGTACACACGACCGGACTTTACGGTATACTTGGTTCGGTGAACCTGAGTCCGTCGAACAATTCGATCGTGTGTGGGCTCCAGCAGACCTTTTTTTCTCAAAAGTTTAACGGACCTAGAAATGAAACATATTTCAAATCTGTCCGACGGACTCGAGTCCGGTCGAAAAGTCCGCTCGTCTGTATGCTAGTCCGACTGACAAAAAACGACGCTAGGGCAGCTATTGGCTATGAACTTCCTTGTTTTAGTCCGGTCGTACGTCATCACGTACAAATCCGTCGGACTTTGGTTGATCATGTGTAGGCAAGTCCGTTCATTCGGAAAGTCCGTCGTAAAGTCCATCGAAAAGTCCTCAGGACAAAGTCTGCCATAATGTCCGCTCGTGTGTACGTGGCATTACAGTGTTCTGGTACCACCAACACCTAAGGCCTAATTTTCCACAGTGTGTATAGGGCAGGCCGTATAGTATATACAGGTGGTCCCCTATTTTCAAACATCCGACTTACAAATGACTCTTACTTAGAAACGGAGGGAGACAACAGGAAGTGAGAGGAAATCTACCCCTAGGAAGGGAAATTCTCTCCTGTAAGAGTTAATATGGGAAAAAGGAGTCTCCCCACTGATGCTTTATCACCAATCCTTGTTTCCTTAATAACCCAAAATTTTCAAAATCCAATTGTCATTGGGACAGAAAGTGAGGTGAAATCTTCTGAACAGGGGCACAGACAGCAAAACAAATGTTACAGGGGCGATGATAACCCTTCCCGATGTTATCCAAAATGCTTAAAAATAGATTCTTTGGCTGGAGCTACACTTAAAAAATGTACCAGTTCCAAATTACAAACAGATTCAACTTAAGAACAAACCTACAGTCCCTATCTTG
Source organism: Aquarana catesbeiana (assembly GCF_042186555.1). Lineage (NCBI taxonomy): Eukaryota > Metazoa > Chordata > Amphibia > Anura > Ranidae > Aquarana > Aquarana catesbeiana. The sequence continues at coordinate 78,350,107 of NC_133329.1, read as the reverse complement.
TTTGTAACCCGGGGACCACCTGTATACTGTTGCTGTTCAGAGTATATAGGGCCTAGGGGCCCCACGCCTTTTTTTTTCAATTTGGGTGCGGGGTTCACTTTAATATCCATACCAGACCCAAAGGGCCCGGTAATGAGCTAGGGGGTGGCAACATTACATTACAGCTGCAAGCACTTTTACATGACTTTTTTTTCTTTAGAAATGTCATTTTGTGCAGGGACTGTTCTAAACACGGGAAAAATGCGCCACTTTACAGGCATACAATAGACACCCCCCAGGCATGATATTTAAAGGAATATTTCACTTTTATTATTTCACTTTAAGCATTATTAAAATCACTGCTCCAGAAAAAATATGAGTTTTTAAAACTTCTTTTTGCAGTGATACATGTCCCCTGGGGCAGGACCTGCATCCCCAAACACTTTTTATGACAATAACTTGCATATTAGCCTTTAAAATGAGCACTTTTGATTTTTCACGTTTGCATGTTCACTGCGAACCGGAGGGTGTTTGGCTCATCCCTACCCACTATAGAGAGTAGATTAACCGCCCATTTCTTTCTATTTGAGCTGACAGAGTGCACATGAACATATGTATACAATATTTCTGTAATTATACAGAGCAGATGCCGATGAGCGGGTACTAGCAGTCATCCATTGTTGGTAAGACACACAGGACAGAGCCCTACCTATGTAAACAAGGCAGAGCTCTGTCCTGTCAGCGGGAAAGTGATGGATTTTCTTTGCCCACAAAGCAGGAAATAATAGCCATCACTTCCCTTAGTAAAAGCAGCACACAGTGTACACCAGGGGTCTCAAACTGGCGGCTCTCCAGCTATAGTGAAATTACAAGTCCCATGAGGCATTACAGGACTGACAGTTACAAGCATGAATTCCACAGGCAGAGGCATTATGGGACTTGTAGTTTTGCAACTGCTGGAGGGCCGCCAGTTTGAGACCCCTGGTGTACACCAAAACACTGGCTAAGCACACATTTAACCCTTTGATCACCCTAACTGTTTAACCCCTTCCCAGCCAGTGTCATTAGTACAGTGACAGTGCATATTTTTAACACTGATCACTGTATTTGTGTCACTGGTTCCCAAAAAGTTTCAAAAGTGTCAGTTAGTCGTGCGCTTGTGGGACATTACAAGCAGCATCTTTGGGTGGTTTGGGAGCGCTGTATTTAGCACTCCCAAAACGCCCTGCCCATTAAAATGAATGGGCAGTGCTTCCAAAGTGCTACAAAACTGGACTTTTTTACTTCTTGTTTTAAGGTAAAAGCTCCCCTCCAGCGGCCAAAAAAGCACCGCAAAAATGAGCCGTGCTTTAGTGCTAATGGCCGGCCACTGCAGTGTGAAAGTAGCCTTACTGTCCGATAGTCTGCTGCAATATCGCAGTCCCACTATAAGTCGCTGATTAAATACTAATTCTAGTATACATCCCATAGTTTGTAGATGCTATAACTTTTGCGCAAACCAATCAATATAAGCTTTTTGGGATTTTTACCAGAAATATGTAGCAGAATACATGTTGGCCAAAATTTATGAGAAAATTTGATTTTTAAAATTTTGTTATTGGATGTTTTATAGCAGAAAGTAAAACATATTTTTTTTCATAATTTTTGGTCTGTTTTTGTTTTAGAGCAAAAAATAAAAACCGCAGAAGTGATCAAATACCACCAAAAGAAAGCTCTATTTGTGGGAAAAAAGGACATACATTTCATTTATGTAAGCCTTGCATGACCACGCAATCATCAGTTACAATAACGCAGTGCCACATCGCAAAAATGGCCTGGTCATGAAGGGGGGGGGGGGGGTAAATCTTCTGGCAGTCAAGTGGTTAATACAATGATATATTGTCATAAAATTTGTGAAAGTCCTTCAGATTGAGATTAAAATCCATTCTTTATTCACATCCTTCGTATTCAAATATATTCATCCTTTAAAACTCAGTGTGCCAAAAACCATGAAATTCTGTTCTCTATGTATAACAATTCCCATCATGTGCAGTGAATACACTCCTCGTTTAATCACTCCCCTGGACACACACACACACTTTTGTCCAGACTCAAACGAAATCATATTAGCTAGGTGGGACAGGCTTGTATAATTGATCACACCTGGAAAATTCTTCTTTAGGCTGGATTCACACCTAGGCAGTTTTAGTGCTTTTTGCATTTTGCAGGTTTGCACTGCAGTTCATTTGACATTGTTTGCTATGGAACACGTTCTGTAGTGCAAATCTGCAAAATGCAAAAAGCACTAAAACTGCCTAGGTGTGAATCCAGCCTAAAACCCACCATTACTATCTGAATAGAGGTGATGGTGCTGATTGATTGCCCAGTGAGCACGGTTAAGGTGGAAAGGTGACACAAGAACCACATTGAAGAATTAGCTAAATGGGTTGACCTGCAAAGAAATTCAAGCATGTCAGTCTGACCTGCCTAATAGAAATTAGTTTTGGCTTGGTCACAAAGGTGTGTCTGTGTCCAGAGGAATAGGAGAGCATGCTTTGGATTATCACCTTGGTCTGGTCATAGTGATTTATTAACCACTTAAAGCGGGGGTCCACCTATCTATCGTTTTTTTTTTTTTGAGTTCATTCACAAACTTTTCTTCTCAGCATTACATACTCACATATTGTGTGTAATATGTCCGCCTGTGTCAGATTTCGTCGGAAAGAATAACTTATATTATTCACTGCAGGCGGTTTCCATCTTCATTGTGGGCATTTGAAGCCCAAAAGCATTTATTTCCTGGATGTGGTGAATGCTGTGCTCCCAGCATTCACCGCTCGTTCCCGCACATGCTCAGTGGCATCCTGGGAAGCCTGAGACTAGCTCCCAGGAGTCTGGGAGAGGCTAGAAACACGCCTACTCCCACGGGAGGAGAACCAGGAAGTGCAAAGAAGAATAGAAAAATAAAAGGTAATTACGAGGATTTAAATTTTTTTAAACGGCATGTCAGCATCTAGGCAAGGAAGAGAATACATACAGATATTGTTCAAAATTTGGGTGGAACCCCGCTTTAAGGACCGAGCCTCTTTCTGAGATTTGTTGTTTACAAGTTAAAAATAGTTTTTTTTTGTTAGAAAATTACTTAGAACCCCCAAACATTATACTTTTTTTTTTCTAACACCCTAGAGAATAAAATGGCGGTTGTTGTAATACTTTCTGTCACACCGTATTTGCGCAGCGGTCTTACAACCGCCCTTTTTTTAATTAAAAAATATGACAACAGTAAAGTTAGCCCAATTTTTTTTTATATTGCGAAAGATAATGTTACGCTGAGTAAATTGATGCCCAACATGTAACGCTTCAAAATTGCACCCGCTCATGGAATGGCGACAAACTTTTACCCTTAAAAATCTCCATAGGCGAGGTTTAAAAAAATTCTACAGGTTGCATGTTTTGAGTTACAGAGGAGTTCTAGGGCTAGAATTATTGCTCTCGCTCTACCGATCGCGGCGATACCTCACATGTGTGACTTGAACATATGCGGGCGCTACTCACGTATGCGTTCGCTTCTGCATGCGAGCTCGTCGGGACGGGGCACGTTTAAAAAAAATGTTTTTTTCTTATTTATATTACCATTTTTTTAAATTTTCACACTGTTTTTAAAAAAATAAAAAAAATTGTCACTTTTATTCCTATTACAAGGAATGTAAACATCCCTTGTAACAGAAAAAAAGCATGACAGGTCCTCTTAAATATGAGATCTGGGGTCAAAAAGACCCCAGATCTCATATTTACACTAAAATGCAATAAAAAAAAAAAATTGTCATTTAAAAAAAAAATTTAAAAAAAATGGTCCTTTTAAGAGCTTTGGGCGGAAGTGACGTTTTGACGTCGCTTCCGCCATGCAATGGTATGGAGACGGGTGGGGGCCATCTTCCCCTCACTTGTCTCCATACCCAGCAAGTGACAGGATCCGATCGCCTCCACTGCTACCGATGGCTCCGGTAAGTGGCGGAGGGCACCAGACAGCGCCAGGGCCCTCTCCCGCCGCCGATAAAAGTGATCTCATGGCAAATCCACCACAGAGACCACTTTTATCTTGTAGCAGACCACCCGCTGAAGAAGAGGATACCAGGGTTATTGCAGCTAGCTGCTGCCATAACAACGATATCCTCCTTCAAACAGCCGATGTAAAACTACGGCAGGCTGTCCATAAGTGCTTAAGGAGCAGGGCTTTTTTTCCCCAAACTATAGGTGCTGGAACTTAACCATGGCCCCACAAAACCCCTCCCCCTACACACACCCTCCAAATCACATCAAATAGTGGGTGTGTTCAGTCAAAACACAGTAGGAGGGTCTTAAAGGGGCATTAAGTACCAGTATTGCATTACATACAGAGTGCAGAGCTGTCACTTGTAAACACGGAAACCAGACTTCTGTGTTTACAAGTGTTTGTGGTGAGCAGGCACCAAGGGGTCTGAGCCAGAGGTGGTGGAACTGAGTTCCACCAAGTTCCCCCTGAAAAGCCCTGTTAAGGAGTGTATTCACTGTTTATCATGGGATTGGTTACACAGGTTTTATGGCACACTGGGTTTTAGATGGTCAATATAATTGAAGAATGAGTTGATATTAATCATGATCTGAAGGACTTTCACACAGTGCAGAATTTAGCTCTTGGGGGACCTGGGAGACTTCAAGTTCGGAGGACCCTCAACATAGATACTTAATTATATGACAAATAAAAATGTAAACTGAAACCAATGATAAACCGTATTTGTTCTAAAAAAAAATATATATATATTTTATATATAATATTATATTATATATATTATATTTTATATATATATATATATATATATATATATATATATATATATATATAATATTAATATTATATATATACAGTGGGGACGGAAAGTATTCAGACCCCCTTAAATTTTTCACTCTTTGTTATATTGCAGCTATTTGCTAAAATAATTTTTTAAAGTTCAAAGTTCATTTTTTTCCTCATTAATGTACACACAGCACCCCTTATTGACAGAAAAACACAGAATTGTTGACATTTTTGCAGATTTATTAAAAAATAAAAACTGAAATATCACATGGTCCTAAGTATTCAGACCCTTTGCTGTGACACTCATATATTTAACTCAGGTGCTGTCCATTTCTTCTGATCATCCTTGAGATGGTTCTACACCTTCATTTGAGTCCAACTGTGTTTGATTATACTGAATTTACTTGGTTAGGAAAGCCACACACCTGTCTATATAAGACCTTACAGCTCACAGTGCATGTCAGAGCAAATGAGAATCATGAGGTCAAAGGAACTGCCTGAAGAGCTCAGAGACAGAACTGTGGCAAGGCTCAGATCTGGCCAAGGTTACAAAAAAATTTCTGCCGCACTTAAGGTTCCTAAGAGCACAGTGGCCTCCATAATCCTAAATGGAAGAGGTTTGGGATGACCAGAACCCTTCCTAGAGCTGGCCGTCTGGCCAAACTGAGCTATCGGGGGAGAAGAGCCTTGGTAAGAGAGGTAAAGAAGAACCCAAAGATCACTGTGGCTGAGCTCCAGAGATGCAGTCGGAAGATGGGAGAAAGTTGTAGAAGGTCAACCATCACTGCAGCCCTCCACCAGTCGGAGCTTTATAGCAGAGTGGCCCGACGGAAGCCTCTCCTCAGTGCAAGACACATGAAAGCCTGTATGGAGTTTGCTAAAAAACACCTGAAGGACTCCAAGATAGTGATAAATAAAATTCTCTGGTCTGATGAGACCAAGATGGAACTTTTTGGCCTTAATTCTAAGCGGTATGTGTGGAGAAAACCAGGCACTGCTCATCACCTGTCCAATACAGTCCCAACAGTGAAGCATGGTGGTGGCAGCATCATGCTGTGGGGGTGTTTTTCAGCTGCAGGAACAGGATGACTGGTTGCAATCGGGGGAAAGATGAATGCGGCCAAGTACAGGGATATCCTGGATGAAAACCTTCTCCAGAGTGCTCAGGATCTCAGACTGGGCTGAAGGTTTACCTTCCAACAAGACAATGACCCTAAGCACACAGATAAAATAACGAAGGAGTGGCTTCACAACAACTCTGTGACTGTTCTCGAATGGCCCAGCCAGAGCCCTGACTTAAATACAATTGAGCATCTCTGGAGAGATCTAAAAATGGCTGTCCACCAACGTTTACCATCCAACCTGACAGAACTGGAGAGGATCTGCAAGGAGGAATGGCAGAGGATCCACAAATCCAGGTGTGAAAAACTTGTTGCATTTCCCAAAAAGACTCCTGGCTGTATTAGATCAAAAGGGCGCTTCTACTAAATACTGAGCAAAGGGTCTGAATACTTAGGACCATGTGATATTTCAGTTTTTCTTATTTTAATAAATCTGCAAAAATGTCAACAATTCTGTGTTTTTCTGTCAATATGGGGTGCTGTGTGTACATTAATGAGGAAAAAAATGAACTGAAATGATTTTAGCAAATGGCTGCAATATAACAAAGAGTGAAAAATTTAAGCGGGTCTGAATACTTTCCATACACACACACACACACACACACACATATTATATATATATATAGGTTCCAAAGTATACACTTGTCTGATTCCCCCCCCCCCCCCATTTTATTGATTGTAAGAATACACTTTACACAGGTTATTAGAACTAGCAAGTCATACATCACAGTTATGCACTACAAGATTTGCAAAAAGTCTTCCTTCCTGCAGTTCCACCCAAAACTTCCGCTCATTTGTCCCCCCCCCCCCTCCGGTGCCACAATTGGCACCATTTGGGGGGGAGGGGGGTCAGAATACCTGTCTTTGACAGGTATCCTGTTCCCACTTCCGGAAGCCACAGCCGCGGATATTGACATCACCGCTCGGCTGACCGCGGGGCTCCCTGCTCCTCCCCCTGTCACCTGGCCAGTAGGAGAGAGGAGCGGAGCCTCGCGCATGCGCTGTAGGGTTTCCGGCGTGAAGCTATAAGGCTACACTGCTGGGTTCCCTTACCCACAATGGCGGCGGCATGCATGGTGAACATGTAAACAGCTGCAGTGCCGGTGCTGGACTCCACGACAGGTAAGTGTCCTATTATTAAAAGCCAGCAGCTGCAGTATGTGTAGCTGCTGGCATTTTTATTTTTGCAGCGGTGGGGGGACCTCCGCTTTAAGCTGGCCATAGATGGATAGAATCTCGGCCTGTTCAGTAGGGACAGGCCAAGATTCGATCCATGTATGGGCAGGCTGGTTGTACCCAAGTCGATCCATCGATTGATTTGGGTACAAGCAGCCTGTCAGATTTTTTACATGCGATTACTGCCTGCGGCCAGTGCTGGGACAAGGCCATTTGGTGCCCAGGGCAAAGATGGCAAACTGCGCCCCCCCCCCCCATTTTTAAGAAAGAATCAATGTCATTTCAAAACAAGGATATACTTAAAACAATACAAATTCAATTAGGTTTAATGCGATAGAAACAGAGTTCACTCACACCTTTTAATTATATGTACAGTCAGGTCCATAAATATTGGGACATTGACACAATTCTAATCTTTTTGGCTCTATACACCACCACAATGGATTTATCCACTTGCCCACAGTGCGAGGATTCCCTCTTCCACCTGGAATGTGTAGATGGGGGAATTGGAACATTCTTTTTTTTTTTCATTCAACCTAATAGTTGAATGAAAAAAGTGATCAATGTATGGGCTGCCCAAGAGCTAAGACTAAGATAGTTTAACCTCTTGACATCCACGCTATAGCTGAATGACGGCCACAGCGCGGACCTGAATTTCCGGGAGTGCACGTGCCCTGTGCGCACTGTGATCACCGAGTCACTGAGTCCCGGCCCCTTACAATGTGATCAGCTGTCAGCCAATGACAGATGATCACATGATCAAAACAAAAGCTCTGTGATCGTTTTTTTTTTTTCTCCTCGCGCTGACAGCGCGAGGAGAAAAAAAAGCTGATCACTGGCCCATCTGCAAGGGACATTGGTCCCAAAGAGGAAGAGGCAATTATGCCTCATCTGTGCCACCTGCCATTGCCACCTACCTATGCCCATGAGTGCCACCTATCAATGCCCACAAGTGCCACCTATCAATGCCACCTAGCAGTGCTGCCTATCAGTGTAACTGATCAGTGCCGCCTCATCAGCGTACATCAATGAAGGAGAAATATTACCTGTTTTAAAATTTTATAACAAAATATAATAACATTTTTTTTTTTTAATTCGGTCTTTTTTTACTTTTTTTTTAACAATAAATAAAAACCACAGAGGTTATCAAATACCACCAAAAGAAAAAAAGGAGGCGAGTTTGGGACTTTAAATGAGGCGCAATTAAGTGCCTCCATCCCGATATTCATGCTGCCTCGGCTCCCGTGGAGGGGCTATGCTTCTGGCCCGCCCTACGCCCATCGCCACGCACCGCACTTGCTGTCCAAGTTGGTGAGTGTGTTTGATCCAACCATTTGGATATATCAAATATTTATTTATTTACATACTTATTTTTTATTCTTATATATGGACAACATCTTTATATGTATTTTCTAGGAATTTTGGGTTACATCAGCTCCTGAGTGGGGAATACCCACGAAACGCGTCGAGCTTTGTTTTTGATGCCCCAGCTACATTCTATATGGAATTCTACTTATTTATACCATTGTTTTTTCCAACCACTTTATTCAGTAAATATACATATACCATGAGAATGCACCGATCGGTACCAGGCATGTGTCTGCCAAGAATACTACGCTTCTTTATCCTCAATATTAAACCATGTGCTGTATACGTGCATATATATTTTCTACTATGTTATCTGTATAATTTTTATATTTATATGAAATGAATACATTTGTTACTGTATATGAAACGAATACTCTTTTTAATGTTTGTTATTTATTATAACCAATAAACATTTCATAATGCAATTTAAATATGGTACTATTTATCTCCACTACCTAAGCGCTTCATATAAAGTCCCAAATCCCCTTTTTTGTATATACCACCAAAAGAAAGCTCTATTTGTGGGGAAAAAAATGATAAAAATGTCAATTGGGTACAGTGTTGTATGACCGCGTAATTGTCATTCAAAGTGCGTCAGCGCTGAAAGCTGAGAATTGGTCTGGATAGGAGGGGGGTTTAAGTGCCCTGTAAGCAAGTGGTTAAATCTCGGCTGTTTCATCTGGATAGGAGGGGGGTTTAAGTGCCCTGTAAGCAAGTGGTTAAATCTCGGCTGTTTCAGCGTGAACTGTCTGAGATTAGAACCATTAATGGGCAGGCTGAATGTACCAAGTTGATCGATCAAATTGGGTACAACCAGCCTGCCGGATTCTTATGATTATCACTAGCGATTGCTATATCTGCTAGTGATAATCACTGTTTGTGGGGACAATACAATTGCTCAGCAGAAGGGATTCCGCTGTCACCACTGACTGTGCTGACAGGGGAATCATGTAAATTTCTTTCCTGCAATCTGTGGTTACTGGAAAGAAATTTGTACCATCTATTGTCTAACTGAAAGTGAAAGTTAGTGAATATCTTGAAAGATCATGAGGGGGATGGGAGAAATCAGTCTGTTTCTTCACAGTTACCAAGATAATGGTAGGCTTGTCCGCCCCTCCCCTGCTGGTTCAATCCCTCCTGAAGTCGCTCTCCTCCCTGCCAATGAGGGGGAGGGAGCAGATCGGTCGGAGCGGCTCTCATATTATGCTCAGAGTCAGCGAGCAGAGGGAGGGGGAGAAATCGGCCCCCTCTCACACTCCGCCCAGGGCACCCGTCCCTCTCGCCCACCCCTTGTACCGGCCCTGCTCCGCGCCCCAGGGAATCTTACGCTCTAACCCCGGTGGGATCCGTGTTGGTTCTCCAGCGGCCCTGCCTTCCTTACCACCCTGACTCCCATCCGCAGCAGTCAGCCGTAGGGTTCACTACCTTGCGGTGCACTCCTGATCCCAACAGTGTACATCTGTCACCTAGCCTCAAGGTGACCTGACAGTGTGATCACAGTGGGAGCAGGGAGCTGGGGGTATGCGCACGTGCCACAGACCCGGAAGTGTCAGATCACATACTAGATACGTGATCTGGCACAGAGCGGCCCCCCAACGTCACAGTATATGTATGGTGGGCGGTCCGCAAGTGGTTGAGAAAATGGCCACTATTAACGCATTTTGCTCTATGAGGAAGTGATTGCTTGAAATTCACTATGGGACTGTGTCTAAATCCTGTGTGTGTGTTTGATATTAGATCCTTCTGCTGTGGGAATATGTTCAACTTCCATTTGCATATGTGGATTGAGCCTGGATGCTTTTAATGGAGGATATCATTGTTCTTTTTTATGTTTATGGATCTCAGAAATATCGTATATTCTCATGTAATAACTAGTGGATCCTTTGCAGGAAACTTTCGAAGTGCCCATTTTGAATTTATGGATGTCTGTGAGAAGGAGGTGGCTTATTGTCATGAAGATCACTTTACATTATAATTATTATACAGGATTTAATTAGCTTCAACAGTTCAGGCAGAACTTTACAATGTAGAGGGGGACAGTACAATTACAATACAGTTCAATACAGAGGGAATAGAATGGTCCTGCTCATGGAGCTTACAATCTAAAGGGAGGGGGTACAAAGGGTAATCGCTGCGAGGGATGACGAGATGGAGGTGATTCAGGTTCAGTTCTTAGGTGGAGGTGGGGTAGGCTTCCCTGAATAAGCGAGTTTTCAGGGATCACCTAAAGGCAGACAGGATAGGGGCTGAATGGACTTACAGAGGCAGGGAGTTACAGAGGATGGGAGAGGCTCTGGAGAAGTCCTGGAGGCGCGCATGGGAGGAGGTAACAAGCAGTGGAGGATTAAGGTGGTCATTGGCCCCTAGGCTACTTTTTGTGTGGCCCCCTCCTAAGCATGCTTTACCATAAAATAAATTGTTTAGTGCCATGTGTAAAAGGGTAAACCTATACTACACGCCTCAAGTGCAACTCTCAGGTCTACAGCCCAAAGCACATTCAGACATGACCTACTATAAACAGCAATGCCACAGAAAAAAAACATTCAAAATACACCTGCAAGCTGGTAACAGATTTTACCTTTCTAGACCAACAGTTAGGCCAAAAACATCTGCAGCAGCTCCTGTTTAACTGAGGCAAAATCACAACATCCTGGCAGAGACCAATCGAAACGCCGTGTAATATTCCAATTAAAAAAAAAAGCCATACAAATACCATAAACAGCAGCAGCAGCACATAAAAGCAAGCAATAATCAACAGCAGAACAATCATACGTTCCAACGGCAGGAAGTGCCAGCATCCATCGGCGCAGCCTGTCCATCGGACACCACTGCAATCCAGGAAACGGACCAGACTCACTCCCAGGATATCCGGCAGCTTTTGCCAACATGCTTGTTCACTATGTACCTTTGTGAGTACCTTTTTACAGTTTTATTAAACTCCATGTTTTTTACTGCACTTAGAGTGGCGCCTTTGTTTCATTTTCAGAGTGCATATAACACGCACCCTAACATTAATAGGGCGTACACACGGTCGGACTTTGTTCGGACATTCCGACAACAAAATCCTAGGATTTTTTCTGACGGATGTTGGCTCAAACTTGTTTTGTCTACACACGGTCGCACAAAGTTGTCGGAAAATCCGATCGTTCTAAACGCGGTGACGTGAAACACGTACGTCGGGACTATAAACGGGGCAGTGGCCAATAGCTTTCATCTCTTTATTTATTCTGAGCATGCGTGGCACTTTGTCCATCGGATTTGTGTACACACGATCGGAATTTCCGACAACGGATTTTGTTGTCGGAAAATTTTATCTCCTGCTCTCCAACTTTGTGTGTCGGAAAATCCGATGGAAAATGTCCGATGGAGCCCACACACGGTCGGAATTTCCGACAACACGCTCCGATCGGACATTTTCCATCAGAAAATCCGACCGTGTGTACGGGGCATAAGAGGGAAGTTTCAGGAGAAAAAACTTCCCACAGCCCCCCTGCACAGTACACAGCCCCCCTGCACAGTACACAGCCCCCCTGCACAGTACACAGACCCCTTTCCCTGCACAGTACACAGACCCCCTGCACAGTACACAGCCCCCCTGCACAGTACACAGAACCCTTTCCCTGCACCGTACACAACCCTCTGTGCAGTACACAGACCCCCTGCACATAACACAGCCTCCTTTCCCTGCACAGTACACAGACCCCCTGCACATAACACAGCCCCCTTTCCCTGCACAGTACACAGACCCCCTGCACATAACACAGCCCCCTTTTTCTGCACAGTACACAGACCCCCTGCACATAACACAGCCCCCTTTCCCTGCACACTACACAGACCCCTTTCCCTGCACAGTACACAGACATCTGCATAGTACACAGACCCCTTTGCCTGCATATCACACAGGCCTCTTTCATTATAAAGCCCCCCTGCACTCCCAGGAGACCCCCAGTCTCCTGGGAAAGAATACTCTAAAGTTGAGAAAACATCACTGTCAGCCCTTTCTCATACACCGCTCCTCCTGTGTCACCCATTGTAAATCAAAGCTTCTAAATACCTCAATTAACGCCGTTCTTCATGACCCGGTCATGTGACTGCTCTCCTCTGCTGTTTCATTGACGGTCACATGACCACTCTCCTCCTGCAATCAAAGGCTACACTAGGGAAGGAGGTGGAGCGGGAGGAGGAGAGCGGCCAGACAGAGCGGCTTTAATTGAGGTATTAAGAAACTTCCATTTACATTGAGAGTGACACACGAGGAGCTGTGCATGAGAAAGGGCTGGCAGTAATGTTTTCTAAACTTTAAAGTATGCTGGCAGCACTGTCCCAGGGCCAGGAGAGGTGGTACAGCTGGCCTGACACCCCCCCAATGGGTGGCACCTGGGGCGGACCGCCCGATCCCCGCTCCCTGTTTTAAAAAAACATTTATCGGCGTATTCGTATAACACCCAGGCATGGTTTTTATTCTACATATACATAAATATATATAAATTAATAAAAATATCATGGCCAATCGGGGGGCCCTTGCACACGTGGGGCCCTAGGCTGCAGCCTAGACCAGCCTGTGCATTAATCCGCCCCTGGTAACAAGGGAGCTAGAGAGCAGGAGGTCTTGAGAGGAGCAGAGAGGGCGATTTGGGTAATATCTCCAGATGAGGTTGGTGATATAGCTGGGGGCAATATTGTGGATGGCTTTGTATGTTGTGGTTAGTATTTTGAATTTTATACGGTGGGGTAGGGGAAGCCAGTGAAGGGATTGGCAGAGAGGAGCAGCAGTCATGGGTTGGTTATTAAGGTGTATTAGTCTAGCAGCAGCAATTATAATAGACTGAAGGGGAATAGCCTGTGTAAAGGTAAGCCAGTGAGGAGAGAGTTGTAGTAGTCAAGGCGGGAAATAACCAAGTTTGTGTTATACGAGAGGGGATTGAGGAGGTGAGTTGAGGAATGGAGAGATAGATCTGGGTGTCATAAGCTTAGAGGTGGTATTGGAAGCCATAGGAGGTTATCAACTGGCCCAGGGAAGAGAGAGAATAGGAGGGGGGCCAAGGACAGAGCCTTAAGGTACCCCAATAGAAAGAGGAAGAGATGCAGAGGAGATGGTGTTGTATGTGACAATGAAAGTGCACTGAGATAGGTAGGAGAACCAAGAAAGAGCAAAATCAAGAAGGCCAGGTAAGTGGAGTTTTTTGAAGAGGAGTGGGTGGTTGAAAGCAGCAGAAAGGTCCAAGAGTATGACTAGGGAGTACTGGCCATTGGTTTTAGCAGTTAAGAGGTTGTTGGTGAGTTTTATTAGGGCAGTTTCCGTGGAATGTTGTGGGCGGAAGCCGGACTGTAGGGGATTGAGAAGGTTGTTGTCAGTGAGTTAGGAGCTCATACGGTTGTGGACAAGGCGTTCAAGAAGCTTGGAGCAAATGGGAGCAGGGAGATGGATCTTGAGTAGTGATGGGTGAGCGGTTTGGACTGAGCATAAGTTTGGGCCGAACATCACAGTTCGAGCACCGAGCACCCCACAATGCACTAAACGATGCACATGCATGAAGAAATTTGGCTTTATTGGATATGTTTAATAACAGAAAGTAGAAAATATTGCTTTTTTCCCCCAAAATTTTCAGTATTATTTTGTTATATAATAAAAAAAAAAAAAACCCAATGGTGATCAAAACCACCAAAAGAAAACTCATTTGCATACAGTGTTGCATGACTGCTTGATTTCTAGTTAAAGTAGCTCAGTACTGAATAGAATAGCAAAAAATGGTCTGGTCGTGAAGGGAGGAGATCTGTCTTCTAGAAAGACAATGGACCTAAACATAAACCAAAAAATGACACAAAAATATAATGCAAAGAATATTAACACCCGCAAATGGCAAAGTTAGAGTCCAGATCTGCGTCCAACAGATAATTTGCATCTCCCCATGACACAGACTTTGAGAAGAGAAATCGCATTGTCCAGATGTGAAAAGCAAATAGAGACCTAGCTACACAGACTCATGGAGTATTAAATACCAAAAAGTGTACCTATCGAATTCAATGGGTTTTTACAGGGGCGTAGCTATAGGGGTCTCATTGGTGACCCGGCCCCATACTCCAGGGGGCCCAATGCGGCTCCCCTGTGCCGAAATCCATAGTAACCAGCACGGTGCAGGGGAGCATCAGAGGGTGTGGGGCGGGTGGTGGAGAGTGAGATATGATGGTGTGGTAGTGCAAGAGAGGAGCAGACAGCATGGCGGGAGCAGGCATGGGCCAGACTGCTATGTTAATTGTAACCCCGTGCCATGTTCCTGAGCCTGCTTTGCCCTTCTGTCTCTGAGCCATATACCAATCAGTAGGAGGGAGAAAGAGGACCTGTCATGGGGAAAGGATTAGAGACTGGTAACAACGCCCCGTGTCACTGAGCCTGATCCACCCTCCTGTCCCTGAACCTTTCCAGTGGGATGGAAAAAAGAAGTCACTGGAGAAGGGATTAGAGATTGGTAACCCCTGACCCTCCAGTCCCCAGCAGGGGGAAAAGCCTCCAGGGCGATATTGTCCTTGGACATCGCCAAGGCATTTGATAGCTTGGAATGGGATTACCTCTGGTGGGTACTGGAGAGACTTGGGTTTGGCCCTACGTTCGTAAGATGGGTGAAATTATTATACTCCCATCCAGCTGCCAGAATAAAGTTAAACAATGACTTTTCCGAATTCATGCCACTTGAGAGGGGGACTAGGCAGGGGTGTCCATTGTCACCCCTGTTGTTCGCCCTAGCTATGGAGCCGCTCGCGGAAGTAGTCAGAACATCGGCCGGGGTGCAAGGTTTTAGAAGAAGCAACGGGGAAGATAAAATAGCGTTATATGCAGATGACGTGTTATTGTTTTTGGGAGATACGGGGCCATCTGTAGAAAAAGTGTTCCAGCTTGTGGAAAGGTTCGGAAAATTATCCGGACTTGTAGTCAACTGGGGTAAATCTATGCTTTTACCAATTGACCCAACTAATAATGCCCCGATTGGCTGTATGCCAAGGGTTAGGGTAATAGAGAAAATTAGGTATCTGGGTATAGTGGTGTCCAGGGATCCTTATCAATATATTGGAGATAACCTAGCCCCTGTGTTGGAAAAATTTAAAAGGAAAAGCGACATTTGGGGTAAACTTCCTTTATCTATGGCAGGTAGAGTTAATTTAATTAAAATGGTATGGATGCCACAACTCTTGTACGTACTCCATAACTCTCCGGTATGGATTGGGAAGAAATGTTTTTTGAAAATAAATACCCTATTTAGAGAATTAATCTGGAGGAAAGGCCAGGCAAGGATTAGTCTACAAACGTTACAGCGCCCTACCAGGGAGGGGGGATTAGCAGTGCCCCAACCATACAACTATTTTCTTGCTGCTCAGCTGCAGCATATAGGGGGATGCGAGACCCAGGATTGGAGGAACCCCAGTGGAAAAATTATGTTGCAGGATAGTCCGCATAAATCCCTGATAGAGGCATTGGAGGCCGGACCATTACAGGACGGGCCTCCAACATACAGATTAGTTAATAAAGTTTGGCAAACGATTAAACGGATCATGGGGTACCGAGGGTTCACTGAATTCTCGCCTATATGGCATAGTACATTTTTGTGCGAACTGATGGCCTTGGGAAAAAACAAGCCTTGGGAACATCACGGAATAAGTAGGCTGGCTCAGTTATATGATGATAAAAAAATGTTAAAATCCTTTACTGACCTTAGGAGTGAATATGGAATCCCAAAAACAACATTCTATTGCTATCTGCAGGTTAGGCATGCTCTGGGCAGTCAATTTAAGAACTACCCGCCTGTATGGTGTAAGATCCCTTTTTTTAGAAAATATTGTTAGCACAAATAGTACCAAAGGCCTGATAGCAAAGATATATGAGCAACTGTCTGAAAAATTACTTGCCCCGCAGATGACCATGGGAGTTAGAGAGAGGTGGGAGGCGGATGTGGGGGAGATCACAGATTACCAGTGGAGGAGGATTTTGGAGTTTGGTCCGCTGGTGTCTGTCTCTCCGTCGCAGCAGGCTTCGCACCTCCTCCTACTGCATAGTAGGGCTGCGCATCTTCACTGGTCTCACGATTCGATTCAATTACGATTATCTGGTCAACGATTCGATTCGATTCGATTCCACGATGCATCACGATTACCGACGAGCTCCCACTTCTGCTTGGGCCGCCTAGGTGGCCCTTCCACCCTGCAATCTTCTGGGACACATCACAGTTCCCAAAAGATTGCCCGGCTATGCAGGACAGCGCAGTGAGACATGCGCACCCGGCTGTGAAGCTGCAAGCTGTCACAGCCGGATGCCCACAGTAGTATTGCCAGCGCTGTGGACAGGCGGGGGAGAGAAGGGAGGGTTTGGGTGGCCACGTCGCTGGATTGTGGGACAGGTGAGTGTCTTTTTATTAAAAGTCAGAACATGCACTTTTTTTGTAGCTGCTGACTTCTAATAAACAAAAAATTGACTGGAACTCTGCTTTGAATTAAAAATAACCTCACTCCCTAAAAAGTGCAGTAATCCGGTGCACTACAGGGTACAGAGATTCACACACACTGCTTCTGGGAGGTCAAAAGGGAAAGAATCCACAGATGACAAACAGCCCTGTGAAGTTCCCTGTACTGTCTCTGTGCTGACCAGTGGCGGCTGGTGCTCAAAATTTTTTTGGGGGGTGCAAACAAACTGAAAAATACTGAACCTCCCCCGTCAAACGCAGCCACTTGTGCCCGTCAAACGCAGCCACTTGTGCCCGTCAAACGCAGCCACCTGTGCCCAAACGCAGCCACTGTGCCCAAACGCAGCCACTGTGCCCAAACGCAGCCACTTGTGCCTGCCAAACTCAGCCACCTGTGCCAAAACGCAGCCACCTGTGCCCAAACTCAGGCACTTGTGCCCAAACTCAGCCACTTGTGCCAGCCAAACTCAGCCACCTGTGCCAAAACGCAGCCACTTTTGCCCGCCAAACTCAGCCACCTGTGCCAAAACGCAGCCACCTGTGCCCAAACGCAGCCAATTGTGCCCAAACGCAGCCACTTGTGCCCAAACGCAGCCACTTGTGCCCACCAAACTTAGCCACCTGTGCCAAAACGCAGCCACTTGTGCCCGCCAAACTCAGCCACCTGTGCCCAAACTCAGCCACTTGTGCCAGCCAAACTCAGCCACCTGTGCCAAAACGCAGCCACTTTTGCCCGCCAAACTCAGCCACCTGTGCCAAAACGCAGCCACCTGTGCCCAAACTCAGCCACTTGTGCCCAAACGCAGCCACTTGTGCCCAAACGCAGCCACTTGTGCCCACCAAACTTAGCCACCTGTGCCAAAACGCAGCCACTTGTGCCCGCCAAACTCAGCCACCTGTGCCAAAACGCAGCCACCTGTGCCAAAACGCAGCCACTTGTGCCCGCCAAACGCAGCCACCTATGCCCAAATGCAGCCACCTGTGCCCAAATGCAGCCACCTGTGCCCGCCAAATGCAGCCATCACTGACCCCCCCCCCCCCAATTACTTTCTTTTAATAAATATATTACAAAGGATGGTGTGCCCCCGCTGTATGTGCTTTTTTAAAAAACAATATCACTTCATACCGAACTTCGCCAGTATACGATCATGTGACTCCCGGCCGTCCCGCCCCTCTCCGCTCTCCTCTTCCCTCTCCGCTCACGTGTCTCCTGAGTCCTGACGTCAGCGGGGAATTCTCAGTCCCGCCTGCTGACTATAGTTATCGTATCAGAAGAGAGGCGGGCGGGACTGAGAAATCCCCACTGACGTCAGGACTCAGGAGACGGAAGCGGAGAGCGAAGAAAAGAGCGGAGAGGGGCGGGGCGGGCCGGGAGTCACATGATCGTATACCGGTATGAAGTGACATTGTTTTTTAAAAAAGCACATACAGCGGGGGCACACCATCCTTTGTAATATATTTATTAAAATAAAGACGGTTTAAAAATTTTCTCGAGCGCTTTCCCGGGAGGGGCGGGGCTACTAATGACGTCACCAAACATCGATTTTCGGGGTTTTATGCATCGATGCCGCATCGGGGACACCCGAATCGCGATGCAACGATTAATTTCAGCACCCCTACTGCATAGAGCCTACTACACCCCAAAAAGATTACATAAATTTGGTAATAGACTAGATGATAAATGCCCCAGGTGTCTGGACACAGGCGACCTTATACACATGATGTGGCGGTGCCCAAAGCTAGCAAGATACTGGAGAGTGATAGTAAAGACTATAGAAGCTAGGTGGAAAATTAGTCTATCACTGGAGGCTAAGGTATGCATCTTGGTCCTGACAGGGGAGAATATAGGGAGCAGCGATATTAAGATCGCTGTAGGGAGGTGCCTCTACCAGGCAAGCTCTCTGCCACACCTCCAACTCCGGAGGAGTGGTCCGAAGTGATGAATAAATTAGTGTGGATGGAAAAAATAACGTATATTAGAAGGGGTAGCTATGATAAATTTGTAAAGATTTGGAGACCATGGCTAGCTTGGATGGGTGTTTCCCCTTGAGATTTAGAGGAACAAGCATCTTATGCAGGCGAGTTCATGGAGTACAAAAGCAAGGTGCCGTGGCAAGGCACTAGTCAGACTGATAACATTTCCTGCTAAACCCTCTGCTTGAGTGGGGTGGGGGGCGGGGGACTTTGCTTGGGTAGGGTGGGAGCGGGCGGGGAGTGAACAGGTCTAACACAATGGAGGGATGGGAGGGGGAATAAAGGAAGAAAGGGGCAAAAAGGTAATGAAAACTCTTCTTACGATTATCCATTGCAGTATGTAGTAGTTACTAATTCACATGTTTTGTAATCGAGCTTGCATTGGCTTACGTGCATTGTACTACAATTTGTTAATAAAAAAAGCATTGAAGAAAAAGAAAAAAAAAAAAAGAGAGAGATTGGTAACCCCACCCCCATCACTGAGCTGGCCCTGCCTTTCTGTTCCTGAGCCATACACCAGTCAGTGGGGGGGGGGGGGGGGGGGCAGAGGACCTGTCATGGGACAAGGGGATCCAGAGAAGGCCGGACTACATGTCCCAGATGAGGGGGGAGGGGCAGAGGAGCCCATGAGGGTCAACAAAGTATTAATTATACCCAACCACCTACTATGACTGACCTAGGTCCTGCTGCCCTTAGATAAAATAACAAAAATAAAAACTATTGGCACAAGTGTCAGAACTGTCAGGGTAAGAAAGGTCGCCCTTGCAACTGGGCCCTGGTGTTCTCCCACCGTGGGGCGGCCCCAAGACAGCAGGAAGGGGGCCAACTGCAGAACATGTGAAAGGGTCCCGCTATGGGACCGCAATAAAGGGCCCTGCGACAGGAGTAAAGGGCCTCGGGCCCAGAGGGAAGGGCCCCAGCCGAGGGTCAGGGGTGCCCTTCATGGTTT
Source organism: Aquarana catesbeiana (assembly GCF_042186555.1). Lineage (NCBI taxonomy): Eukaryota > Metazoa > Chordata > Amphibia > Anura > Ranidae > Aquarana > Aquarana catesbeiana. The sequence continues at coordinate 78,330,277 of NC_133329.1, read as the reverse complement.
CTTGCAACGGGGCCCTGAAGGTTCTAGTTATGCCTCTGGGTTTATACAATTTATGCAATTAATTACATTTTCATCATAATTTATTTAAATAATTTTGCAGAAATCTGTGTAAACTCTGGTTTGAAAGAGTATATTTCAGTTGTCAAAAACAAAAATAAACCCATTGTATATCAATGTTTTAAGACAATATAATGGGAAAACTTGTAAAGAGGTGAATACAGGCTCTGTATTCTTATTGTCAGCATAGGCGTGTGCACAGGGTCTGCTGGGTGTGCCTGGGCACACCCTAATCACCCCTTGTGCATTAGCATTATCCTGTAGCGGCACCAGGTGGGTGGTTGGGGGTGCCAGTGGCCAATGTAAATGCCCCCATTATATTAAAGTTCAACTTCAGGAACACATTGTCCCCCCATATTTAGGGTGTACCGTAATATGCTCCCCAGCAACTGTCTCCCACCACCAGAGCCCCCTTCCTGTGACAGCAGGTGGCGTTCATGTGTGTTTGAGTTTTGGGGTGCGCACACCTATGATTGTCAGTAAATGTAAAAGAGGGACATGACCTGATACTTTCTGCTTCTTTTTTAATCAGGATATTATGGTGGCACTCAGAGATGGAGAAAACATAAAAGTTAAAAATGTAATAATAATTTGGTATTGCAAACATTTAATTTTGTAATCAGCCCCAAAGGACACAATAAATTAGCTGTGTGGCTTTAAGTGTAAGTCTGTCCCTTAGGTGGATTTTTTTTTTTAGTGTGCTAATATCATAAGCAGCACCGACACATTATAAATATTCCAATAATTCTAACACATAAGATGTCTTTTAGTGCACCACACTGCATGTCCTACCTGATGTAAGTGTCTTTACTATGCAAAATAATGGACAAAAATGATAACAACATCCTATCCTGACAAGACCACGGCTGCACCCTTCCTGATCTGATCATTCTGGATGGATAATTCCAAAACTGTATTGTCTTCAAAGCCAAATATGCTATAGATTGGTTCATTCTTTGGGTGCATTTACAGTGTGGTCAGTCTTTGGGACAGCATGGATATACATATACACACCTCAATTATTTTACTGGTGCAGTACACTAATTGGTGGTAGATGTGTGAACAAACCTTGAAAGAGGACCTGTCACATTTTAAATCTTTTTGTTCACCAGCCATCTTAATGACACTTTGTATTATACTTTAAATGGTTATTTTCATAACCTTTTTTTATTTTAGGAGAAGACAATTGACTGAAAATACTATTTTGGATTAAAGTAGGTGTATGTGCTCCCTACTTCAGAACACAGCAACCACAAGACTTTACATGACACAAACACATTACTGTATTAGAGAATTAGTCTGCACAGGATAAATGAATTAAGTCACAGCAATTACACAGCCAGGGTAATATATAAACACAGGATAGTCTGTGTAATCCAGAATGTGTCCAGGATGCACATACATACGTACACCTACCTTATTCTAAAATAGAAAATATTCTCAGATAATGTTATCAACTTAATGACAATGATAATGACTTAATAAGGAAGCTCTGAAAATAACCAACAGTCCAGATGGTGTCACATCCAGTTGAAGTTCTTAAATAGTAACAGTCATAGGTGTGTGCACCCCAAAGGTGCAATTAAAACTGCCGTGTTAATGCTACTGACCGACTGTATCATATTTGTCATTTTTGACTTTGGTCATAGTTACATTTTAAATCTTCATCAATGTTTTTTTTCTAACATTTCTTAACAAAGCCAACCTTATTCTGCTACAAACCTTTAAATGAGACGGTCATAACTGGCATATTAAAGAATCTGCATATTCCCTTTTTAGTCACTATTATGCCCCGTACACACGGTCGGATTTTCCGATGGAAAATGTGTGATAGGACCTTGTCAGAAATTCCGACCATGTGTGGGCTCCATCACACATTTTTCATCGGAATTTCCGACACATAAAGTTTGAGAGCTTGCTATAAAATCCATTGTCGGAAATTCCGATCGTGTGTACACAAATCCGACGGACAAAGTGCCACGCATGCTTAGAATAAATTAAGAGACGAAAGCTATTGGCTACTGCCCTGTTTATAGTCCCGACGTACGTGTTTTACGTCACTGCGTTCAGAATGATCAGATTTTCCGACAACTTTGTGTGACCGTGTGTATGCAAGACAAGTTTGAGCCAACATCTGTCAGAAAAAACCCTAGGATTTTGTTGTCGGAATGTCCGATCAATGTCCGACCGTGTGTACGGGGCATAAGTGTGCAACCTTTTTATGAAACATTTATATTTACACCCTTATTTATCTTTACATAATATGTCTGAATTATACACTGAGGGTTATTCACACTGTTGTGATGCATTGAGTAAAGACAACCTATTCTAAATGAATTGGCAGCCAATGAAAGAAAACACTCCAAAAATGGTGTATCACTCTTTGCATATTATCATTTTGCTGTGCATTGTGCTGCAATGATCATCCATCATGCATTGGGGTGCCATTCAGAATGAGAGATACACTATATTGTCAAAAGTATTGGGACACCTGCCTTTACACGCACATGAACTTTAATGGCATCCCAGTCTTATTCCGTAGGGTTCAATATTGAGTTGGCCCGCCCTTTGCAGCTATAACAGCTTCAACTCTTCTGGGAAGGCTGTCCACAAGGTTTAGGAGTGTGTCTATGGGGATGTTTGACCATTCTTCCAGAAGAGCATTTGTGAGGTCATGCAATGATGTTGGACGAGAAGGCCTGGCTCGTAGTCTCCGCTCAAATTCATCCCAAAGGTGTTCTATTGTATATATTGTGTTCTTTTGGTGGTATTTAATCACAGCTGGGATTTTTATTTTTTGCTAAACAAACAAAAAAACATTCAAATTTTGAAAAAAAAAAATCATGTTTCATAGTTTGTTATAAAATTTTGCAAACAGGTAATTTTTCTCCTTCATTAATATGCACTGATGAGGCGGCACTGGTGGGCACTGATAGGCTGCACTGATGGGTACTGATAGGCACAGTTAAGACGGCACTGATATGCACAGATAAGGCGGCACTGATGGGGACAGATAAGGCGGCACTGATGGGCCCTGATGGGTGGCACTGATGGGCACTGATAGGTACCACTAATAGATGGCACTGATGGACACTGATAGGTGGCACTGATGGGCACTGATAAGTGGCACTGATGGGCAGCACTGTTGATGAGGCACTGATTGTGAGCACTGATAGGTGGCACTGTGGGCACTGATAGGTGGCACTGTGGACACTGATGGGTGGCGCTGGTGGGCACTGGTAGGCGGCACTGCTGCTGCTAGGTGGCACTAGCAGGTGGTACAGGTGGGCACTGAAGAGCTCGTGGAAGCTTTCCGTGATTGGGACTAATGTCCCTCTCACAGCCGCCAGTGATCGGCTTTTTTTTTTCTCCTCACGCTGTCAGCGCGAGGAGAAAAAATAGCCGATTACCGGCTCTGTTTACATCACATGATCAGCTGTCATTGGCTGACAGCTGGTCATGTGGTAAGGGGTCGGGATCGACCCCTTACTCCGATCTGTGATCCAGCGAGTCTCATAGACTCGCTGATCACAAAACGCAACGCGCGCACCCTGCAGGAGGCGCGCAGGCCGCTCGAGCATGGGAGGACGTCAATAGACATACTCCCAGCAAAGCAGGTCTGCGCTGTAGCCATCATTCGGCTATATCGCGGATGTGAACAAGATAATGAGCTACTGAATCGCATTATAATGTAGCTGAAGTACACATGTGCTCAGACTATGGACATTACACTACTTGCATATTCTTAACAAGCAATCTTTAAAGCAAACCCTCCCTTGCCCCCTTAGGTGCTAGTTATTTGATCCCAAAAATCATTATAATCATTTAAATTGCGTATACATTTTTTGGGACAATATATTTATATATTTGCAACTTACAGCAATTATTGGTCAAATGCTTTTTGTACTCTTTGCGGATATGGCCTAAATACTCTAATCCATTCTTTCATAAAAAAAAATTATCTTTACCATTTACATATATAAATTTACTATGGCTTTTATAATACTATTTTTTAGTATAGCTACAGTTTTAATATAAGAACATTAGGAAAAATCCATAATCTGATACTTGATATAATAATAATTCTACAACAATTTTTATCATAAAGTGTTTAATTTACAGTGGTAATAAAGTAAACTTTTTTTTATATGTGCATATAAATAAAATGTTCCACAACATGTCAGCACGAAAACTGAATATTTATTCATCTGAATCTGCAGTGTTAAAAAAAATGGTGTCAGCATTGATCATAATCATATTTTATTGCTTTCAGATTGCACCATAATAATAATAATTCTTCAACTCTTTGTTACCAGGGAGGGAGGCGTTTATTTAAAATACCAAAAGTTATAAACTTTGTCATAATAACTTTATATGTATGTATAAATAAAATGTGCCACAGCATGTCAGCATGAAAAGAGAACACTGAATCATCTGAACCTGCAGTCCTCCACCAAATAAATCGTGGCATTTTTTATCATAATCATATTTTACTTTTTCTTACAAAAGAAGAGCAGTTTGGATGGACAACTATACAGCATCTAAAGTGTTTCAGATTGTGCCATTTTTCTTTAAAACAGATTATAAACTATACGTTTTTGGTATTTTACTTACAATATATTTGACATGCCTGTTAATAAATATAATTATTATCACAGTGATATATATTGATGATCATTTACACACACCCATGTATCTGTTTCTCTCTAATTTATCCATTGTAGATATTTGTTTTACAACAGTCCCTGTTCCCAAACTTTTACACATGTTACTAACTGACAATAATACAATATCATTTACTCAATGCTTTTCTCAGTTCTACTTTTACTTTTTATTTGGCACCAGTGAAGACATTCTTTTATTCATGATGGCATATGACCGATATGTTGCTATCTGTAAGCCTTTACACTATCACCAAATTTTGGGGAGAAAAAATACTTTGATGTTAATTGCAGTCACCTGGATCTCCGCTTGTACAAATTCTTTATTGATAACAAAGGCAGCGTCAGCTATGTCGTTTTGCCATTCGAAAATAATTCATCAACTTTTCTGCGATATCAAAGCTTTGATCAAGATTTCATGTGCGGGAACTGAAATGTTCTTCATGTTGCTTTACCTGGAGCTTTTGTTGTTTGGCTTTGTTCAATTTTTGTGCACTGTGATGTCTTATGTAAAAATAATTGCCATTATCTTAAATATTAATTCAAGAGATGGAAAGAGAAAACTCTTCTCCACCTGCTCATCCCACATCACAGTAATCCTCTTCTACTATGCAAACTCAGCATCAGTGCTACTGATTCCACAATCTCGGTACTCAGAGCTCTTGGAGCAAATCTGCACTATGCTATACACAGCAGTAACACCCATGATAAACCCTCTGATTTACACCATACGTAATAAAGAAGTCAAGAGTGCCCTGATGAGATTGGTGAAGGGCAAGATAACTCTGAAGCCTTAAAAATATTTAAATATAGTATTAAAAAATTAAAATTTAAAACTGAAAAAAGGAAACAAATAAACTATTATTCATAGTATTACTATAGAGCTTTTACCTTTTATTATTACATAGTTACATAGTTAGTCTGGCTGAAAAAAGACACAAGTCCATCTAGTTCAACAAATAAAAAAAAAAAAAAAAGAAAAAGATATGTATACAATATACATATGTATTGTATACATGAATAGTCCTATATATACAATCCTATACCCACAGTTGATCCAGAGGAAGGCAAAAAAAACCCCAATAAAGAAATATTAGAGCAACATCCAATTTTTCATTGCTTTCAAATTTTGGGAAATTGCAATTCAGGAATATAAGTATAGCATAATGTGATAACAATTGCACAAAGGATAGGATGTCCTATCTGAAGGGAAACATTGATGGTTTTGGGGTCAACTTTATTTTAGAAATCCCCCAGGAATTTCTACCCTGTGCCAACATTAATGAATTGCACTTGGCTGTGATAGGAAGATTACTAGTACCACTGTGTACTCAGCTGCAAAACTAAACCTACTTGATCGAGAAATGGACCACAGCGAGTGGGTTTATTACACCTATTCCTGTGTGGCACTACTGGACACCTATGTAACTGTTACAACATTTTTACAATAGAAGTGGATTTATTTCTTATGTTTTTGCTTTTGGGATGATTAGTGACCTTTATGCATTTTTGTGAGCTGATTGAAATTTTTCACTCATTTTGTTATTGGACTTGTGGAGGATTTGTCTAATTTAGTTTAGCTGCTGCAACTTTGCTTTCAGAGTTATTTTTTCTCGTTTTTTTGTACTGTAGAAATAACCCTATTTTTATCTTTATTTTATCTTTGTTTATTTAATATTATGACTTGTGTTTCACAAAAAAACTTTTAATACGTAACAAAGGATTCCCAGAGCACTATGACTTATGCAACACAGCAGTGCAGCTTGGTTTACAATTATGTTTGTCTAAATCTTGGACCCAGATGTCTGATAAAATAGAAGTCACTGTTTTGATCACTGATTGGAGATAACAATGGGCTTCTGTCAGCACTGAAAAGTAATGTTAAGGTGTTACTAAACTCAAGAGCCTGCATTCACTATATTGGGTCTCCCACAGTACACAGAACATGGAAATAGTTTTAGTAAAATAGTTGATGTTAAATACCCTTTCTCTTTAGCAGTTAGAGCAGTCTTGTGACTTCTATCAGTGTCTGGTTAAAGCTTGTAGGAGGAGTTTTCATTCTGCCCTGATTGTCCAATGAGGCTGCAGGACCCGTGACCCTCTGTCTGGACAGTGCTGATCACATGCACTCTCCCAAGACAAAAAAAACTCTCTAGCAATACATACCAAACCGAGCATGTGCAGCTTGCCCCCCCCCCCAAGGCTCTGTACTATCAGGAGATGGTTTGGGGAATGTGGAAGAGGGGAAAATCAGAGAAGACAGGATCAAACAGCCTTTTTACACAATGCAGAAGATTAACCCCCTAGGTTCCTCAGTGAGTATTACAAGCATGCTTTACTGAATATACAGAGTGGTTTTACTGTTGTGGGTTTAGTAACACTTTGATGACCTAAAAAGACAACTAGATCTCCGCCTGCTGCCTGGATAGAAGATTACAGACAATGAAAATTCCCTAGTTCAAATGTAACTGACTAAAATGGAAAAAATAATATATATATATATACTTTTTAAATCCTGACAATAATAAAGAAGAAAAGAAGTACAAAACATATACATGTAATAAACAGGAGCTTTTTTTAACATAGGAGCAGCCACATCAGAACCTTTGCTCTCTGTATGAAGCAGTGATCTCTGCAGAGGTCCAGCATTCCCCCTGGTCAGAGGTAGAGATCCCAAATTAGCGATACTCATGATGACTGATTGCAGAGTTCTAGCTGTGACTAAGCAAAGGTGTGCTGGCCCAGTGCTTCTACCCAGAGAACAGCACATTTTTTATACAGCTTAATGCCAGAGAGAGGAGATCGTTCTTAATCCCTTCCCGCCAACCACCTCCCAGCATTTTAAAGGTTCTAAAAGCTGGAAGGCAGAGGCGGGCATTCAGGTCATGTGACTGCTGTGATTGGCTGTCACAGCAGTCACATGATTGGAAAACTCCCAATTGCTAGTATGAATTGGGGTTTTTTCGGTAACCGCCAGCTACCTTGCAGGGAGCGCAGTTCTCAGCATGGTAAGTGGTTTACACTGGGCTGCTTATATGAGGCCGCATATATGTGTGCAGCCGGCGTGAAGAGGTTAAGGTGGCTATCAATTATATACACAAGAAATTGTAAAACTTTTGAAATAGATTATTCAGCTGCATATTTAATGTATTTACCTACTTTAACCCCTTCCGGACTGGTATGTTACTCCCCCTTTCTGTCCAGGCTATTCCATTTTGCAGGTTGCAGTAGTGTGATAGTTTGGCTGACAATTACTCTGTCATGCAACACTGTTCCCAAAGACATTTTTTTTTGAGTCAGATAGAGTTACCTTATGGTGGTCTCTTTTTACTATAGTAAGTGTAGCACGGCCCCCTAAGGGACTGCTTGGATTTAACTACTCATCTGCACTGCCATGACCTGATGAACATTCCAACCCACCTGACACTCTGGGTTCAGACATCTTTGCACCACCTTAAAGTAATAAGTCAGAAAACTCTGTGTGTTTATGTACTGATAATGTTTACTTGAACAGTTCAAAGAAGATAGAGAGATAGAGATAGAGGTAATAGATCTACTGAGTTTTGGGCAACAGCACCAACTCAGCAAAGAAATTCCTCCGAATAACACAAGCCAAGATATGTGTAGGTAAACAGTCAATTATATACACACATGTACAGTGGAATGCTGCTTGCACTTGAAGGATAAACAAAGATTAAGTGGGTTATACTGACTGATTTCTAACAGGGAAACCTCAGCCAGCCTATAAACCTTTAACCCTAATGAGAGGTCAGACTTAAGGGCAATGTTATAAGGGCTCTTGTAGCAATAATGACAGCAATGTCGCTGTTGCATATCTGATGGTCTTCACGGGCAGTAGGAGCTCATTAACTTTATCCAATAAGGGGTAGTAGCAGGCAATAAGGTGTCTTGGAATGGTAGAAGCTACAGGTGTCTATGCACAGTGTTCAAGATAGGTTCAGTAAAGTATTCCCAAGGTAAAGATGTCTGTACAAAGTGTCCCAGTGAAACCGTAAGAAAGGATTTGTAAAGGTGGGCGATTGTCCTCTCACCAATGACCAGGCCGATTTAATGCCTTCTGGACAGCAGCTCCTGTAGCAACACTCGTGCAGCGAATTTGCCGTATCGATCTCCCTATGCGAAGCTCAGAACACAGGTTGGCAGACGACCGGAGTGGTGCTGGATGGATGTCTGACGGACAGCAAGCAGTGCTAGGCCCCTCTCATCCGGTTTGGAATGTTGTACACATTTATAGCTCCTCCCAGCAATCTCTCTGATGGTAGCAAAGATCTCTGGGATATGTATTCCAAAGGCATAGTCATGCGAAGCAATTATCAGTTTGAGGTTTTACTCATCCCATAATCCCTTTAGTTTGGCTCACAAACATGATGTCAGTTAATAACACTGGACACTAGAGGGTCATGCGATGCTGTAATAATCTCGTTTTTATGGTAATAATATCGATATTCGAGAATTCATATTGATGAGAAAAGTTCCAAGAAAGTCTGTTCAGTTCTTGTGTAATAACTCAAAAATTGATTTAATAATAAAAATAGCAAAATATTACAAAAACAATATCAAAGTATAGAATGTCATTAATAATAATGTATTATATTCTCAACCGCCTCACTCCCGCCCGCCGTCATATGACGTGACAGATTTTGAGCTGGTATATCTGAATGATGCCTGTAGCTACAGACATCATTCAGATATTGGCATTTTCAGACGGCGATTCCCTACACCATATGAATGATCATAGCGGCTGTTCTGCCGCTTGATCGTTCTTATGGGAGGCGAGAGGGGACATCCCCTCTCCCGCCGCCCTCTGGTGCTTCTACGAACTCACTGCTACAATCGGTGAGTCGGACATAGGATCCGCCGTCCCCGGATGTTGATCATAGAGATTTCCGGCGGACCAGATGGTTGCCGGAGTCTCTATTATCGACGGAGGCCGGGCGCCATGTTATAACGTCACGCCCGGCCTCTGCATTCAAAAAAACGGCGCCGCTTCGGCTGGGAAGCGGTGATCGGTTTATTTTTTTTATTTCAGGCTTCCCAGCCTAGTGGTGAGATGTGGGGTCTTATTGACCCCATATCTCACTATAAAGAGGACCTGTCATGTCATATTCCCATTACCAGGGATGTTTACATTCCTTGTAATAGGAATAAAGGTGATCAAATTTTTTTTTTTCAAAAAAGTGTCATAATAAAAAAAAGAAAGTATAATTAACAATAAAAAAAAAATTTTTTTTAAAGCGCCCCTGTCCCTGTGTGCTCACACACAGAAGCGATCGCATACGTAAGTCCCGCCCACATATGAAAACGGTGTTCAAACCACACATGTGAGGTATCGACACAAACGTTGGAGCGAGAGCAATAATTTTGTCCCTAGACCTCCTCTGTAACTCAAAACATGTAACCAGTAAAAAAATTTCAAGCTTCGCCTATGGGGATTTTTAAGTACCAACTTTGGCGCCATTCCACGAGCGTGTGCAATTTTGAAGCATGACATGTTAGGTATCCATTTATTCGGCGTAGCCTTATGTTTCACAATATGCAAAAACATTGGGCTAACTTTACTGTTTTGGTCTTTTTTAAAGCACAAAACTGTTTCTTTCCCCAAAAAAACGCATTCGAAAAATTGCTACCGTGTGAGATAAAAAGTTGCAACAACCGCCATTGTATTCTCTAGGGTCTTTGCTAAAAAAACATATATAATGTTTGGGGGTTCTATGTAATTTTCTATCAAAAAAATTATGATTTTTACATGTAGGAGAGAAATGTCAGAATTGGCCTGGGTGGCAAGTGGTTAAGATGAAGATTGAATCAGATGTGTGTCTGTGTGTAGATGTAGCAGCAATGTCTTGTGATGTGTGTGTGTGTGTGTAGCTGTCCTCATAGAGTGCTTGTCTGCCCTCTGTTACTAGCTTTTTTCCTAAAATCAGCCCCCACCTTCCCCTAAAATCTGACTCCTCCTTCCTAAAAAGGTTTATTTTGTCTTATAGTTCCACAGAAAACCACAGGCTTTTAATGAAACCTCACCCGCAAGGGTGGGGGTTATTCAGTCACTAAATTTTGACATTCCTGAAGTGTGGGCCAAGAGGAGAGCTATACGTAAAACCATTTAACTTATACAATATAAGTTTCCTTTAACTTCTAATACTACATAAATCAATATATACAGTGGGGACGGAAAGTATTCAGACCCCCTTAAATTTTTCACTCTTTGTTATATTGCAGCCATTTGCTAAAATCATTTAAGTTCATTTTTTTCCTCATTAATGTACACACAGCACCCCATATTGACAGAAAAACACAGAATTGTTGATATTTTTGCAGATTTATTAAAAAATAAAAACTGAAATATCACATGGTCCTAAGTATTCAGACCCTTTGCTCAGTATTTAGTAGAAGCACCCTTTTGATCTAATACAGCCATGAGTCTTTTTGGGAAAGATGCAACAAGTTTTTCACACCTGGATTTGGGGATCCTCTGCCATTTCTCCTTGCAGATCCTCTCCAGTTCTGTCAGGTTTGATGGTAAATGTTGGTGGACAGCCATTTTTAGGTTTCTCTAGGGATGCCCAATTGGGTTTAAGTCAGGACTCTGGCTGGGCCATTCAAGAACAGTCACAGAGTTGTTGCGAAGCCACTCCTTCGTTATTTTAGCTGTGTGCTTAGGGTCATTGTCTTGTTGGAAGGTAAACCTTCGACCCAGTCTGTGGTCCTGAGCACTCTGGAGAAGGATTTCATCCAGGATATCCCTGTACTTGGCCGCATTCATCTTTCCCCGATTGCAACCAGTCATCCTGTCCCTGCAGCTGAAAAACACCCCCACAGCATGATGCTGCCACCACCATGCTTCACTGTTGGAACTGTATTGGACAGGTGATGAGCAGTGCCTGGTTTTCTCCACACATACCGCTTAGAATTAAGGCCAAAAAGTTCTATTTTGGTCTCATCAGACCAGAGAATCTTATTTCTCACCATCTTGGAGTCCTTCAGGAGTTTTTTAGCAAACTCCATGCGGGCTTTCATGTGTCTTGCACTGAGGAGAGGCTTCCGTCTGGCCACTCTGCCATAAAGCCCCGACTGGTGGAGGGATGCAGTGATGGTTGACTTTCTACAACTTTCTCCCATCTCCCGACTGCATCTCTGGAGCTCAGCCACAGTGATCTTTGGGTTCTTCTTTACCTCTCTCACCAAGGCTCTTCTCCCCCAATAGCTCAGTTTGGGCGGACGGCCAGCTCTAGGAAGGGTTCTGGTCATCCCAAACGTCTTCCATTTAAGGATTATGGAGGCCACTGTGCTCTTAGGAACCTTAAGTGCAGCAGAATTTTTTTGTAAGCTTGGCCAGATCTGTGCCTTGCCACAATTCTGTCTCTGAGCTCTTCAGGCAGTTCCTTTGACCTGATGATTCTCATTTGCTCTGGCATGCACTGTGAGCTGTAAGGTCTTATATAGACAGGTGTGTGGCTTTCCTAATCAAGTCCAATCAGTATAATCAAACACAGCTGGATTCCAATGAAGGTGTAAAACCATCTCAAGGACGATCAGAAGAAATGGACAGCACCTGAGTTAAATATATGAGTGTCACAGCAGAGGATCTGAATACTTAGGACCATGTGATATTTCAGTTTTTCTTTTATAATAAATCTGCAAAAATGTCAACAATTCTGTGTTTTTCTGTCAACATGGGGTGCTGTGTGTACATTAATGAGGAAAAAAAATGAACTTAAATGATTTTAGCAAATGGCTGCAATATAACAAAGAGTGAAAAATGTAAGGGGGTCTGAATACTTTCTGTTCCCACTGTATATGAAATTAATTTAAAACACAATGTTCTTATTAATTTTCTAATCTAGAAATATAGTAATATAAAGAAATTATGATCTTAACTAAAACATGAACCTTTACATCTTAAAGTATGTGAATCCTTCCTCCTCACAGATGGGGGGATATGAGGATGTGAGACTCAGCTCACTCCCAATTACTGCCATATGTGGGCTCTCCCAAGAAATGCTTATGAGCTTATAACAGGATATACTTTCATGAGTATAAAGATCTTATATAATTTCACTTTTTCCATACATAGAAGAGCTATATATATATATATATATATATATATATATATATATATATGTATGTATATATATATATACATATATATATTCATTTAAACGAAATTATTCTGTAAGATCTAACCCATTCATAAATATTAAAATTCTAATATTTCCCTCTCAAAATGATTGATTAAACAATGTTAATAATTTTCTTATCTAAATTTACACCTCAAATGCATCACATTCGTATCCATACATACTTTTACATCTTAAGATAATTGACTTGAATATATTTTCAATTTTGATTCTATATAAGGAAAAGTGAACTTTATAAACCTTTTGCTTCATATACCATAAAAAATATTTTCACCCTTATTATTTTCTTTTTCTCTTACCAAATAATCAATCCCCTTAATTTCATAATTAAGAAATGTAACATTGTTATACAATACTTTAAAATATGAATATCACTTCAGAAATATATGTTTCATACTTTCCCTCCAAATTGTGTTTAGCATATATCTATAATCCATACAACCTTTCAAAATTTATCAAAATTTGAACTTAAAATATGTTTCTTAACTTCAATTCATTCATATATGTGGGATGATTTTTTAAAATAATTACATATTATAATGTAAAAGTTAGTCCTAACGTGTCTATATGACTTTAGAAAAAATTACTGTTATCTTAATTAGCACCAGATGTTCCTTCTAACTAGAATGACTCTATTGTACGAATGTTTAACCCTTTCAACTCTGAAAATACACTATATGTGATGGTAAAAATTGATGTGTAAAAAAATATCTCATCTTGATATGATAAACATATCACGTCACAAAAATGTGTATATATATATATATATATATATATATATATATATATATATATATATATATATATAACTGCAATATATCTGATGGATAAATTATTTCATCAGTAGTCAAAAATCAAAAGTTTTTGTTAGTGTTATGTTTGTGCTGTTTTGTGCCAGAAAAAAATAACAATTGTGCTGATTTTATTTTTAAGATAATAGCAATTTTGTTTTCCAGACAATGACATCAACCAGCTCCCCTGAAACAGCAAAAATAATTGAAACCAGGCTGGTTCAGAGAAGTTTTTTGGGGATTTTAAAGGTGTCATAAACACAATAAAATCAGAAGGTTTATATATAAAAACACATTTTTGTTTATTTGAAGTTAAAAATTGTTATTAGGCAAAGAAAAAAACCCAAAAACAACTTGTCTTTTTGGTTGTGTCAAAATTTTCTTCTTCTTCTCACAAAGGCGGTGATGGTAAACCATCTTTCCCGACATGTTTCGCCACCAAGGGCTTCCTCGCCACCAAGGGATTTTTTTAAAACAGTCACTATTTAAGAGACAAAACATAGTATAATAGTATATAATAATGCCATACAGAACCAAAAAACAAATAATAAATAGATGTTATTGTTTGCCATTGCTGATTGGTTAGTAGACATGTGCACTACCGAAAAATGTGTTTGTTTTGAAAATTCATAATTCAGAATTCGTAAATTCTAAAATTCGTAAATTTGTAAATTCAGAATTCGGAAAATTCGGAATTCTAAAATTCAGAAATTTGAAAATTCGAAAATTTGAAAATCCGAAAATAAGAAAGGAAAATCCAAAAAAACTAACTAACTAATAATAACTAACTATTAAATTATAGGTATTGAAATTTCCTTTCAAATTTGGCTGTTAGTGAACGTAACAAATACAAATTTATCTGAAGTTACAAATTATTCAAAATAACGAATGCCACATCTAAACAAATGCAATGGAACGAAATAATAATAAATATCAATAATACGTTTTTATTATTATTATTGTTATTTATTATTATTAATTGTTATGTTCCTTTAGTTTAGATGCAGCATTCGTTATTATGGATAATTCGTAACTTCGTATTTGTTAAGTTCACAGATTTTCGAATTTCGGAACTTAACAAATACGAAGTTATGAATTATCCATAATAACGAATGCTGCATCTAAACTAAAGGAACATAACAATTAATAATAATAAATAACAATAATAATAATAAAAACGTATTATTGATATTTATTATTATTTCGTTCCATTGCATTTGTTTAGATGCGGCATTCGTTATTTTGAATAATTCGTAACTTCAGATAAATTTGTATTTGTACTTTGTATATTATATTTGTATTAAATACGTTAAAAAACAAATTCGGAACTAAACAAATTGCACATGTCTGTTGGTTAGTGCCACATGTTTATATCATTAGCGTGACTGTAGAATGTGCTCTCTTCAAGGGGCTTTCATTTTTTTATGAAGGACATCTAAATCTAAAATCTAAAATAAGTTTGGTTTATCTACTAATAGGAAAATACACAGGAGATTTTGTGGCTGGTGAAACCAAAATGAAGCTTTTTGGCCATCTTACTAAACCAGCCTTTTTCAACCAGGGTGCCTTCTGGGTTCTTTTAGGGGTGCCTTGACAAAATGTCTACAAATTGCCCAAAAAATTGTGTACAAGCCAGCAGGTGGATCAAGGCTGCCTGTTTGTTACACAAAGCCGTAGGTTTTCATTGTGCAACATTACAACCTTGGGCACTTGGACAGCATTCTTGTTTGACCTCTCTCTGTCAGCACTAGGGTCACGTTAGCAGCATGGTGGAGAGAAAATAAGTGAGCACAAATGCTGAAATATTAGTCAGTAAAAGTGTGCCTCCAAATTGTGCACAATTTTAAAGGGTGCCTTGACTGGAAAAAGTTTGAGAAACACTGTACTAAACTGAATGTTGGCATAAGCTAAACCCTGCATATAATAATCATAAACACACAATCCCCACTGTGAAGCATGATGGTGGCAACATCATGTTTTTGGTCATTTGTTTTTGCAGCAGTGTAGAGGGTAGAATTAATATAGCAAAAAAAGAAGGAAATCTTGGAGGAAAGCCTGATGCAGTCTGCCCGAAATATAAGCTTTGGGAGAAGGTGTGTGTTTTGACAAGGCATTGGCTCCCAAACTAAATGTTTAGAATAAACATTCATCATCATCATTACATACACATACTGTATGTGAAGAATAATGGTGGCATCATCATGCTGTGGGGATTCTTCTCTGCATTAGGCCCTAGAAAGCTTGTAAGGGTTCAAGGAAGGCAGCAGGGCTTTTTTCTCAGCAGGAACATGGGAGAACACAGTTCTGGCACCTCCAGCACTGAATGTATGCTGGGGAATGCTGGACGGTCATTGTTGCTGGCTGCGGGGGATCTATTTTTGATAGGGTGCTCTATTATTGCTGGTGGGGGGGGGGTCTATTGTTGCTGGAGTTGTCTATTGTTGGTGAGGAGGTGAGTTGTTGCTGGAGTGATACTGTTGAGTAAGGGGTCTATTGACGCTGGCTAATGGTGGGCCTATTAATGCTGGTGGCTGGGGTCGGTGGGTATTTTGTTTCGGGGGTCTATTAATAATGGGTGGGTAGCCCTATTGTTGATGGGGGTCTATTGTTAATGGGGGGTTATTCTTGATGGGGGTCTACTGTTTATGGGGGGTTTATTGTTGATGTGGGGGTCATTTGATGATGGGTGGGTCTATTGTTGATGGGGGGGGTCTATTATTAATGGGGGGATCTATTGTTAATGGGGGGTCTATTGTTTATGGGGGGTTTATTGTTGGGGGGTCTACTGTTTATGGGGGGTTATTGTTAATGGGGGGTCTATTGATGATGGCTGGGTCTATTGCTGATGGGGGGGTCTATTATTGATGGGGGATCTATTGTTGATGGGGGATCTATTGTTGATGGGGGAGTCTATTGTTGCAGGGGATCTATATTATTACTTTTCTTCATATCAATAACACATTCCATACAAATTACATAGCACCACAAAATGATACTTGGTTCTGTATTCTCTAAGAGGGGCAATACTGGGCAGTGAGTAGTCTGTGGAGACAAGGGGTGACTTAGAAGGGAGAGTACCTACACCTATTCCTCGAGAAAAAAAGCCCTGGAAGGCAGCAACATTTTGAGAATTTGTGATGAAAAACCTGATGCAGTCTGCATGAAACCTAAGCTTTGGGAGGAGATCTGTCTTCTAGACAGACAATGAACCCAACCATAAACTCAAAACTACACAGAAATATTATTCAAAAAATATTGTTAACACCCAGGAATAGCAAAGTCAAAGTCCAGATCTCAATCCAATAGATAATTTGCATCTAGACTTAAAAAAGGCTGTTCATTTACAATGTCCATGACACCAGACTTTGAAAAAGAGAAATCGCATTGTCCAGATGTGCAAAGCAAATAGAGACCTAGCTACACAGACTCGTGGAGTATTAAATACCAAAAAGTGTACCTGCAGAATTCAATGGGTGTATACTTATGCAATAAATTACATTTTCATCATAATTTATTTTAATAATTTTGCAGAAATCTGTGTAAACTCTGGTATTAGTGGGTATTCAGCTGATCTGTGTTAAAAACAAAAATAAACCCATTGTATATCGATGTTTTAAGACAATATAATGTGAAATCTTGAAAAGGGGTGAATACTTTAATAGGCTCTCTATTCCTATTGTCAGTAAAGAGGGACATGGCCTGATACTTTCTGCTTCCTGTTTTATTGGGATCTTATGGTGAAATTCAGTTTATAGAGAAAACGTAAAGGTTAAAAATATGGTAATTCAGTATTGCAAACATATAATGATGTAGTGAGACCCACAGGACACAAATAATTAGCTGTGTGGTTTAATCTGTAAATCTGTCCCTTGGTGGATTTTTTTAGTGTGCTAATATCACAAGCATCATCAGCACATTATAAATATTCCAATAATTCTAACACATTAGGAGCCTTTCAGTGTACCACACTGCATGTCCTACCTGATGTAAGTGTCTTTGCTATGCAAAATACTGGACAAAAATGCTAATAACATCCCATGCTGGAGGGACCACTGCTGCTTCCTTCCTGATCTGCATTTGAGCATTCTGGATTTTTCATGCTAGAATTGTATTGTCTTGAAAGCCAAATATGCTAAAGATTGGTTCATTCTTTGTGTACATTCACAGTGTGGTCAGTCTTTGGGACAGCATGGATATACATATACACACCTCAATTATTTTACTGGTGCAGTACACTAATTGGTGGTAGATGTGTGAACAAACCCTGAAAGAGGACCTGTCACGTTTACATTTTTTCGTTCACCAGCCAGCTTAATGGCACTTTGTATTATACTTTAAATGGTTATTTTCATAACTTCTTTTTATTTTAGGTGAAGACAATTGACTGAAAATACTATTTTGGATTAAAGTAGGTGTATGTGCTCCCTACACCAGAACACAGCAACCACAAAAGACTTTACTCCACACAAACACATTACTGTATTAGAGAATTAGTCTGCGCAGGATAAATGAATTAAGTCACAGCAATTACACAGCCAGGGTAATATATAAACACAGGATAGTCTGTGTAACCCAGAATGTGTCCAGGATGCACATACATACGTACACCTACCTTATTCTAAAATAGAAAGTATTCTCAGATAATGTTAACAACTTAATGACAAAGATAATGACTTAATAAGGAAGCTCTGGAAATAACCAACATTCCAGATTGTTTCACATCCAGTTGAAGTTATTAACCGCTTCCCAACCGCCTCACGCAGATATACTGCGACAGAAGGGCATGTACAGGCAGATTAACGTACCTGTACGTTGCCCTTTAAAAGGCAGCTTGCAGACGCGCGCGCGCCCGCCAGGAGCTCCGTGAGCAGGATTGCGCAGGATGTCCGCGGGGATACCCCAGATCGTCTCACGGAGAGGAAGAACGGGGAAATGCTGATGTAAACAAGCATTTCCCTGTTCTGCCTAATGACAGGACACTGATCACAGCTCCCTGTAATCGGGAGCGGTGATCAGTGCCATGTCACACACAGCCCCTTCCCCCCACAGTTAGAATCACTCCCTAGGACACACTTGACCCCTACAGCGCCACCTAGTGGTTAAGCCCTTCACTGCCAGTGACATTTTGGTGTCACATCCAGTTGAAGTTATTAAATAGTAACAGTCATAGATCTGTGCACCCCAAAGGTCAAACCCATGTGTGTGTGTATACTATATAAAGTATATACTGTACAGTATCTCACAAAAGTGAGTACACCCTGCACATTTTTTGTAAATATTTTCTTATATCTTTTCATGTGACAACAGTGAAGAAATGACACTTTGCTACAATGTAAAGTAGTGAGTGTACAGCTTGTATAACAGTGTAAATTTTCTGTCCCCCCAAAATAATTCAACACACAGCCATTAATGTCTAAACCATTGGCAACAACAGTTAGTACACCCCTAAGTGAAAATATCCAAATTGGGCCCAATTAGTCATTTTCCATCCCTGGTGTCATGTGACTCGTTAGTGTTACAAGGTCTCAGGTGTGAATGAGGAGCAAGTGTGTTAAATTTGGTGTTATCACTCTCACTCTCTCATACTGGCCACTGGAAGTTCAACATGGCACCTCATGGCAAAGAACTCTCTGAGGATCTGAAAAAAAGAATTGTTGCTCTACATAAAGATGGCCTGGGCTAAAAGAAGATTGCCAAGACCATGAGCTGCAGCACGGTGGCCAAGACCATACAGTGGTTTAACAGGACATGTTCCACTCAGAACAGGCCTCGCCATGGTCGACCAAAGGAGTTGCGTGCACAAGCTCAGCGTCATATCCAGAGGTTGTCTTTGGGAAATAGATGTATGAGTGCTGCCAGCATTGCTGCAGAGGTTGAAGGGGTGGGTAGTTTCCTGAAAAATAGTTTTTGAGCAGGGACGAATTGGGCCAAGGTGTCTTATTTCCCCGCTAAAAAACCTTGAACCGCTCCGCTCTCACCCGGTGCCGCCCACACAGTATGCTTGGAAGGATGTAGCAGCCAGCTACTAGCTAAGGAGATAGCCAATAAGTGCCCGAGGTACAGAAGGCTCCTCCCTCAGAGGTGTCAGCTGACTGCCGACTGCCGTCACATGACAAGAGAGATGGCCGCCGCCAGGTGCATGCTGCTGATGATGTTGGTTCCCCCAGTCCTGAGGGCGCAAAGCTCGGAGGTGTCTGTCATCCGCACTCCGGGAGCCTCAGTTCCGTGCCCCAGAGGAGGGGGGACGCCGTGGCCTGGGCTGCACTGAAGGACACCATCAAGCAGAACGGGTGAGTGATACAGGCTGACCGGGGGAGGGAGATCATAGATAAGGTGAGAACAAGAGAAGGTGGAAGCTCATTACAGAACTGATACCAGGACGAGCTCCCGTTGTTTATGTGACACCTAATGAGAATGGAGTGCTCATGGCTAAGGTGATACCAGGAGATGGGTCTCTCTCTCACAGCTGCAGAAGTCTAAGCAGCAGCAGCTCACCTGTCCTGTACTCACACTGGTTAGGAAATTATTCCCTCACTCTTCTCTTTATCTATTTACACTGCACACAGGACGGGTGAGCACACTGATGATTAGAATTCTGGAGACGCTGCAAGAGTGTGACACAGTATTCCTGATGCTTTGCAGCTGTTTCTGGTGAGCTCTTAATGCCAGAGTCCTGTGTGTTTGCATGATTTGTTTGTTTTTCTATTGCATACTTACCAACTGTCCTGAATTTCCCAAGACATTCCCGGACATTCCCGGGATTTTGACCCTTTTCCCAGATTTCGCGATTCCCGGGAAATGTCCCAGGAAATTCTTGTATTTCCGAATTTTCGCCACCGCCGCTAGAGGTCCGTGGCCGGCAGAGACAATGTCTCCACCGGCTGCCATTTTCCTGAAGACTAAAACAAGAGGCCGGGTGGCTGCCAATAGAAATTGAGCTGCGGCAACGCCCACCTCCTGCCCCGCTGCCGGTCTGTCTGTGACCTGATGTGGGAAGGGGCAAGTGTGGGTGGCGCCACAGCTCAATTTCTATTGGCAGCCACCCCACCTATTTTGTTCCACTGACTGCCTGTGCAATCAGTTTTTCTGTAATGGCGGTGGTGAGAGTCTCCGCTGCTTGGGGACACCTAATGAGAGGGGGGCTCCAATGGGGGACACCTGATGAGAGGGGGGCTTCACGGGGGGACACCTGATGTATGGAGGGTGTAACGAGCCCCTGCTCGGTTCCACTCTCCCGACACTCCTCTGCTGCTATAGAATCATATTGCAGACCACAACATCTGATGGTTCGGTCATCCGATGCTCTGGGATTTGAACTACAGCTATGTGCCGTTCAAATCCAGTTGTGATAGCTCAGAACAAACACCAGGCAGGCTGTAGGTGCAATGAAAAATCTGGACTGCCGCACTCCGGATTGGAATAATAAAGGTAAAATCTTCTTTATTGAAAAAATAACATGGTATAAAATGCGTACATTGCTCTGTTGAAGTGATACAGCATAACCGCTGACGCGTTTCACGCTCCCATAGAGCGCTTACTCATAGCTGGTTTGTACAACAATAAAGTCACTTATATACACATTGTACGTCTCACACATGACCCCATACTGATTGTATAACTCTAAACAGCTAAACCAGGCAGGCTGTATGTAAGTTCAATCAGGAATCTCTTTTATTGACAGGAATACAGGCTCTTTTATACAGTAAAAGAGTAGGTGCATACCTCCTGCTCATATTACTCTAACAATACACCTGTAACCTAATTAACCTAATTAACATGAGCTAGTTTACTAACATGACCTTTTGCCCAGACTTGTGGTCACCGAGCTTCACACAGTACATTATACATTATCATAAGTACAACCACAGGACATTTTCACAATAGCAGGAGCTAATTACAATTAACAATACAAACAGTGTTCTCCCCCCTCCTCAGCGTAGTCATCAACACTTATAGTAGGAGTAGACTGTTCATCTCCTAGCCAGTCCTGGAGGCTAATGTGATCAGCTCACTCAATTAACATGTTGAGTTCAGAATCAAACAAACCAATAATAGTCTTTACATATATATCCTGGGAGATATTGGGGATAAATATTACTGTCCCATTTTAAGCAATCCAAGACATACCCTCCAAGTCACCATTTCCCATATGGCATACACAGGGTCCCCAGAGTCGGTGTGTCCTGGGGGGACCAGGACCCGAATCCACAGTAATACCACCTCAAGAGTCCCCAGGCATACAGCTCACAAAGAGCACCGTTCCCCCAAATGCCAGGACCCATAATCGGTTGGCAAGAGGCTTGCATTTAGTTCCCTCCAACAGCCTCTATCCCGGGTGAGTCTGTCACAGAGGGACTCTACTGGGATTGCCTGGTGTAAGGAGGGACTCCGTTGGGAATGCCTGATGTAAGGAGGGACTCTACTGGGGACATCTGATGTAAGGGGGACTCCGCTGGGGACACCTGATGTAAAGAGGGACTCTACTGGGATTGCCTGATGTAAAGAGGGACTCTACTGGGATTGCCTGGTGTAAGGAGGGACTCCGCTGGGGACATCTGATGTAAGGGGGACTCCACTGGGAATGCCTGATGTAAAGAGGGACTCCGCTGGGATTTCCTGGTGTATGGAGGGACTTTGCTGGGGACACCTGATGGCATCTGGTGGCAGGCAACGTGACAAGTGACACACTCGGGGCTTTCACTGATTCTACATTATGGTGAGTTGAACTATTTCATTTTATATTACAATGTAATAATAGAAATAATGCGCTTCAATCATCCTGTCACCATAACAAAAATGGTGCTGGGATGATTGAAGCGCCAACAACAAGTGTTTGGAGTATCTTTATCTGCTGATTGTTAAACTTTCTAAAATACACATATTTCTATTGTGGTGTAGGATCTTGGCCTGTTGTCCCTCCAGGGTGTATGATGTAAGTGTAAGTGTAACGATTATGTGTGTGCATTGAGTGTGTGTCATTGTTTTTGTATGAGTTACTGTGTGCACCAATGTATTTTAATGAGTGTGCCAGTGTGTTGCCATCATAAGTGATTTTTGTATCAGTGTGTGCCTGCGGGCCATTGTGTGTGTGTGTGAGAAAAGAGAAGAAACAGAAAAAAAATTACTTCAAGCACATCATAGACCAGTTTACATCAGTGAAAGTAAGGAAGGCGCAGTTGTAATTTTTATGTAGTGCCAATCCATAATTTGTTAATTGAAAGATTATAGAGCTTGACTTGTCATTTTGTTAGCTGTTTTTTTTGTTAAGGTTATCTGAAAGATAGGTTTCAAATGTTTTGACAGGGGCGCAGTTACAGTCCTTGCCATAGGCGCCATTTTTACTAGATATGCTCCTGGCTGTCTTACAACTTCATGTGCTGATAGGCTGGTGAGAGAGGAGCTACTGTCAGTCTTTATGTGGCTTTTAACCCTCAACACAAAGGGGTTTATCTGCTAAACGAATGTGGGGTAAAAGGGGGGCAGCCAATTTAGGCCCCCCCCTTGCCTCATGGGCGTTGGCTATTAATTTAAATTAAAAAAATTTAAAAAAGGGCGCATTCTATTGGTCACACGGTAGAGAAGCTACCAGAATGTGGGAAGGCCGAATGGGATTGGTCATTTAGGGTCAGGTGACCTTGGAACCTTCTGGAAGGTGTTTTGGGGGGCTTTTTATAGAACCCCTCTGACTGGCATTTAGCCAGTCACCAGAGAACAGTCGTCAGAAGAGCTTCAGCAGAAGAGCTATATTACAGAAGAGGATACCCCTGGTATCATGAAGACTCTGGTTTGTCAGCTGTTAGAGAAAGCTGAAACAGTGGGCGGAGAAGAATGGCTTCGGAGCTGTTTATCCTTACCTTCGGGTCAAGATTCATCCAGAGCCAGCGTTGAAAATAGCGGAGGAACGAAGGAGAGGGAACAGTTTGGTGCCAGAGCTCTGCGAAGCAATGTTCGCTCCATGGAGGGAGAAGATCCGGTGGATGAAGACGTGGAGGTCGGGAGACAGGAAGGCATCATTCGAGGGGAAGAAGAAGACCAACTGAGGGTCGGAAAGAGGCGGCGTCAGCAGTGGGGGAGTTTCACTCCTATCACACACACACTCCCCCTGGAGGCAGAAGAAGGATTTCAGTGTCGGAGTCAGGTAGAAGGCGCACACGTGTGAAGCCATCTTGGAGGGGAAGAGGTGGGCGGAGACTAAGTCTCGCGTCACAAGGCAGAGGAACATCGCCATGGAGGCAGGGACGGTCGACTCCCGAGGCTGCAGGAAAATGAAGAGGCAGCAGCAAAAGTGTTAAGCCGAGGAGCTCTTTTAGGGGCAGATAAAGCCGCTAGTGCAATCCCTGTGCGGTGCGAATCTCCCATGCACATCCAAACAGTACCACCTAATATGGCATCTTTAGATAATGGTAAACCTGAAACAATGAATCAGCTGTCTGCATTATCATCATCTTTAGAGCAATTACTGCATGCTTTGAGGAAAGTGGGGATGTTGCAGCGGGTGTTTGGTCAACAGTTATAAGTGAAAATGATAATGTGGTTAGGTGTCCAGTTTTTACTCCACAGGCTTTTTAACCCCCTCACGGGAAACAGGTAAAGGATAATAGAGGTAAATAGTGTATGCCGTGTATACTCTCTCCCCTTTGGGTTTTCATCTTTCCTCTGCAATAAGAGAAAAAATTTGGCAATGATATCATATTCATTCTTTTCGATAATTCGTTCTCGAATTCGAATTTTTAGTAAAACGTTTGTTCATTCGTATGTTTACGAATGAACAAATATAACGAATTTTGACGAAAAACGAATTAGTAACTAAACGAATTTAGTAAATGAACCTTAATGTGTCAGGCAAAGCTATATAATGGGATAAATATAAATTAAGGATAAATAATCCTCTTCAAGTTTTCTAAGCCATGTTTCAGATAGAGCAACAAGATTACAACAACTGCCAATCACATGAACTGACAAGTCATTGAGGTTGATTACTAAAGGGGTAGAAATAAAAGTTTATGTCCACATGCGAAATGTATGTTTGCCTTGCAAATTGAATATTGGTAAATAAGGTGAACCTGCATTTACTTTACTTTGAATATCCAAGCATGTGTAAGGCAGCCCACAGATGAGTCAGGTTTTTTGTTCAACCAGCTGATGGAACATAAAAAACTGACCCAATTCCCCCATTTACACACACAATGTGGATGGGAGAATCCTTCCCACTGAGCTATTGTATTCGGAGAGTAGAGAGACATCCCCACCATCAGAATGCACTGATCAGCACAGTCGGCTATCGAACGTAGCACTGATTGAGTGGGGAAAATCAGACAGGGAGGTTCTACAGAACTCGGTAGATTAACTTCTTTAAAACCCCCCTGCCAGTACATGGATCAAAATTTGGCTGGCTCAGGCTGAACCGGATTAATTTTGATCCATGCATGGCTGGCTTAAAAGAAAAATAATAAAATGTTTGCTGGCAAAAGATTCAAAGGTTTAAAAAGCTTCAAAAGGTCTTTTTGAAAAAAAGATTGATAGTATAGTTTAAAGCGAGCTCTACCCATTTAAAAGTCAGCAGCTACAACAGACACTCACCTGTCCCACGGTCCAGGGTTGCGGCCACCCAAAGCCTCGCTTCTCTCCCTCTCCTCTCTGCGGCGCTGGCATTGCAAGTGCGGGTGCCTGGCTGTGGATTCACAGCCTGGCATGCACTGTGCATGCGCGGGCCATGCTCCGTGTTATGGATGGCCGGGCAATCTTCTGGGACCTGTGTCCCAGAAGATTGCAGGGAGGGAGGGGGGAGAGGGGAACTTCCTTCCAGCGCCCCGACACCAGGAGAGGAAGTGGGAGCTGGGTACCTGTGAAAACTAGGTACCCCCCCCCAAAAAAAAAAAAAATGACATGCCAAATGTGGCATGTCAGGGGGTCATGAGTACTTAAAGTGAAAGTTCCATTTTTGAGTGGAACTCTGCTTTAATGAGGTACTGAATCGCATTATAATTCTATAGCTGAAGTACACATGTGCTCAGATTATGGACATTACACTACTTGCATATTCTTAACAAGCAACCTTTAAAGCAAGCCCTCCCTTGCCCCCTTAGGTGCCAGTTATTTGATCCCAAAAATCCTCAAAGATCAAAACAAAGATTTGGGTTTCTGTTTCATTTTCTAACAGCTTACAAAGCCCTGCTAGCTGTTTACATTCGAGGGCTGGCAAGATCTGCCCTCCATGTACAGTAACTGTGTTGAGAAACGTATGAACTTTAAAAATGATATAAAAATTATTTTTTTTCCCAATGCTCATCGATTACAGAGATAAATGAGGCATTGTTTTAAGGCTCAATAAATGTATTTTTCCCCCATCTGACTCCATCTAACCCAGTGTTTCTCAAATCCCATCCTCAAGGTGCCCCAACAGGTCATGTTTTCAGGATTTCCCTCAGATGAAACTGCTGTTGTAATTACTAAGGCAGTGAAACTGATCAAATCACCTGTGCAAAATAATTGAAAGCCTGAAAACATGACATATTGGGGTGCCTTGAGGACTGGAGTTGAGAAATACTGATCTAACCCATAGGATTGCCACCTGTACGGGTTTGACCTGGACAGTCCAGGTATTGCAACTTGTGCCCAGGTTTCTGTCCACCTGAAACCCGGACACAATATACCTCCAGTCCTGTCAGGTAAATCTGTCCCAGTGCAGTGAGGAATTTATGTTGGCTGCACTTGCTCTTACTGTTTTGTGTGCTCTCTGCTCTGCCTTTCACCCCTGCCGGCATTATCTGCCCGCCCCAGCTTTGCAGTAATTGGTTGCTAGGACCCCCAGTTTCCTAGCAACCAATGATGCTTTTGCACAGCACACATGGGATTTTCCGCTCCACCTCACAGATCTGCCCCCTAACTCCAACTGGCTGCCAGCCTCCCACACACTCGCTTGCAGTTGTGGCAGCTGCAGGGTGCCTCCTGACAGTAAGGGTCCTTTCACACATACAGACCGTTCATTTCATCAGTTCAGTTCATCTGTTTTTTTATCACTTCAGTTCATAAGTTTTTCATCAGTTTTTTTTCTTTATCGTACATCACAGGACACAGAGCACCATAGTAATGACTATGTGGGTTATAGGCCACCTTTAGGTGAATGGACACTGGTATAACTAAAAGAAATCGGAAGTCCCCCTCCCTATATAACCCCTCCCATACCGGGAGTACCTCAGTTTTTTCGCCAGTGTTGGTCACGGTGTTGGTCACGGTTGATGAAGTGCTAATAGAGCTCATTTAAGTAATCCCTGACAGGATCAAGGGGCTGTGCAGACTGATCCAAAGTGCCTAAGAGCCTAAATGGATGGTACCCGGGCCTCGTGGAAGAAGAAATTAGGTTTTTGCCTGTAATGATTCTCTTTTGAGAGCTGGACCCTGGGACCCGGCACCTTGGTCATGTTTATATAACCAAAGAGTTTTCCGGAAGGGTTCTGTACAGGTCCCAGGGAGTGGACCCGTAAAAGGGGACCCGGTCCTTGAAGGTCTGGCATGACATGGCCCGCTGTGATGGGTGAAGGCTGGATCTGTCTGTGATAATCTCCAGCAGTCCTGCGGCGGGGACAGTTAAGTCAGAAAGATTACAAGGAATGTATATATATATGATTCACTTGGTATTTATGGTGTGAGTATGCAATGCCTTGCCTGTGTTTTGCCACTAGAGGGTGTAAAAGCAACATACCTGGCTTCCAACATTCCATGCTTCCCGTGTTGTGCTCAGTGTCAGCAAAGGCTTCTGCGGACAGCATTGCTATCTCCCACTCTGTCAGCCATCAGTAGGGGTTTGGGGGGACCATCCACCGTTACAGGAGGTCAGGTTCCCCCCTGCTGAGACCCCCCACCCCCCTCGATCTGCCCTCACTAGGAAAGGAATCCTTTTGAAAAAAAAGGGGCAGCATTCCTCAACGCGGGGGTGTGTGGCTTAGATGCCACCAGT
This sequence comes from Aquarana catesbeiana, assembly GCF_042186555.1. NCBI lineage: Eukaryota > Metazoa > Chordata > Amphibia > Anura > Ranidae > Aquarana > Aquarana catesbeiana. Next base: position 78,302,652 of record NC_133329.1, on the reverse strand, counting down.
GTGCACGTGGAGTGGCATGTGAGACATGGTGCAGGCCCAAGGCTCATTGGCTTAAAAACTTTTTACTGTGGAAGTGTCTGGTTGGCTGACGGAAGGACACAGAGCATACAAGGGCATGTAAGCTGTATGGGTGTGTGTATACAGGCATTTTCAAGGGGCACGTTTACTCAGCATTGAGACTGAGCATTTATAGCAGCATATTATGTTATTGCTAGACTAACGCTCGGCAGTAGATGCACTTTGTTTAGTACCTCTACCTTTGCGCTTAGGACTATGTCTTCTCGCATGAGGGATAATTCATCAGGGGGAGCACAAAGTCACTGCGGTCAGAGTCTGAGGCTCCTAGTCGCATGTCCACAGTTCCATCCTTCCCTGAAGGATCTGGCATCTGGTGAATCTGAGCCATCCTGTCTCACAGGCATTGTGGCTACCTCCAACATTCCAGCCTCTGCATTCGTCACTAAGGACGATTTGGCTTTGGCTCTGGCTGGTTTGGAGGGAAAAATAGCTGATTTGTTTGCAGCCTCCTCCCAGGAGGTGAGAAAACGTGGCAGGTCCCCTTCTCCTGGCCTTGACCTTCCTGCATCGGAACAACAATGAGCAGATGATATTGGGGTACCTTTGAGGGAAGGAGGTTCAGGTGAGACTCCTCTTCTGAGGATTCAGCATCTGAAGAACCTTTCTCAACTTCGCAATCTCAGAAATTGCTTATTCAATCCCTTACGGACTTGGTCCGCTCTGGATATAAGTTGCCTCCGGCAGAGGTGGAGGATGTGTCTCTCTTGGGTTCGCTAAAACCCCCACAGGGTTCTCATGCTTTTCCTATGCACCCGTTACTGGAGAAACTGATTTATGCTGATTGGGATCACCCAGATAAGCAGTTTTCTACTCTTAAGAAATTCTCATTTCTCTACCCTATGGAGAAAAAGTTCTCAAAGAGATGGGATTTGCCAGCGGTAGATGCTGCTATCTCCTCTGTGAACAGGAGTTTAACTTGTCCAGTGGACAACATAAAAGTATTTAGAGATCCAGCTGATAAGAAGTTGGAATCTCTACTTAAAGCCTCATTTGCTGTATATGGGGCGGTGGTACAGCCAGCAGTGGCAGCAATAAGCATTTGTCAATCCCTTCGGGATGAAATCAAGCAGGTTATTAAAAAAGTTCCTGCTCAAACTGAAGAAGCTCAAAGTTTAGCTGAGCTACCTAGGGCCCTATACTTTGCAGTGGACGCTATTAAGGATTCTATCCATCAGGCGTCTCGCCTTGCGCTCATGTTGATACATATGCGCAGGACTCTGTGGCTAAAGAATTGGTCAGCCGAGTTACCATGCAAGAAGCTCTTGGCTGGGTTTCCCTTTCATAGTGAAAGGTTGTTTGGGGAACATTTGGATAAGTATATCCAAAAGATTTCTGGGGGTAAGAGTACCCTTCTGCCGGTTAAGAAAAAGAATAGATGGCCTTCTTTCAAAACTTCCCCTCCGATGCCTGGGGCAACTACCTCCAGGCAGTATCGATGGCCTTCACCATCAGGGGCAAAGGGTAAGCCTCATAACCAAACCCTTGTGAAGGGGCGCCCCTGCTAGATCGAGTAGGGAGGGAAGACTGTGGTGGTTTTCAGAAACTTGGCAAGAGGAAATCCAAGACAAGTGGGTCCTCTCTGCAGTAGCCCTAGGCTACAAACTAGAGTTCCAAGAGTTTCCACTATCGCATTTTCTAAAATCGAACATTCTCAGGGACCCAGTAAAGAAAAAGTCCTTATTTCTGGCACTGGACTGATTATTGTCTCAGGGAGTACTAACAGAGGTTCCCTCAGAAGAGAAGGACATGGGGTTTTATTCAAAACTCTTTATGGTACCAAAACCAAATGGAGATGTCAGACCCATTCTAGATCTCAGGAATCTGAATCACTTCCTAAGCATCCGCTCCTTTCGAACGGAGTCGATTCAGTCAGTTGTTTCCACCCTATGGGGAGGAGAGGTTCTAGCATCCATAGCTATCAAGGATGCATCTACATTTGCCAATATTTCCCGCTCACCAGAAGTTTCTGCGGTTTGCAGTAGAACAGCGCCACTTTCAGTTCGTGGCCTTGCCTTTCGGGTTAGCCACCGCTCCCCGGCTGTTTACAAAAGTGTTAGCCCTCAGTACTAGCAAGACTAAGGGGCCAGGGTAAAGCAATAATAGCATACCTAGATGACCTGCTACTGGTAGATCAGTCAATAGCACGGTTAAATAAGGGGGGTCCAGAACAGTCAGTTATCTGAGACACCTGGGTTGGATTTTCAATCTAGAGAAATCATCCATACAGCCGGTAAGAAGGCTGCAGTATTTAGGCCTAGTCATAGACAACCCAGGAAAGGGTGTTTTTGCCTCAGGCAAAGGCCAACACTCTAAGAGAGCTGGTCCAGGCGGTCAAGGCAAAGAAAGGTCCTTCCATTCGCCTTTGCATGAGATTACTAGGGAAGATGGTAGCTTCCTTCGAAGCGGTTCCCTATGCCCAGTTTCATTCAAGACTGTTGCAACACAGTATTCTGTCTGCTTGGAACAAACAGATCCAAGCCTTGGATTATCCAATGAATCTGGCTCCAAAAGTATGCCAGAATCTCAACTGATGGTTGATAACCAGGAATTTACAGAAAGGGAAATCCTTCATTCCAGTTTCCTGGAAAGTAGTAACTATGGATGCCAGCCTATGGGGCTGGGGAGCCGTTCTAGAAGAGACCACGGTTCAAGGGAAGTGGACAGAGTCCGAGAAGACCTTGCCCATCAATATCCTAGAGATTCGGGTAGTACGTCTGGCTCTAATAACCTGGACGTCCAGGTTGCCTAATGCTCCTGTCAGGATACAATCTGACAATGCCACAGCAGTGGCCTATATCAATCACCAAGGAGGCACCAGAAGCCACGCAGCCCAAAGGGAGGTGGACCATATTCTGTCTTAGGCAGAGAAACATGTTGCTTGCCTATCTGTAGTCTACATTCCAGGAGTGGAAAATTGGCAGGCAGATTTCTTGAGCCGTCAACAGCTGTTGCCAGGAGAATGGTTTTTACATCCCAAGGTATTTTTGGCCATATGTCAAAGATGGGGTACACCGAACGTAGATCTATTGGCATCCAGGTTCAACAAGAAGTTGGACAACTTTGTGGCGAGAACAAGGGATCCACTTGCACTCGGAGTAGATGCGTTAGTGACCCTCTGGGATCAGTTTTCACTGATTTATGCATTCCCTCCAGTTCAGCTTCGAACATGACTGCTGCACAGGATCAGGGAAGAAGGAAAGACGGTAATCCTAGTAGCCCCATCATGGCCCAGAAGACCCTGGTATGCAGGGATCGTGAGAATGGCAGTAGGGGAGTCTTGGACTCTTCCACCTCGTCCGGACCTGCTGTCGCAGGGACCGGTATTCCATCCTGCCTTACAAACACTAATTTTAACGGTGTGGCTATTGATGCCCACATTCTGAAAGATCGGAGGCTTTCAGGTTCAGTAGTAACCACCCTGATTAATGCCAGAAAGCTGGCATCCAGGATCATTTATTACAGGGTCTGGAAGGCCTATGTCACCTGGTGTGAAACCAAGGGTTGGCATCCTCGTAAGTATGTCGTAGGAAGAATTCTGGCCTTTCTACAATTAGGAGTAGAAATGAAGCTGGCCTTGAGTACAATCAAAGGTGTTTTTCCAAAGGCCACTTGCTTCGCATTCTTTAGTCTGGGCATTCATACAAGGGGTAACTCGGATAACTCCGCCAGTTAGAACACCCTTGTGCCCATGGGATTTGAATCTGGTTTTGTCAGTGTTGCAAAGACAACTCTTTGAACCTATATGAAATATTCTTTTGATCCTATTGACAAGGAAATTGGTATTTCTAGTTGCGATAACAGGATAACAGGATTTTTATGACAGCTTACCTGTAAAATCCGTTTCTTGGAGTACATCACAGGACACAGAGGTCCCGCCCCTCTTATTGGGATATGTATATATTGCCTTGCTACAAAAACTGAGGTACTCCCGGTATGGGAGGGGTTATATAGGGAGGGGGACTTCCGGTTTCTTTTGGTTATACCAGTGTCCATTCACCTAAAGGTGGCCTATAACTCACATAGTCATTACTATGGTGCTCTGTGTCTCGTGATGTACTCCAAGAACAGGATTTTACAGGTAAGCTGTTATAAAAATCCTATTTTACATCCACTACCAATGCAAAAACGGATGAAAAACAAACCATTTGTCAGTTAACATCCATTTTTCGTCCAATCCGTTTTCTTGACAGATGAAAAATAGAACTTTCACCTGTTCAAAAAAAACCCAGATGTTGACGGAAGCGGATGAAAACGGAATAAAATAGATGATCCTTTTTTCCATGGGAATGCATTGATGTCCGTTTTCATCCCTCAATGGATGGATGAAAAACGGACGAACCGTCCTTATGTGTGAAAGGGACCTAAAGCATTATACAATCTTATAGAAGAGGGCAGGGGGTGCTGTTATATGGGGGTGGTCTCTCTCTAAAGAAAGTTTAAAGGAGCGAGGTTGGGACTTTAAATGAGACGTGAGTCTCCATCCCTAAGCATACTGAAAACGGGAGGAGTGGGACTTCGAGTGGGGTGTGCAAAAAAGGCCAAGGGATCAGTCACCATGTAACAAACCATTTATTGATAGACAATAGCCTAGTGACACAGTGTTATTCCAAGATGTGCATAAAACAGTCAAGTATTATACATATACATCCTTATATATACATGGTAAATATAAATAACAAAACCCAAATGATGCAGGACAAGAAATAATGGAAAGGTTATAACATCCATAAAATGCACAAGGTCACAACATTGGTATGTGGAAACCTGTGGGTATGTAACCCTAACCCTCTCTCTAAAGAAAGGGGAGGGGCACTCATATAAAGGCACTGTGAGATAATGGTGGTTTCTAATGGGGAATGCTGACAGCTGTTCTAAGGCTGATCTAATGCTGAACAATCATTAGATCAGCAGTCAGCTCCCCACATTAGAAACCCCCATTATATCACAGTTCCTTTATATTAGCACCCTCCCTCCATTAGATCAGAGTAACCTATATTAGCGACCCTCCCTTACAGACCAATGGTTAGTCTCTAGGAGGGGGTTCATTGATATAAAGGGGCTCTGATCTAAAAAAAATTTGCTGTGAGCCGCTGAAGTGGCTAAAGTGTATGGGTTTGGCTTCAAGAAAAGGTGGCAACACTACTAACCCACCCCCTGTCCTTCCTCCCAGGTATTACGTTTTATTAACCTGGTGAAGTCAGTTATAGTCTGCTGTGTCCCCCCCATTCAGGTAATTTACTGACACCATTTCTACCTGCAGGGACCACTAGTCCAGCACCGCACATTAATCTTCGCTGGAGGTTCCCCTTCACTTCCACTCGTTTGACATCAGTCTTCTTCTGGATCCCAAGAGTACCCCTTCACTGGCCGTCCAATGGGAATTGTCCATGTCACACAGTCAGTGACATGGACACCTGGAAGAAGGACCTATGCAGGAAATAAACCAAGGATGGGGAGGATTGGTATTTTTATCCTAATGCTTTGCTTTAAAGTGACTTGATTGCTTGTTCAGAATATATAAATACTTTAAGGTACATGATCTGGGCCCAGGTTTACTTTAACATATTATTATATAACTATACTGTAACTATATTTAGAATATTCAAGAATATTTTTAATTGTACTTTTTTTAAACTTAGCACCTGCTTCAATTACCTGCCACTAGGGATGAGCCCGATGTTCGAAACGCTGTTAAAGGAACAACGTTAAAGTCTATGGGACACTAACATGAAAAACCAAAAGTGCTAATTCCAAAGGCTTATATGCAAGTTATTGCCATAAAAAGTGTTTGTGGACCCGGGTCCTGCCCCAGGGGACATGTATCATTGCAAAAAAAGTTTTAAAAACGGCCGTTTTTTCGGGAGCAGTGATTTTAATAATGCTTAAAGTTAAAACAATAAAAATAAAATATTCATTTAAATATCGTGCCTGGGGTGTCCTTAATATGCCTGTAAAGTAGCGCATCTTTCCTGTGTTTAGAATAGTACCACAGCAAAATTACATTTCTAAAGGAAAAAAAGTCATTTAAAACTGCTCGCGGCTGTAATGTATTGTCGGTCCCAGCAATATAGATAAAACTCATTGAAAAAAATGGCATGGGTTTCCCCCCAGTTCATTACCATGCCCTTTGTGTCTGGTATGAATATTAAGGGGAACCCTGAACCAAAAATGAAAAAAAAAATTGTGTGGGGGTCCCCCCAAAATCCATTCCAGGTCCTTCAGGTCTGGTATGGATATTAAGGGGAACCCTGTGCCAAATAAAAAACAAATGGCATAGGGGCCCCCCAAAATCCATACCATGCCCTTCAGATCTGGTATTGTCTTCAAGGGGAACCCTGCGCTAAAATAAAAAAATGGCATAGAGGTCCCCCTCAAAATCCATACCAGACCCTTATCCGAGCACGCAACCTGGCAGGCCACAGGAAAAGGGGAAGGGAGAGCACCCTTCTTCTGAACTGTACTAGGCCACATGCCCTCAACATGGGGAGTATGCTTTGGGGTGTCCCCAAAACACATTGTCCCCATGTTGATGGGGACAAGGGCCTCTTCCCCACAACCCTCGCCCAGTGGTTGTGGGGGTCTGCGGGCAGGGGGGCTTATTTTAATCCGGAAGGCCCCTTTAACAAGGGGACCCCCAGGTCCTGCCCCCCATGTGAACGGCTATCGGGTATATTGTACCCCTACACATTCACCAAAAAGTCTCAAAATGGTAAAAATGACAGTAGACAATTTGGGCCAAGTCCTTTATTAAAAAAAAAATATGTCCCGCGATGTCCATTCATCTTCGATCACAGCGTCCCACAGACCGAGAAAAAAAAAAAGGAAAAAAAAGCTGAGTTAGACTTACCGGTAACTCCTTTTCTGAGTGTCTTCCAGGACAGCCCATGAGACCTAGGGCTCCCCCTACCAGGACAGGAAACACATTCCCCCCACCAGATAAAAGGGCGGTCCTCCAGACCCCATGTCAGTCTACTCAAGAACCGTAGGACGTCTCTGCAAAACATATGCATAATACACATAACTTTAGACAAAACCGGGTGGGAATCTGTCCTGGAAGACTCTCAGAAAAGGAGTTACCGGTAAGTCTAACTCAGCTTTTCTCAAAGCATCTTCCAGGACAGCCCATGAGACGATGAGCCAGAACTTACCAGTCTAGTGAGGGACAACTGCCTGAAGGACCCTATGACCAAACGCCTGCTCCTGAGCTGATAGGAGATCCAGGCGATAATGTTTAATGAAGGTCGAGTAACTGGACCATAAGGCAGCCCTGCAAATTTGTTCCGGTGAGGCACCAGCCCTCTCAGCCCAAGACGTAGACAAGGCTCTAGTTAAGTGCGCACTAACAAAGGGTGGAGGAACTTCCCTAATTTTGTAAGTTTCAGAGATAGCTTGCTTTATCCACCTAGCCAGAGTGGCTTTAGATGCACTATTTGCCTTGTGAACTCCAGAAAAGAGGACAAACAAGGCATCAATTTTTCTAAAGGTCTTGGTGACCTCAAGATAGACTAGGAGAATCCTTCTCACGTCTAAAAAACTAAACTTTCTTTCTAGGTTGCGTTGTGGCGAACTACAAAAGGTTGGCAGTACAATGTCCTGAGATCGGTGGAATGTACTGGCCACCTTGGGCAAAAAACCTGGATCGGTTCTAAAAATCATGAGGAAAGGCTCCCTCACGGATAGGGCCTGCAACTCACTTACCCTACGAGCTGAGGTAACAGCTACAAGAAAAACAGTTTTTAATGTGAGTAACTTAACTGAGATATCTTCAAGAAGCTCAAAAGGAAATTCAACCAGAGTTTGAAGTACTAGGGACAGGTCCCAAGTTGGACATCTTCTCATCACTACTGGTCTGGCCCTAGAGATTGATTTGAAAAATCTGGCTATAGTGGGATTTTCCAGGAGAGAAAACTGGAGGAACACACTGATACCTTTAAGGTACCAACCGAAAGACCTTTGTCGACACACTACTGAAAAGATTCCAAAATTGAAGGAATATCATGAGTTAATCTTTGATTTTCAGATAACCATGGAGTTAAATCTTTTCCAAACCTTGGAATATATGGCTCTAGTGACTGGTTTTCTGCAATTTACTAGAGTCTTGACTACCTTGTCAGAGAACCCCTGAGCGCTCAGTATCTTTTCTTCAGATACCAAGCCGTCAAGTTTAAGGAAACCACCTGTGGGTATGACACTGGACCCTGCCACAGTAAGTCTTCTCTCTTCGGAAGACTCAGTGGAGGCTCCGAGACCAGAGTCTGTAGCAGGGAAAACCGTGGCCTCTTGGGCTAGAAAGGGGCGATTAGGACAAGATCCGTTTCTTCTAGAAGAAACTTCTGGAGGACTTCCTGAATAAGTCTAATTGGCGGGAAGGCATAACATAGGTCGAATGGCTGGTTTGCCAGAGCATCGATCCCCAAGGATTGGTCTGCTGGGTTCATGGAAAAGAACATTTCCGTCTTGCGGTTGTTCTGGTTTGCGAACAGATCCGCTTCGGGATATCCCCATCTGCTTGTGAGATCTGAAAAGACTTCGGGATGAAGGGACCAGTTGTTTCGATCTACCCGGTAGCGGCTGAGATAATCTGCTAGTCAATTGTGTGTCCCCTTCAGGTGCACAGCTGAAATTGAAGCTAGCTTCCCTTTTGCTCATGAAAGGATCTCCTGGGCAATTGATTGAAGCATCCGGCTTCTCGTGCCCCCCTGCTTGTTGAGGTATGCGACTGCCGCAAAATTGTCTGACAGAATTGGAGATTGTGACCCCTGATCTCTGTCTGAAAAGACTCCAGGGCTCTCTGAACTGCTAGCAGCTCTCTTTGGTTGGATGAAGCCTTTGCCTCCCTCGAGGACCACTGCATTGCTGAGGTGGGCCCCCCATCCCCAGGAACTCGCATTTGTAGTAATCCTTCGGGATATGGGAATGGACCATGGGAGACCTCCTGCTAGGTGCTGGCCTGTTCTCCACCACCACAGGCTTCTTTTTACCCTGGCGGGAAGCCAGACCCTTGACTCTAGGGACTTTGTGTCCCTGTCCCAGTTTCTTAATAGAAACAGTTGTAATGGACGTTGATGAAGGCTCGTCCATGGTACTGCGGGAAAGCATGAGGTCATCAGACCCACTGCCTCGAAACCTGTCTCAGAGAGACTGACTGGTTGGTCTGCAATGCTGACATAGTTTGGATCATTTTGGTAATCTACTAAGGAAGAAAAACTCTTTGATCTATTGAGCAAAAGTCGTAACCCAGGAATGTTACTTTCTGGGCCAGAATTAAGGACGACTTTTCTATATTTATCAACCTGCCTAGGGATTGTAGGAAGTCTTGTACAACCTGGAGGTCCTCCAACAGCTTCTGGTATGACTTTGCCACCACCAGGAGGTCGTCCAAGTAAGGGATAACAATTATCGCCTTTAACCTCAGCGGAGCCAGTGCTTCCCCCAACACCTTTGTAAAAATGCGTGGGGCTGAGGAAAGACCGAAGGGGAGGGCTTGAAATTGAAAGTGTCGAGTCCCTGTATCCATCTTCACTGCTAATCTCAAAAATTTTTGGAAGGCTGGATGGATAGGGATGTGAAGATAGGCATCCCTATCTGTCCAGCGTGGCCATGAAGCAGTTTGGATAGAGCAGGTTTTTGATAGTGCAAACCGTCTCCATACGGAAATGTTTCTATCTGATTGAATTGTTTAAAGTCCGGAGATTCAGGATAAGTTGAAACTTTCCTGATGGCTTTTTGACAACAAACACATGGGGATAGAACCCCTTGCCCTGATCTGACTGTGGAACAGGAATCAGGACTTTTTGATCCAATAAGTCTTCGATCTGGAGACCCAGAGACTTCGCTTTCTTTTGGTCTTGGGGAGGAAAGGTGACCAATAACCGCTCTGGTGGTTGGTGGGAAAATTCCAGCCTGTACCCAGTGGTCACTAGGTCCAGAATGAAGGGGTTCGAAATGACTGCTGTCCACTGTGGATAGAAGGTCCTCAATCTTCCTACCACCGGGGAACACAAGTCACTGTGGCTTGGCGGGCTGTTGAGGAGAGTTAAACAGAACCCCCCCTTTGCCTCTGCCTTTGTGCCCTGTCCAATGTTTTTTCGGCTAGAGAAGAATGGTTTTCTCTCAGGATTATCCCATTCCAGTTTGATAGTATCAATCAATGAACTATGAACTGGAAAAACTCTAGATTTTTTTTCTTATGCAATCCTTTATACATAAGATCACGTTTGGATAACTGAGCCTCCTCCTCGTTCAATTCAAGAGTAGTATAGATAGCCTTTAATAAGTCATCCACATCCTCTACAGATAACTTAAATCTCAAGCCCCGAGTGGATTCTCTATCCCTGGGCTCTATATCTGACCCTGACTCTTCTGGAGAAGAACGGGTAGATCTGACCTCAGCCTCAGAGTCTTCACTCTCTGCCTGCTGCGGAGTGCTGACCGAAGTCTTCTGTGAAGACAGACTCTCAGCTGGACTCTGGAGCTTGTCAATAAGTGTTCTAAAGGAAATGAAGGTGGATGCAAGCTCAACTCTAACAGAAGTTAGCATCTTCTGACAAGAGGCAACCGGGTCATCTTTTACAAGGCCTGCTATGCAGCTGCAACAAACCACTTTGCTCCAAGAGGAGCTCAATTTGTTTGCGCACACCGCAAATTTCTTTTTAGGTGGCTGCGCCTGAGCCTTGTCTTGGGTCTTGGTCTGTAAGACCAAAATAAATGACCCATAATGAGACTCTCAGCCACCCTGACACTCTGAAACATCACATGCAGGAGGGAGGAAATGTGTCCCCATAACCCACTACTACAGAGAGGGGAGGGGGAGGGAACACTGACAGGGATAGCAAGAGAGTGACACAACATTTCAGGCTTACCTGTGAGGTGCTGGTGTTGGGCACCGCATCTACTGCCTGTGCAGGAACTGCAGACTGATCCATCCTGCCCCTTTTTGGCCTTCTACAGCCTGGCTGCTTCACACAAAAAGACACCAGTAGCTAGCGTCTCCTGTTCGCGCCGTTTAAGGAGACTGGAACTGGCGTCTCCGGCGCCCAACGACGACGTCATATGCCCCGGAAGTGACCTACCCTTGGCACTTCCTGTGGGCCAGCTTGGAGCGCAGAAGCTCCGCCCCCCCTCGAGCGCCGCAGCTTCCTGCTTTTTTCTCACACAAACCAGCCGTGCTGTCGGTGAGGAAAGGATACTGCTGCTTTTACAGAGTGTAAAGCGCTTGGGAGCTGACATCATCCCAGTCCTGGCCCTCTCCAGGCACTGAGAAACAGGAGACAGCAGCACAGCCAACCTCCCCAGCGGAGTGCTGCTTCTGGCAGAGGAGAAGGTTAGTGACATGCCCCAAATAGCCATACAGAGCCCCTGCTAATGAGACCTAGGGGACCAGGTTCCAGGAACATGTTACCCCCCGTCCGGAAGAAACACTAATAACTGACATCGGGCCTGGAGGACCGCCCTTTTATCTGGTGGGGGTAACGTGTTTCCTGTCCTGGTAGGAGGAGCCCTAGGTCTCATGGGCTGTCCTGGAAGACGCTTTGAGAAACCTCCGCCTCATGTGACGTCAAGTAACGTCAGAGGGGGGCGGGGTCACATGTTTACTCCATCGGGTGGCCCCGCACTCAGCTATATAACAGCTGTTCATGCAGAAAGCCTGCAGTCAGCGGATTTTTTCCGTTTTTTTTTCCTCGGTCTGTCGGACGCTGTGATCGAGGATAAATGGACATCGCGGGACATTTTTTTTTTTTTTAAAGGAATTGTCCCAAACTGTCTACTGTCATTTTTACCATTTTTTTACACTTTTTTGGTGAATGTGTATGGGTACAATGTACCCGATACCCATTCACATGGGGGGGGCGGGATCTGGGGGTCCCCTTGTTAAAGGAGCTTCCAGATTCCGATAAGCCCCCTGCCGGCAGACCCCCATAACCACCAGGCAAAGGTTGTAGGGAAGAGGCCCTTGTTCCCATCAACATGGGGACACAGTGTTTTGGGGGGACCCCAAAGCATCCTCCCCATGTTGAGGGCTTGTGGCCTGGTACGGTTCAGGAAGTGGGAGGTGCTCCCCCCCCTTTTCCTGCAGCCTGCCAGGTTGCGTGATCAGATAATGGTCTGATATGGATTTTGGGGGAACCCCTACGCCATTTTTTTAAATAAAGGAATTGTCCCAAACTGTCTACTGTAATTTTTACCATTTTGACACTTTTTTGGTGAATGTGTAGGGGTACAATTTACCCGATACCCATTCACATGGGGGGGGCGGGATCTGGGGGTCCCCTTGTTGACACCATTTTTAAAAAAAATTTTGGTGCAGGATTCCCCTTAATATTCATACCAGACCTGAAGGGCCTGGTATGGATTTTGGGGGGACCCCCACGCAATTTAAAAAAAAAAATTTTTTACATTTTGGTGCGGGGTTCCCCTTAATATCCATACCAGACCATGCCATTTTTTTCAATGATTTTTATCTATATTGCTGGGTCCCGACAATACATTACAGCCATGGCACTGTTCTAAAAATGGGAAAGATGCGCTACTTTACAGGCATACTAAGGATTTCATTTTTATTATTTCTCTTTAAGCATTATTAAAATCACTGCTTCTGAAAAAACTACAGTTTTTATAACTTTTTTTTGCATTGATACATGTCCCCTGGGGCCATACCCAGGTCCCCAAACACTTTTTATGGCAATAACTTGCATATAAGCCTTTAAAATGAGCACTTTTGATTTTTCATGTTCGTGTCCCATAGACTTTAACGGTGCTCGCTTGTGACAAATTTTTTGCCTGTTCGCAAGTTCTGGTGCAAACCGACCCGGGGGGGTGTTCGGCTCATCCCAACCTGCCACAAATGTACTGACTGGGCATCTCAGAATCTGCACATTATGGAGGAACTTCATGTTAATTTACCAGGATTGATGGTGTGGTGCAACTTGTCAGCTTATGGAATAATTAGACCATTCCTTTTTTATGGTAACGTAACTGGTGCCTGTTACTTGAGTTTGCTGCTGGAATCTGTCATGTAATGTATTCAAGAAGATTTTGGAAATGTTGGCATTTATTTACAACAAAATGGAGCACTCCCACACTACCATCATTATGTAAGGGCCTATCTTGATAAGAATCTGCTAAACAGATGGATTGGGCGAAGAGGGTCAGCAGAAAACCTTCTCCCATTGGACTTTTTCCTTATGGGGATTTCTAAAAGATAAAGTTTATGCTACAAAACCAGAAACCATTGATGAATTAAGAGTAGCCATTGAAAGAGAATGCGCCCAAATAGCAAACAAAATGATTCTCAATGTTTGTAATTCTATGCTTCTCCTTATCAGCAATGCCTGGACCAGATTGGTCATCAAATTGACAACAGGTGATAAGTATAAAAAAGTAAATTTAGGTATTTTATTTTAAAATTTGAAAGTGAACTGTATGGTTATAAATACTGGCTTTATAATCATTTAAATTGCGTATACATTTTTTGGGACAATATATTTATACTTGATATATTAAATATTTGCAACTTACAGCAATTACTGGTCAAATCCTTTTTGTACTCTTTGCGGATATGGCCTAAATACTCTAATCCATTCTTTCCTAAAAAAAAAAATTATCTTCACCATTTACATATATAAATTTGCTATGGCTTTCATAATACTATTTTTTAGTAGAGCTACAGTTTTAATATAAGAACATTAGGAAAATCCATAATCTGATACTTGATATAATAATAATTCTACAACACTTTTTATCATAAAGTGTTTATTTACAGTGGGAATAAAGTAAACTTCTTTTATATGTGCATATAAATAAAATGTTCCACAACATGTCAGCATGAAAACTGAATATTTATTCATCTGAATCTGCAGTGTTTAAAAAAAAATGGTGTCAGCATTGATCATAATCATATTTTATTGCTTTTTACAAAGGAAGAGCGGTTTTGATGAAGAATTCTAAAGTATTTAAAGGCTTTCAGATTGCGCCATAATAATAATTCTTCAACTCTTTGTTACCAGGGAGGCATTTATTTAAAACACCAAAAATTATAAACTTTGTCATAATAATTTTATAAGTATGTATAATTAAAATGTGCCACAGCATGTCAGCATGAAAAGAGAACACTGAATCATCTGAACCTGCAGTCCTCTACCAAATAAATCGTGGCATTTTTGATCATAATCATATTTTTACTTTTTCTTACAAAAGAAGAGCAGTTTGGATGGACAACTATACAGCATCTAAAGTGTTTCAGCTTGTGCCATTTTTCTTTAAAACAGATTATAAACTATACATTTTTGGTAATTTACTTACATTATATTTCACATGCCTGTTAGTAAATATAATTATCATCACAGTGATATATATTGATGACCATTTACACACCCCCATGTATCTGTTTCTCTGTAATTTATCCATTGTAGATATTTGTTTTACAACTGTCACAGTTCCCAAACTTCTACACATGTTACTTACTGACAATAATACAATATCATTTACTCAATGCTTTACTCAGTTCTACTTTTACTTATTATTTGGCACCAGTGAAGACATTCTTTTATTTATGATGGCATATGACCGATATGTTGCTATCTGTAAGCCTTTACACTATCACCAAATTTTGGGGAGAAAAAATAGTTTGATGTTAATTGCAGTCACCTGGATCTCCGCTTCTATAAATTCTTTATTGATAATAAAGGCAACGTTAACTATGTCGTTTTGCCATTTAAAAGTGATTCATCAACTTTTCTGCGATATCAAAGCTCTGATCAAGATTTCATGTGCAGGAACTGAAATGTTCTTCATGTTGCTTTACCTGGAGCTGTTGTTGTTTGGTTTTGTTCCATTTTTGTGCACTGTAATGTCTTATGTAAAAATAATTGCCATCATCTTAAATATTAATTCAAGAGATGGAAAGAGAAAACTCTTCTCCACCTGCTCACCTCACCTCGCCGTAATCCTCCTCTACTATGCAAACATAGCATCAGTGATACTGATTCCACAATCTCGGTACTCAGAGCTCTTGGAGCAAATCTGCACTGTGCTATACACAGCAGTAACACCCATGTTAAATCCTCTGATTTACACCATACGTAATAAAGAAGTCAAGAGAGCCATGATGAGATTGGTGAAGGGTAAGATAACTCTGAAGCCTTAAAAATATTTAAAATATAGTATTAAAAAAATAAAAATTAAAAACTGAAAAAAAAAGGAAAAAATAACTATTATTTGTAGTATTACTAGAAGCTTTTACCTTTTATTATTACATAGTTACATAGTTAGTCTGGCTGAAAAAAGACACAAGTCCATCTAGTTCAACCAATAAAAGAATAAAAAAAAAAAAGAAAAAAAGATATGTATACATTATATACATACTGTATGTACTGTATACATGAATAGTCCTATATATACAATCCTATACCCACAGTTGATCCAGAGGAAGGCAAAAAAACCAATAAAGAAATATCAGAGCACCAACCTATTTTTCATTGCTTTCAAATTTTGGGAAATTGCAAGTCAGGCATATAAGTATAGCATATTGTGATAGACAATTGCACAAAGGATAGGACGTCCTATCTGAAGGGAAACATTGATGGTTTTGGGGTCAACTTTATTTTAGAAATCCCCCAGAAATTTCTACTGTGCGGCGCCTGCGCCAACATTAATGAATTCCACTTGGCTGTGATAGGAAGATTACTAGTACCACTGTGTACTCAGCTGCAAAACTAAACCTACTCGATCGAGAAATGGACCACAGCGAGTGCGTTTATTACACCTATTCCTGTGCGGCACTACTGGACACTTTTGTAACTGTTACAACATTATTACAATAGAAGTGGATTTATTTCTTATGTTTTTGCTTTTGGGATGATTAGTGACCTTTATGCATTTTTGTGAGCGCTGATTCAAATTTTTCACTCGTGGAGGATTTGCCTAATTTAGTTTAGCTGCTGCAACTTTGCTTTCAGAGTTATTTGTTTCTCTTTTTTTTGGAAATAACTCTATTTTTTATCTTTATTTTATCTTTGTTTATTTAATGTTATGATTTGTGTTTTACAAATAAACATTTAATACGTAACAAAGGATTTCCAGAGCACTATGGGTTATGCAACACAGCAGTGCAGCTTGGTTTACAATTATGTTTGTCTAAACCTTGGACCCAGATGTCTGATAAAACTGAAGTCACTGTTTTGATCACTGATTGGAGATAAGAATGGGCTTCTGTCAGCACTGAAAAGTAATGTTAAAGTGTTACTAAACTCAGGACCCTGCATTCACTATATCAGGACTCCCACAGTACACAGAACATGGAAATAGTTTTAGTAAATATAAACGGCTAAATACCTTTGCTCATCAGCAGTTAGAGCAGTCTTGTGACTACTATCAGTGTCTGGTTAAAGCTTGTAGGAGGAGTTTTCATTCTCACCTGATTGTACAATGAGGCTGCAGGACCCCTGATCCTTTGTCTGGACAGTGCTGATCACATGCACTCTCCCAAGACAAAAAACCCACTAGCAATACATACCAAACCGAGCATGTGCAGCTTGCCCCCCAAGGCTCTGTACTATCAAGGGATGGTTTGGGGAATGTGGAAGAGGGGAAAATAAGAGAAGACAGGATCACACAGCTTTTTTACACAATGCAGAGGTTAGGTTCCTCAGTGAGTATAACAAGCATGCTTTACTGAATATACTGTTGTGGGTTTAGTAACACTTTGATGACCTAAAAAGACAACTAGATCTCCACCTGCTGTTTGGATAGAAGATTACAGACAATGAAAATTCCCTATTTCAAATATAACTGACTACAACGGGAAAAAATAATATATATATACTTTTTAAATCCTGACAATAATAAAGAAGAAAATAAGTACAAAACATATACATTTTCCTAAAACATAATAGGAAATGTGATAAACAGAAGCTTTTTTCTAACATAGGAGCAGCCACATCAGAACCTTTGCTCTCTGTGTGAAGCAGTGATCTCTGCAGAGGTCCAGCATTCCCCCTGGTCAGAGGTAGAGATCCCAAATTAGCGACACTCATGATGACTGATTGCAGAGTTCTAGCCGTGACTAAGCATAGTATGCTGGCCCAGTGCTTCTACCCAGAGAACAGCACTTGTTTATGCAGCTTAATGCCAGAGAGAGGAGATTGTTCTTTATCCCTTCCCGCCAACCACCTTCCAGCCTTTTAAAGGTTCTAAAAGCCGGGAGGCAGAGGCGGGCATTCAGGTCATGTGACTGCTGTGATTGGCTGTCACAGCAGTCACGTGATCGGAAAACTCCCAATCGCTAGTATGCATTGGGGGCTTTCCGGTAACCGCCAGCTACTGTGCAGGGAGCTCAGTTCTCAGCACGGTAAGTGGTTTACACAGGGCCGCTTATCTGAGGCCGCATATATGTGTGCGGCTGGTGTGAAGAGGTTAAGGTGGGTATCAATTATATACACAAGAAATTGTAAAACTTTTAAAATATATTATTCAGCTGCATATTTAATGCATTCACCTTATTTAACCCCTTCTGGACTGGTATGTGACACCCCCTTTCTGTCCAGGTTATTCTATTTTTCAGGTTGCAGTAGTGTGATAGTTTGGCTGACAATTACTCTGTCATGCAACATTGTTCCCAAATACATTTTTTTTGAGTCTGATAGAGTTACCTTATGGTGGTCTTTTTTTATTATATTAAGTGAAGGACGACCCCCTAAGGGACTGCTTGGATTTATGTTATATTCTTTATATCTAGCCCCCAGCTACATCACTAACCTAGTCTCAAAATACCAACCTAATCGCCATCTTCGTTCCTCCCAAGACCTCCTGCTCTCTAGCTCCCTCATCACCTCCTCCCATATCTGCCTCCGGGACTTCTCCCGAGCCTCGCCCATCCTCTGGAATTCCCTACCCCAATCTGTCAGACTGTCTCCAAATTTATCCACTTTTAGGCGATCCCTGAAAACTTTCCTCTTCAGAGAAGCCTATCCTGCCTCCATCTAATAACTGCACTATTTTCTCCATCAGCTCATCCCCCACAGCTATTATCCTTTTGTATAACTTGACCCTCCCTCCTAGATTGTAAGCTCTAACGAGCAGGGCCCTCTGATTCCTCCTGTATTGAATTGTATTGTACTTGTATTGTCTGCCCTAATGTTGTAAAGCGCTGCGTAAACTGTCAGCGCTATATAAATCCTGTATAATAATAATAATAATAATATCTAAATTTAAAATTGGTTTAAAAAAAATAACTGAGGTTATGAAATTCCCTGTAATATAGTGTGTGTGAGGTCTTTTGAGTTAATAACTTACAGATGTTGACATTTGAACTGAGTTCTCAATTTCAAGAAGCTGTCAAATCATTTTTGATTGATATAACTGATTATATTTTCATAAAGGTCCTATGTTACTGATATTTTCTTTTAAGAAACTATGGGTATTTTTATTCGGTGGCAAACAGACTATATCACCTACCAGCGTTTGCGGAGTAAACTTGACCACCTTGTTTTGAATGGAGGAGATTCTGGGGCGATCTCTGAGGTGAAGCTCTTCCTTAGAAAACATCAATATGACCGGCATGCCTCTTTGGTTCAGGAGAGGTATTACGGGAAATACCATTCACCTGAACCTCACCAGAACTGTAAACAGAGCGTAGCAGTTAAGACGGTCATTGGCCTGAGGGACAGTACGGGCTCTCTGACGAAGTCTAGGTCAGATATCCTGGAGGTTGTCAGGTCATACTATGCCGATCTCCTGGAAGGAAGGAACCTTGATCGGACAAGGATGTTGTTTTTTTCTTTGGACGCTACACATTTGTTTACTCACTGGATTACTGCAGTATAATAAAGCTAGCTGAAGAAAGAAGATCAAAGACTTTACCATTCACTATCAAGCGCTTATTGTTTCTCTTACACACACTCTGGGACTACAGGTTAGGAGTGTGTTTGTGTGGCTGCATCGGGAGTGGGAAGGTGCCCAGTGTCAATGTTTTACCACCCTGAGCATCAGTCCCACTTTGAGACACGCCCACATGCGTTACTCAGGTGATCTTTGAGTCTTAATATTTACATGCACCCTCATTATTTTTGTTTTAACTTTGTGTATCAGAATTGTATTTTATATCCTAAACCAGTTTCCAGTAAAAACTTACTGTGTGGTTAAAGTACAAATGGTGTGGGACGTTGTCTATTCATAGCAGGCGGAGTGATAGATGCCCAGGTAACGGTAAAGGTACAATATATATAGTACTATTGCTGGGTTGTTTACTGTGTTTGTGTATCACACTAACATTACTATACAGTTGTGCCTAGGGGGTTGAGACAAATTTCCTGGGGTTGAGAGGCAGAGTGCAGGCCCAAACAATTACCAGCAGCTCCCTAGGGGGTCAGTGCTACACTGGCAAACATTTTTTTCTGGTGATTATCACCAGTGGCAGGCAGTTTGTTATCCCACCACCAGCACTGCAAGGTCCAGGGTAGAAGCACTTTCTCAGCAGTGTTAGCTGTCCTGGAGGCCTTGGAGCGTTGTAGGGCTGCTGGTTGGGGTACATTTTTACTGACATTGGATCAGGCTAAGGTCTTTGATCGGGTTAATCATGAGTACTTATGGCTCCTTCTTAGCAAATATGGCCTGGAAGGGGGTTTCATTGATTGGCTCAATATTTTGTACAAAGGGGCTGAAAGTATTCCTCTAGTTAATGGTTCGGTTGGGCAGTCCTTTGTGGTCGGCTTGGGTGTGCGCCAGGGGTGTCCATTGAGTCCTCTGCTATATGTGTTTGCAATTCGACCCCTTCATTAGAAGGCTAGAGAGTGGACCATTGTGTGGGGTACCTTTAGGCATCACCGGTGAGCCTTTGGAGGTTGTGGCCTATGCTGATGATGTTTCTGTATTTGTCTCTGGGACTGGGGAGGCGCAGGAGGTGGTCTCAGTGACAAGGCAGTATACAGAGGCATTAGGTTCAAAGGTCAACCAAGACAAATGTGAAGCTTTCTGGATGGGCATGGAAGGTGAGAGCTTTGTTCTACCAGATGACTTCCCGGAGCCCCAACAAAAAAATTTGAGTTCTAGGCATTGAATTTGGCCCAGGTGACTATGGTCATTAAAAAATTGGATGAACAGTGAGAATGTTGATGCCAAGGTGGCAAGCTGGAAAGGTTGGCGGCTTTCCTTTAGGGAAAAGGTTGATCTGAGCAAGACTTACCTGATTCCAATTTTTCTGTATGTCAGTTTTGTTTGCGTTTTGCCAGTTTCTCTCTATACCAGGGTCTATAGTTGTTTTCTTCCAGCTGTTATGGGGGAACAAAATAAGCCTTGTCAAAAGGAATGTGACTTACCTTCCTAGGCGGGAGGATGGTCTAGAGATGATCAAACCTGTAGTCTTTTTCTCTCTGATGTTTGTGAAGTACAATCTTGGTAACATGCTGGCAGAGAGATAGCCTGGGTGGGTTGGTATTTTCCAGTCCTGGTTTAGGCCCTTTCTGAGAGACTGGGAAAATGGTGGGCCAGTGAAAAGCCTGAGGGTCAAGCATGATAAGCTCCCGGCTTATGTTGCCCCGTGTTTGAAATCGGCAGTGGCAAGTAACAGCAGAAGTCAGATCTTTTGCAAGGAAACTTCTTGAGAAGCGGATCATGAGCTCTGCTTTTCGCGAGTCACTGACCTTAAGGGATTGCCCAAACCTAGTTTTGGGGGTGGGTTTGTGATTGATTAATTTATAGAGAATACCAATAAAGTTTAGGGATCAGGCTTGGCTTGCCTTTCATGGAAAACTATATGTGAGGGGCAACTTAAAAGGCTACATGCATGGTGACGGTGATGTTTCTTAGTCTGGCTCTCTTGTAGGGATTATGTTGTGTGCAATTTGTTTTGCACCATTTATTATGTTCTTGTTTTTTTGTTTTGTATAGTCATATTCAATTATTTTGTAAATATGTTTTATTTATTTATTATGGTTTTATTGTATATAAGTAGTTGTTTGTAAGATTTTTCAATAAACAAAATTAACCCCTCATAACAGGTACATTAGGTGTACAGACCCAGAGACTCAGCACAGGGGTGGTGGGAACCCCTCATAATCGGCAAAGTGAGGCTGCAATTGACGGGCACAGTGAGGCTGAAATTGACGGGCACAGTGAGGCTGCATATGATGGGCACAGTTTTAACTAGCAGTAATGATACATAATCACCTGATAAATGGCTATTTACAGCCCTGCATTACTAATAGTTAAATTTTTCAGTTTGCGGCCTCCCAAATATTTTGAGCACCAGCCGCCACTGCGTTTAACGCAGTATATTTCAGTGCATTAGTGCATGTTTAACGCAGTATATTTCAGTGCATATGGCCTGGTTTACACCTATGCATTTTTTAGTGCATTTTCAGTTTTGCAGAAATACAGTACAGTCCATTTAACATGGTTTCCTATGGATGTAGTTCACTTCTGTGTATTTTATGGAAAGGGCCAGGGACTTTTGTCTGGTTTTTGGTTCCATAGACTTCCATGGATCAAAAACGTGTATTGAAAAATGCTAATTGCACCTGGCAAATGCAAACTGCAACCTGCATAAGTGTGAATCAGGCCTTACTGCACATTTACGCAGTATATTTCAGTGCGTTAGTGCACATTTAGTGCAGTATATTTCTGTGCGTTATTACACTTTTAATGCAGTATATTTCTGTGTGTTACTGCACGTTTAACGCAGTATATTTCTGTGCGTTAGTGCACGCCTAACGCAGTATATTTCAGTGCTTTACTGCAGGTTTAATGCAGCATATTTCAGTGCGTTACTACACGTTTAACGCAGTACATTGCAGTGTGTCAATGGAGTGTCTGTGTAGTGAGTACTCAGGTTAAAGTGCACCAAACACCACTTTCCATTGATTAAAGTGCATCCACGTACTCCACATCTTTATTAAATTTTGTTAATAAGCCCCCTCATCATGTCTGGGAGGCCAACAAGGAGAGGCAGACGTTTCC
Organism: Aquarana catesbeiana; assembly: GCF_042186555.1. Classification (NCBI taxonomy): domain Eukaryota; kingdom Metazoa; phylum Chordata; class Amphibia; order Anura; family Ranidae; genus Aquarana; species Aquarana catesbeiana. The sequence goes on along the minus strand of NC_133329.1, from coordinate 78,280,623 downwards.
ATGGCACTGTGAGGGGGCAAGCAATGTACGTGTTCACAGGCAAGGGTGGACTTGGTCAGTCCTCAGGCAGGGCATCATTCCCCTTTTTAGTGATGTTGCCTGTGGTATCCAGCCACAGCATGCAGAGGAGGTGGTGGACTGGCTTACTAAACCATCTTCAACCACCTCATCCTCCGTCACCCAAGCAGAGACTATTGTGCAGTCCACTGCAGCTGCCAGAGTGACTTATGCTACCTCCTTGTCCACAGGTATTCCTGCCATAGCCCCATCATTAAAAAAATCAAAGAGAAAGCGCCTCTTAAGTATCAGTGTTTATTATGGTATAAAAATCACATAAAAGCACTTACATATGAGCTGGTGAAAGAAAACTTCCAAGAAGAACTAATCCTAGTATCGTCAAACCTCCAGGTGTATAGGTGGATGGATAAGAGCCGGGCGGATGGCCGCGGACCTCCGCTCGGAGACGCCGGCTGTTGTGCGGTAGGCAGAGGAGACAATTCCGCGTTCCAGCAGGGTCACGTGGGTGGTGACGTCACTCAGGTAGTTCTAGTGGCCGGGATCCACTACGCGTTTCTGAGCATGCGCGAAGCTCACAACGGGCATGCACGCTCCTTCCTCAAGTGTCCGCGGCCATCCGCCCGGCTCTTATCCATCCACATATACACCTGGATGTTTGACGATACTAGGATTAGTTCTTCTTGGAAGTTTTCTTTCACCAGCTCATATGTAAGTGCTTTTATGTGATTTTTTACCATAATAAACACTGATACTTAAGAGGCGCTTTCTCTTTGATTTTTTCATGGCTGTTATGGAGAGCTGACTTTGCTCAACAGGAAGCTGCCCTGGGCATTGTGTTTTACAGAGATCCCTTTGGCTCCCACATCTATCCACATCATGAAAGAATTATAAACTATAGACTTTTCTTTTTTGGACTATTTTTTATTATCTTTGGATATTGTTTTTTAACTCGATTATTTGTTCCCATTGATTGATTTTTTTCCATTGATTGATCATACACACATATGTGTGTCCACAATAATATATTTGTATACTATCTCTTTTATACTCATGAATTGAGTGCTGGTACATAATATATCTCATAGCCCCATCATTAGGCATGGAGGAGTCAGCTGAGTTATTTAAACACAGCATCATCCGCTTGCTTCTTGATGATGCACAGCCATTACTTGATTCAGATGTTGGTTCTGAGGTTGAGGAAGGTAGAAACACGAGTCTACAGAGAGGGGAGAACACTGGTACAAAAATTGGCAGTCATGTTCCCCTAGCCGCAGTGTATTGCCAAGTTCTTTTCAGTGATAATGAGGATTGAGGAGATGATGATGATGAGGTCACTGACACGACTTGGTCGCTGGATAGAGCAGAGGAGGAAAGTGAGGGTGAGGCACAATCCCAATGAGGCAGCCGTAATGGAAGAGTAGAGAGCAGACACCCTATTCCATCACATTGTGGAGCTGTTATCTCTCACCCACTTCCCATAGCTCAGTTGTCTGGGCCTTTTTTAGCACATGTGCAGCCGATAGTACTGTTGCAATTTGCAAACTTTATCTCAAGCACAAGTGTGGCAAAAACACCAGCTATTTGGGTACCACATGCTTGACAAGGCATTTAACCTCCCACCACTCAGCCCATTGGCAAGAGCACCTGAAGGCCACACAAAAGGGACGCAATTCTGTTCCTCCTCCTTTCTCACCTTAGTCTACCCCGGCTATACCTCATGACCTCTCAGCCAACTCCACTGACAGGAATGATGGTACAGCGCAGGGTGTCCCAGGTCCTCGCAGCACATCTGCCAGTAGCACAATACCAGCTGTAGATTATAACCTGTAAATTTCACTGCCCCATCTGCTGCAGTGAAAAAAAATACAGTCACTGCCATCCACATGCCCAGCGCCTAAATGCAAGCTTGTCAGCTGCTGGCTTTACAACTTCTGCCTTTCCGTCTGGTGGATTCTGCCACTTCCATGAATTTGCAGAATTAACTGTACCACAATGGCAGGTTCCCAGTCGCTATTTCTTTTCACGTAAGGCCATTCCAGCTCTGTACCATCATGTGGAAGGCAATGTTGTGGCATCGTTGGCAAGGCAGTCAGCCTCAAAGTCCACATTACTGCTGACACATGGTCCAGCAAGCTGGTCAGAGACGATATATTTCATTCACAGCACACTGGATAACTCTGCTTGCAACTCAGAAGAATGCAGGACTGGTAATACACAGCCAGTGCTCAGTTGGCTGAAATTCAGGGGGAATTCTTCCTGCCTGTAAACCGCCTGATTTGTGACATGCCCACCAGGTGGAAATCTACTTTGGCAATGCTGCAGCGGCTGCACATGCAGCCGAGTGGCATCAACAAGTACCTGTGTGAGTATAGCACAACAACATGCTCAGGCCAGCTCAGCTTTTTTTACCCACACCAATGGCTGCTGATAAAGGATGCATGCACTGTAATGTCACCATTTGAGGAGAAGACAAGGAAGGTGAGCCGAGACAATGCGTACATTAGTGACACAATCCCTGTTGTGTTCCTGCTGGAGCAGACTCTGCGTGGCATTATGGCCATTGCACTCAAGGCAGAACAGCGGGAAGAAGAGGAGGACTTCCTTTCCTCTCAAGGCCCACTTTATGCAGACACCATGGGGTTGATTTACTAAAACTGGAGAGTGCAAAGTCTGGTGCAGCTGTGCATTGTAGCCAATTAGCTTGTTAAGTTCAGTTTTAACAAAAAAAAAAAAATCTGGAAGCTGATTGGCATTTATGCACACCTGCACCACATTTTGCACTCTTCAGTTTTAGTAAATCAACCCCCCATAATTTCTATGCCACAGAACACAAAAAGTGGATAGGGGGGAGGAAGGGGATTCTGGCAGTTTTGGAGGCATTGAAGCAGAGAAAGACATACATCAAACCTTAAGTGACGGCTTTCCATCCCCAGAACCCTTGGGAGCAGTACATGGCTGGGAGGAGGCAGTTCCAAATACTGTAATCCTCAGTTGCCATGAGTAGTCTGCTTTTCATGCCTCCGCAAACTTGCGGTGCATAGGCTCCCTCATGCTACAAAGCCTGCAAAAGGACCCAAAAATAAGTGGCATCAAGCAGAAGGGTCACTATTGGTTGGCAACCCTCCTTGACCACCGTTACAAGGGGAAAGTCTCAGAACTCATCCCGTCCCCACCAGGGGCAGATCCAGAGTCTAATCTTGGGAGGGGCAATGGCTGGTGTTGGTGCTTCAATCATCACGGCACCATGGTTAATATGATTGAAGCGCATTATTTCTATTATTACTAGGGATGAGCTTTATGTTCGGGTCAAACATGAGTTCGACTCTAACATTGGCTGTTCGCCCGTTTGTCGAAAACCGAACATTATGGGGCGTTCGCGCCAAATTCGAGTGCAACGCCCCATAATGCACTGCTGGAGTGCAGTGCATTGCTGTATGATGATTGGCCAAAGCATGCACCATGACCTGCATGCTTTAGCCAATCTCAGCGCCCTCAGCTAAGAGAGCCATAATTGGCCAAAGGCAGGGTGCCTTTGGCCAATCATGGCTTAGGGGGACTAAGTCCATGCGCCACACTATATAAGGCTGCCTGCACGAAGGCCCCGCGTAGTGTGTTGTTGGTGTGGATGGAGAGAGAGTGTCATTTAGATTGAGCAGGCAGGTTATTCAGTTAGCTGCAGTGTATTTATTTTTTGTTTACAAAAGTTTTATTTAGGAGTTTCACAGAAATACAGAAAAAATAGGAGAGTTAACAGAGTATGTCACAATGTTACAGAGTTATTATTAAAGTAGGAGACTGAAATACATTTCCAGACCATAATTTCATGGTAGAAACATGTGATTATGAAGACTATGTATACATTAACTTGTAGGTACAAAAGTCATATATAAAAAATAAGTGAGCAAAAATATATAAGTGCTAATCTGTAATCCAAAAAGACCATTTATTTTTGTGTATATGCATAGTATCATTGAGGGTGTGGTATATCCATTCTGCAAGTTTGATTGATTCCATTCTAGAAACAACTTGTTGCCATGGGAGATTGTTGGATTTCCAGTTGTAAGCAATTATCCAGAGAATAGAGCTGCATAGAGAGTGAATTAATCTGGTACATGGAAGGGGGACATTCGGGATATTAGCAAATAATAAACAAATTTGTGGTGTAGGTATGATTTTTTGTTTAGAGGAAGATTCAATCATTTCAAAGGCTTTACGCCATATTAGGTCTAGATGAGAACAGGACCAGAATATGTGTAAGAATGTGCCAGGTACAGAACAACCTCTAAAACAATCTGGAGACACCGAAGGGTAGTATGAATGTAATTTCACTGGGGTTAAGTACCATCTTGAGAATACATTAATTGGGGTTTCTCTGAATGATATGGCTTTGTTACTCTTACGTAGATTAGTTGACATAGACATCCAGTCTTCAATGCTGAATGTGATGCCCAAATCTGACTCCCATTTAATCATCTGTGAGGATTTTTCCGGGACTCCAACACTGTTTAGGAAATTATATAGTTTTGAAATCAAACCTCTGTCTCTAGAAAAGGAGATACAGATCTGTTTAAACACTGTATTGGAGGGGTTTGTTGAAAGTGCAAAACACTCAGCATAGAATCTCCTAATTAGTTGGTAATGGTGAAGTTCTGAGGAAGGGAGACCATGTATAGATTGTAGTGAGGGGAATGGGGTGAAGTTCCATTTTAGTTGTAGGGATCTAAGTGTAGTGAGATTTTTGTTAATCCAGTTTGAGAAGGGTCTTTCGTTATTATATGCGTGTGGGGTCGCCTAAAAAGGATGCTAAGGGTGGGATGTTAGAGGAAAGTTTGAAGGTGTCTTTGTGTTTATTCCAAAGCTGGAGAAATTGGGCAACTATAATTAATTTGGAAAGTTTACTATATGATGTGATGTTAGACCATAATATTCCTTGTAGATACAGTGGTTTAGAGGTGATTTCAAATTTTTTCCAAGGGGTTTCGTGTATAGGAGTGAACCATTGGGAAAGCTGGGTTAGTCTAGCAGCAAGGTAATATAACCAAATGTTGGGAAGACCCAAACCTCCCACAGACTGGGGTCTATGCATCAGGGCATAGCTGCATCTGGGCTTTTTACCTGCCCATATAAATTTGTTAATATTTCTTTGTATGGAGAATAATTTGGATTTTGGGATGTTAATTGGTAGGGTGCGAAAAAAATATAAAAGTTTGGGTAGGATTGTCATTTTGATGGCACATATTCTACCTAGGAACAAGATATGAAATGAAGACCAGGAGTTGAGGATAGTGTTAATGTTGGAAAAGAGATGGATGTAATTAGACTTATATAACTGATTATGTGTTGGGGTAATAGAGACTCCAAGGTATTTAAATGAATTAGGGCACCATATGAATGGAAAATTGCTCGATAATAAGTTTTGTGTGTTTTGAGAAAGGTTAATTGGCATGGCAGAACATTTATTCAAATTTATTTTGAGGCCAGAGATGTTGTGAAAAAGTTTCAGTGACTTAAGGAGGGATGGGATAGAGGTAATAGGTTCTGTAAGGAATACAAGAGCATCGTCAGCGTATAAACTGAGTTTAAATTCGTATTCCCCTTTAGTTTATCCTTTTATATCATAGTTATTTCTAATTTTATGGGCTAATGGTTCGATAGCAAGGGCAAATAAGAGTGGGGAAAGGGGGCAACCCTGTCTAGTTCCTCTACTAAGGGGAAAAAATTCTGAGTTGTGACCTGGGATTTTTATTCTAGTTTGGGGATTATGATAAAGGGCATTGAATCCCTGCAAGAATTTATCTGATATCCCAAATTTGGGTAGTATAAAGTTAAGGTATGACCAGCTAACGCTGTCAAATGCCTTATGAATATCCAGACTTAAGAGGCAAAGCTTACGCGAGTGAAGATTTGCGTCTTGGATAATATTAGTGACCAGTCTAACATTATCAACAATTTGTCTTCCAGGGATAAAACCGGTTTGATCAATGTGAATTAGATTTGTGATAACTTTTGCCAGTCTGTCAGCAAGTAGTCTTCCAAAGATTTTGAGGTCATTGTTTAAAACTGATATAGGTCGAAAATTTTGAGGAAGGGAGTGATCTTTAAGCGGTTTAGGAATTAGAGAAAGATTAGCTAGAAGCATCTCATTGGGAAATTGTCCCCCATTAAGAATGTGATTAAAAAGGTTAGTCAAATGAGGGGTTAGGAGGGGGGCAAATTTTTTATAATATGAAGATGAAAAACCATCTGGGCCTGGGGCTGTGGCGGTTTTAAGGGTTTTTATAATTCGGGTCAGTTCCACTTCTGTACAGGGGGCGTTCAACAACTCTATTTGCTGTGGGGTGAGAGAGGGTAGACGGATGTCATCTATCCAAAGTCTAGATGATTGGTCTGTAGGAGGTTGAGGGCTTGAGAGGAGGTCTTTATAAAATGTGGAGAATATTTTAAGTACTTCTTGAGGGTGTGCCTGAGTTTATATGTATGTGGGGGTTTGTGTTCATGATTAAGTTTTTTGGCAAACATGGATGAGGGAGAGTTGCTATATAATAGGAATTTAGCCTTGGAAAATCTTAATGATTTCTCTGTGTTTGCTGAAAGAATAACATCCAAAGCTTTACGCTTGTCCTGTATTTGTTTGGTAATTTCTGATGAAGGAGTTACTTGTAGCTTATGGTATAAGTCGTTAAGTTCTTTGGTAAGACATTTGATGTCTGTGAGTCTCTGTTTCTGTTTGCAGCAAGGCTAATTAAATGGCCTCTTAAGACTGCTTTATGTGCCACAAAAATCATAGTGGGAGGAGTTTCATCATTGACATTGTCAGAAAAATAATTCTCAATATGTGTTGTAATGGCCTGTGTCAATGAGGCATCTGTTAGGATTGTATCGTTTAATCTCCAATTGTAGGGGGAGAGTTTGAGACCTACGTGTGAAGTTTCAAAAAATGTAATGTCATGGTCTGACCAGGGGCATGGATGTATTATAGCTTTAGAGGAGTTAGCTAATAGAATAGGCGTGCAGTAAATGTAATCTAGTCTAGCGTAGACGTCATGAGGGTGTGAGTAATGTGTGTAAACTTTTGCACCTATGTTATGCGCACTCCAGGAGTCAATAAGTTGAAATTTATTAAGGGAGCGGTTTAAAGATTTAGGGAAAGCTTTGGTGGATGGGGAGATTTTGCTTCTGTCTAGAGCTGGGTGTGCTGTTAGATTAAAGTCACCACCTACAATCAGATGGGGAGAGCTAAGTTTTTCCAGAGATTCAAAAAAGCTCTGGAAAAAGGAAGAATGGGAATCATTAGGTGTGTAAATTGATGCAATAGTGATTTCTTTGTTATTTATCTGACCTTTTATAATGATATAGCGGCTATCTGGATCTTTATAAATATGTTGTGAGTCAAAAATAATAGTGTTACGTATAAAGATAGCAACTCCACGGGTTTTATTGTGGTATGTAGTATAATAAAATTGGTTGTATGTTTTGTCAAAATAGTTTGGATGTCTAGAGGAAGAGAAATGAGTTTCCTGTAATAGGATAATATCTGCGCCAATTCTTTTGTAATGTTGGAAGGCCTTTTTCCTTTTGTGGGGTGTATTGAAGCCATGGACATTATGAGATATTACTTTAAGTACCATTGATAATTTGTAGGGGGATCTGTTTATGAAAAAAGACAATGCTAATTACACATAGTGGAAAGTAAATGAAAAACATATGAGAGTATAAGGGAAGGTTAAAGCTTCGCACTCGAAATGGGAGTGACACCTTATACCATATTGGTAGAGAAATTATAGTCGAATGTGTACCAAGTTTAAAACATGAGTATTTGAAACAAAAAAGCATATAACATTGGATCATTAGATGAGATTGAACAGTGTTACTGTAACTTCCATTTTTTAATCTAAAAAAGTATCGACCATAAAAGCGAAATTGGTAAATACTGTAATGAAAAATAACAAAAACAAAAGGGACAAGAAATATCTTGTCACAAAATTTTAAACTTGAATCAGGAGACAAACGTGTCCTGATCCTGCGAATGCCATCAAGTGCGCCATCCTCCAAATTAAGGATGCAGCAGTTAACCGCATAGACAGGTGGGGAGACAATCCAGAGACGACGGACTTAGCAGGCTATTTGAATAAACTGGAACAAAAACAATTAAATACCAACCAGAGGGGTAAATGTAACAGCAGAGGTAGATACCCTCTATCTTTGGGGGTTGAAAGACAAGGAGATTATATCTTGTTTTTAACAGACCCCAAATTCACCCATTTAAGAGTTACCATCCTAAGCACTGTTAAAAACTCACTTTAGCTACATATATACCATTTGGTGATAAAAAAAAAAAAAAAAAGGGGGGTGGGGTGGGGGGGGAGAGGCAAAATTTAGGGGATGGGAGGGGGGGAAAAGGAGGGAAGGAAGGAGGGAAGGGAGGAGGGGATGGGAGGGGGGAAAAGGAAGGAGTAGGGGAAGGAGAGGGTTTGAGATAGAGTTGTGGAAAGTTTGTTCCTCCATTCAATTTTTAGGGATCCCGATGATGTCCAAGTTCCAAATGTGGGGGAAGTTCAAATGTTAGCAAAGTGATGAGTAGAACTGTGCTCAAAATTATCCATTCAAATAGGGAATAGTAAAGCAGAACCAAAATTAAATCCTGAAAGGACATCAAAACAAATGGAGCCTTGTGTGGAAAGGGACGTCAATTAATTGAGGTGATCAAGTGGCTTGGTTCTGGAAAGGTTGACGCCATCTTCTCTGTTCAGCTGTATTGCGTCTGGAAGACGGAGTCGACCAGATTGGAGAGGGTCTTGGAGTGGATGGATATCTGTTCGGTGGTTCTGGATCAAGTAGGCCCAGTTTGACTAGCAGTTCTTTGCCTTCAATTACATTATACACGGTGTATGTAGAGCCATTATGTGGGATTGTAAGCTTGAAAGGAAATCCCCATCTGTATCTTATACGAGCTGTTTGTAGGATGTTTGTGACTTCCTTCATTCTGTGTCTTCTATCCAGAGTGGCTGCGGAGATGTCAGGGTAGATTTGTAGCCTGTTGCCCTCAAAAGCAATGTTTGGGGAGGTTCTGGAAGCACGCATGATTTCCTCTTTGATGAGAAAATCCTTCATGCACATGATAATATCTCTAGGTGGTTTGTCAGGTGGGGGTTTGGGGCGAAGGGCTCTGTGTATACGGTCGCATGTGAATGCTGACGTTGGTTTGTCAGGGAGAAGATTATGGAAGATCTTGGAAACCGCTTGTATCAGATCAGTGACTGTTTCAGGGACACCTCGCAGTCTGATATTGTGGCGTCTGTTCCTATTATCCAAATCTTCCACTTGTGCTTGCATAAAGGCAAAGCTATCTGCCAAAGATTCATAGTCCTTTCTTAAATAATTATGAGCAAGTGAAAGTTCATCGTGTTTGCTTTCTAGTATGTCAGTGCGATTTCCTATGTTGGCTATTTCCTGAGAGGACCGTAGTGGCTTTATGCACTTCACTCTCTATTTTATTTACCATCAAAAATTGTGGTAAGGCTGGCATCCAAATCAGCTTTAGATAATGGAGATGAGTACTCACAGTTCCCATTGTTGAGAGGGTGGATGGATGGATTAGAGAGCTGTTTCATTGCAGCCGCATGTGTGACGGCGCCGGCGCCATCTTGGGACATCTTCCTGGCCTGCTTGCCTGCAGCGTTCAGAGGATAGTGGATTAAGTGGTGTTGTGAACGGCAAAAATGCCCGGTTCTTCTTACCGGCTTGCACGGAGGGTTCCCCGAGGGGTAAGGAGTGTTTTCGGTGGCGTAGTGTTTGTCTGGCTCTGGTTATTCAGCCCGCTCTGGCCGGGTCAGACGGAGCTGTGGTTACTCGCATCCTTCCCGCATCGCGCTACTTTTCTGGTGGTGTACACAATACATACAGTGCACCCATAGTTGCTATTAGACTTCTGGTGGTGTTCACAATACCGTTCACCCCTAGTGCAGTTTCTACTACTTTTCTGGTGGTGTACACAATACATACAGTACACCCATAGTTGTTATTACACTTCTGTTGGTGTACACAGTACCGTGCATCCATAGTGCAGTTGCTACTACTTTTCTGGTGGTGTACACAGTACACAATACATACAGTGCACCCATAGTTGCTATTAGACTTCTGGTGGTGTACACAATACCATGCACCCCTAGTGCAGTTGCTACTACTTTTCTGGTGGTGTACACAGTACACAATACATGCAGTGCACCCATAGTTGCTATTAGACTTCTGGTGGTGTACACAATACAGTGAACCCCTAGTGCAGTTGCTACTACTTTTCTGGTGGTGTACACAGTGCACAATACATACAGTGCACCCATAGTTGCTATTAGACTTCTGGTGGTGTTCACAATACCGTTCACCCCTAGTGCAGTTGTTACTACTTTTCTGGTGGTGTACACAATACATACAGTGCACACATAGTTGTTATTACACTTCTGTTGGTGTACACAGTACCGTGCACCCATAGTGCAGTTGCTACTACTTTTCTGGTGGTGTACAAAGTACACAATACATATAGTACACCCATAGTTATTACACTTCTGTTGGTGTACACAGTACCATGCACCCCTAGTGCAGTTGCTACTACTTTTCTGTTGGTGTACACAGTACAGTGTAGTGTGGTTTTGCTAAACAAAATTTACAGCATGTCCGGAAGGCCACCAAGGAGAGGCAGACGCTCACAGGCCACTAAAAGAGGGCAAGCAGGCTCTGTGTCTACAGTCAACAGTGCTGGTCATGGACATGGGTACATGCTGCAGGAGAACGCGCAGCGATTTGAAGGCTCTAATGATGGTACCCAGGTTGAGGAAGGGAGTAACGTGAGCCTAGAGAGAGGGGGTGCCCAAGAAGGTCAAGAAACTGGCAGTCATGTTCCCCCAGCTGCAGTATACTACCAAGTTTGCTCCAGTGGCGAGGAGGGAAGGGGATGATGAGGTCACTGACTCTACTTGGGTGCCCGATAAAAGAGAGGAGGAGGAGGAGGCACATCTCCGAGGCAGGATACCCTCCAGGGGGCAGCTACCTATAGCATCACACTGCAGAGCTAAGCAGGTGCAGGGCACTGCTGACTCCCTGGATATTTTGAAAAGTTCTTTGGTGTGGGCCTTTTTTGACACGTGTGCGGCAGATCGCACCGTTGCTGTTTGCAACAAATGTCTGAAGCGTATCAAGCGTGGCCAAAACAGCAGCCGCTTGGGCACAACATGCTTGATCAGACATATGACGACCTCCCATGCAGTCCGTTGGCAACAGCACTTAAAAGACCCACACCAAAGAACAAGGCGGACCTCTCCTTGCTCCTCATCAGCTGGGATCTCCAACCCCACTATACCTCCAGTCCTCTCAGAAACCTGCACTGAGAGGAATTGAAGGTATAGAAATACAGTCAAGTCCATAAATATTGGGACATCGACACAATTCTAATCTTTTTGGCTCTATACACCATCACCATGGATTTGAAATAAAACAAACAAGATGTGCTTTAACTGCAGACTTTCAGCTTTAATTTGAGGGTATTTACATCCAAATCAGGTGAACGGTGTAGGAATTACAACAGTTTGTATATATGCCTCCCACTTTTTAAGGAACCAAAAGTAATGGGACAGATTAACAATCATCCATCAAACTTTCACTTTTTAATACTTGGTTGCAAATCCTTTGCAGTCAATTACAGCCTGAAGTCTGGAATGCATAGACATCACCAGACGCTGGGTTTCATCCATGGTGATGCTCTGCCAGGCCTCTACTGCAACTGTCTTCAGTTCCTGCTTGTTCTTGGGCCATTTTCCCTTCAGTTTTGACTTCAGCATGTGAAATGCATGCTCAATCGGATTTAGGTGTTGGTAAGACACACAGGACAGAGCCCTACCTATGTAAACAAGGCAGAGCTCTGTCCTGTCAGCGGAGAAGTGATAGATCGTCTTTCCCCACAAAGCAGGGAATAATATCCATCACTTCCCTTAGTAAAAGCAGCACACAGTGTACACCAGGGGTCTCAAACTGGCAGCTCCCCAGTTGTTGTGAAACTACAAGTCCCAGGAGGCATTGCAAGACTGACAGTTAAAAGCATGACTCCCACAGGCAGAGGCATTATGGGACTTGTAGTTTTGCAACTGCTGGAGGGCCGCCAGTTTGAGACCCCTGGTGTGCACCAAAACACTGGCTAAGCACACATTTAAGCCTTTGATCACCCTAGCTGTTTAACCCCTTCCCAGCCAGTGTCATTAGTACAGTGACAGCGCATATTTTTAGCACTGATCACTGTGTTAGTGACACTGTTTCCCAAAAAGTTTCAAAAGTGTCAGTTAGATGTGCGCTTGTGGGACATTATGAAAAGTCCTGCAAGCAGCATCTTTGGGGTGGTTTGGGAGCGCTGTATTTAGCACTCCCAAAATGCGCTGCCCTTTAAAATGAATGGGCAGTGCTTCCAAAATGCCGCAAAACTGGACTTTTTACTTTTTGTTTTAAGGTAAAAAGCTCCCCGCCAGCGGCCAAAAAAGTGCCGCAAAAACGAGCTGTGCTTTAGCGCTAACAGCCGGGCACTGCAATGTGAAAGTAGCCTAATGCCGCGTACACACGAACGGACTTTACGGCAGACTTTGCCCGGCGGACGGGATTTCGTTGGTCAATTCGATCGTGTGTGGGCTCCAGCGGACTTTGTTTGCTCAAAAGTTGGACGGACTTAGATTTGAAACATGTTTTCAATCCATCCGTCGAACTCGAGTCCGGTCGAAAAGTCCGCTCGTCTGTATGCTAGTTCGACGGACAGAAAGCCACGCTAGGGCAGCTATTGGCTACTGGCTATGAACTTCCTTGTTTTAGTCCGGTCGTATGTCATCACGTACGAATTCGACGGACTTTGGAGGATTGTGTGTAGGCAAGTCCGTTCATTCAGAAAGTCCGTCATGAAGTCCGTCTAAAAGTCCGCTGAGCAAAGTCTGCCGTAAAGTCCGCTCGTGTGTACGCGGCATTAGTGTCCGATAGTCTGCTGCAATATCGCAGTCCCACTATAAGTCGCTGATTAAATACTAATTCTAGTATATATCCCATAGTTTGTAGATGCTATAAATTTTGCGCAAACCAATCAATATAAGCTTTTTGGGATTTTTACCAAAAATATGTAGCAGAATACATATTGGCCAAAATTAGATTTTTTAAATTTTGTTATTGGATGTTTTATAGCAGAAAGTAAAACTTTTTTTTTTTTCAAAATTGTCGGTCTGTTTTTGTTTATAGCCCAAACATAAAAAACCACAGAGGTGATCAAATACCACCAAAAGAAAGCTCTATTTGTGGGGAAAAAAAGACATACATTTTGTTTATGTAAGCCTTGCATGACCGCGCAATCATCAGTTAAAATAACGCAGTGCCGTATCGCAAAAATGGCCTGGTCATGAAGGGGGGTAAATCTTCCGGAGGTCAAGTGGTTAATGCAATGATATAATGTCATAAAATTTGTGAAAGTCCTTCAGATTGAGATTAAAACCAATTCTTTGTTCACATCCTTCGTATTCAAATATATTCATCCTTTAAAACTCAGTGTGCCAAAAACCATGAAATTCTGTTCTCTATGTATAACAATTCCCATCATGTGCAGTGAATACACTCCTCGTTTAATCACTCCTCTGGACACACACACACCCTTTTGTCCAGACCTAAAGGAAATCATATTAGCTAGGTGGGACAGGTTTGTATAATTGATCACACCTGGAAAATTCTTCTTTAGGCCTGATTCACACCTATGTATTTTTAGTGCATTTTGCAGGTTTGCTCTACAGAACGTGTTCCATAGGAAACCATGTTAAATGGGCTGTAGTTCAGATCTGTAAAATGCAAAAAGCATTAAAAATGCATAGGTGTGAATCCAGCCTAAAGCCCATCATTACTATCTGAATAGAGGTGATGGTGCTGATTGATTGCCCAGTGAGCACGGTTAAGGTGGAAAGGTGACACAAGAACCAGATTGAAGAATTAGCTAAATGGGTTGACCTGCAAAGAAATCCAAGCATGTCTGTCTGACCTTCCTAACAGAAATTCGTTTTGGCTTGGTCACAAAGGTGTGTCTGTGTCCAGAGGAATAGGAGAGCATGCTTTGGATGATCACCTTGGTCTGGTCATAGTGATTTATTAACCACTTAAGGGCCGATCCTCTTTCTGAGATTTGTTTACAAGTTAAAAACAGTTTTTTTGCTAGAAAATTACTTAGAATCCCCAAACATTATACCCTTTTTTTTTTTCTAACACCTTAGAGAATAAAATGGCAGTCGTTGCAATACTTTCTGTCACACCGTATTTGCACAGTGGTCTTTTTTTGGAAAAAATACACTTTTTTTTTAAATTAAAAAATAAGACAACAGTTAAGTTAGCCCAATTTTTTTTTTTATACTGTGAAAGATAATGTTATGCCGAGTAAATTGATACCCAACATGTCAGGCTTCAAAACTGCGCCCGCTCGTGGAATGGCGTCAAACTTTTACACTTAAAAATCTCCATAGGCGACATTTAGGTTGCATGTTTTGAGTTACAGAGGAGGTCTAGGACTAGAATTATTGCTCTCGCTCTACCGATTGCAGCGATACCTCACATCTGTGGCTTGAACACAGTTTTCATATGTGGGCACTACTCACGTATGCGTTCGCTTCTGCACGCGAGCTCATCGTGGCGGGGCACATTTAAAAAAAATGTTTTTCTTTCTTATTTATTTTACCATTTTTTTATTTTTACACTGTTTTTTTTTTTAAATTGTCACTTTTATTCCTATTACAAGGAATGTAAACATCCCTTGTAATAGAATGACAGGACCTTTTAAATATGAGATCTGGGGTCAAAAAGACCTCAGATCTCATATTTACACTAAAATGCAATTACAATAAAAAAATTTGTCATTTAAAAAAATAATTTAAAAAAAAAGGCCCTTTAAGAGCTTTAGGCAGAAGTGACGTTTTGACGTCGCTTCCGCCCAGCAATGGTATGGAGACGGTGGGGGGCCATCTACCCCTTAATCATTTCCATACCCAGCAAGTGACAGGACCCGATCGCCTCCGCCACTGCCGACGGCTCCGGTAAGTGGCGGAGGGCACCGGAGCGCGCTGGGAGGGGGAGAGGCCCTCGCCTGCTGCCGATAAAAGTGATCCTGCGGCAAATCCACCGCAGAGACCACTTTTATCTTGTAGCAGACCGCCCGCTGAAGAAGAGGATACCGGGGTTATGGCAGCTAGATGCTGCAATAACAATGATATCCTCCTTCAAGCAGCCGATGTAAAACTGCGGCGGGTGGTCCGTAAGTGCTTAAGGAGTGTATTCACTGTTCATCATGGGATTGGTTACACAGGTTTTATGGCACACTGGGTTTTAGAGGGTCACTATAGTTGAAGAATGAGTTGATTATAATCATGATCTGAAGGACTTTCACACAGTGCAGGATTTAGATCTTGAGGGGGCTGGGGGAATTCAAGTTCGGGGGCCCCTCAACATAGATACTAAATTATATGACAGATAAAATATATATGTGTGTATATATATATATATATATATATATATATATTCCAAAGTATACACTTGTTGATCCCCCCCCCATTTTATTGATTGTAAGAATACACGTTACACAGGTTATTAGAACTAGCAAGTCATACATCACAGTTATGCACTACAAGATTTGCAAAAAGTCTTCCTTCCTGCAGTTCCACCCAAAACTTCCGCTCATTTGTTCCCCCCCCCCCCCTCCGGAGACACAATTGGCACCTTTCAGGGGGGAGGGGGGACAGGATACCTGTCTTTGACAGGTATCCTGTTCCTACTTCTGGAACCTACCGCCGCGGATATTGACATCACCGCTGACCGCGGGGCTCCCTCCTCCTCCCCCTGTTGCCTGGACAGTAGGAGAGAGGAGTGGAGCCTCGCGCATGCGCTGTAGGGTTCCCAGCGTGAAGCCGTAAGGCTACACTGCCGGGTTCCCTTACCCACAATGGCAGCGGCATGCACGGTGAACATGTAAACATCAGCTGCGGTGCAGACATCGCTGGACTCCAGGACAGGTAAGTGTCCTATTATTAAAAGCCAGCAGCTGCAGTATGTGTAGCTGCTGGCATTTTTATTTTTGCAGCGGTGGGGGGACCTCCGCTTTAAGCTGGCCGTAGATGGATAGAATCTCGGCCGGTTCAGTAGGGACAGGCCAAGATTCGATCCATGTATGGGCAGGCTGTTGTACCCAAGTCGATCCATCGATTGATTTGGGTACAAGCAGCCTGTCAGATTTTTTACATGCGATTACTGCCTGCGGCTATAACCGGACGGGTGTACCCCCCAAACATCTTGTTTGTTTATAACTGGACAGGAACGCTCCCCGGGCCCTCCCGCTAGGGTTCCCATCTCATCCCTTTAAACCCGAACACATATGAATTACACAGGTCCTGAGACTAATTTAATGCAGATAAGGCACCAAGTGAGTTTAATTACCACCTTAATCAGCCACAGAACCCGTGTAATTAATATGTGTTCGGTTTTAAAGGGATGAGGTGGCAACCCTACCTCCCACTGGCAGAACACAATAGCGCTGCGGAAGGCATTCCCCCATCAATACTGACTTTGTTAATGGGAGAATTGTGCATCTTTCTTACCTTTCACCCATGATGGAAGGAAAGGAAATAACATAATCTATGGGCTGCCTAACTCATCAAACACTATCATCTTGAAGACGCTGCTCTCGAGAGCCAGTAGGCACAGAGCACTTAGCCTCCATTCACACCTAGACGATTTGAATCCTGGGCGAAATCGCCACAATTTCTTAATGGCACCCGAATTGCGGTGCTTTCACGAAGAAGAAGCTCCTGCTTCATTTTTAGTGACGGGCTTTGCGCGTTGAGATTTTGCGACGATTGCAGCTCAATTTATCGTGGCAAAATTTGCTTGGCAATTTGGGTGCCATTAAGAAGTAATGGCATCGCAAACACGTACTGCGTTTTGCCATGATTTGGAATCGTGGGCAGAATTGCAGTGGTTCCACCTGCGATTTAAATTGCCTAGGTGTAAATGGAACCTCAGGGTACTCTCACACCGCTCTGTAGCAAAATTTTGCTGGGTTTCGGATGCGTTTGCTGTGCATTTCTGGTGCCTTTTTGGGTTGCCTGCACATGTGAAAAAATGGACGTGACTCAAAAATGCACCAAACATGCAAAATTGCGATGCGTTTTCACCTTGATTTTGCCACACTTTCCATTCTTTTTGGGAGGCTGCGTTTTTGGTGCGGTTTGCAGGACTGCAGCATGAAAGACTTTTCAAAACGCACTGCACCTGTAACGTAGTGTTTTGAAAAGTCCCATAGGCTTTAAAGGGAAACCTTTTTCTTGCAAGGAAAAAATGCAGGAAAAACGTATCAGTGTGAAAGGGCCCTTAGTCTTTCTTGGGTCATCATGGTCCTCAGATAATTCTTGATCAGCGCCAATATTCTGAACGACCTTTCTCCTGAACTACTAGTGACTAGGAATGGGCGAACGGTTTGGCTCGAGCATGAGTTTGGGCTGAACATTGGCTGTTCGCCCGTTCGAACACCCAAATTATCGGGGCGTTTGACCATTTGTTCGGCCCGCTGAACTATCACAATTAGGGTTGCCACCTCATCTCTTTAACCACTTGACAACTCGGCACTTAAAACCCCTTCCTAACCAGACCAATTTTCAACTTTCAGTGTTCTCACATTTCGAATGACAATTAC
This sequence comes from Aquarana catesbeiana, assembly GCF_042186555.1. NCBI lineage: Eukaryota > Metazoa > Chordata > Amphibia > Anura > Ranidae > Aquarana > Aquarana catesbeiana. The sequence continues at coordinate 78,262,877 of NC_133329.1, read as the reverse complement.
TCAGTCTTGCAACACTGTACCCATATGATTTTTTTCTCCTTTTTTTCATACAAATAGAGCATTCTTTGGTGGTATTTAATCACTGCTGGGTTTTTTATTTTATGCGCTATAATTCAAAAAAGACTGAAAATTCGGTAAAAAAAAAAAAAAAAAAAATCTTTGTTTCTGTTAAAATTTATTGCAGAGTACTGCACATTATTGCAGAGTACTGCACATTATTGGAGAGTACTGCAGAGTACTGCACATTATTGCAGAGTACTGCACATTATTGCACATTATTGCAGAGTAGTGCAGAGTATTGCACATTATTGCAGAGTATTGCACATTATTGCATATTATTTCAGAGTATTACACATTATTGCAGAGTACTGCAGAGTATTGCACATTATCGCAGAGTATTGCACAGTGTGGGCACTACAGATCCAGCCCACATCGCTGCTAAAAACAATCTCTCCCTCTCTCCCCTCGCACTGTACAGATCGGTACAGAGAGGGGAGGGTTTGTTTACAAGTGATCGCTCCGTCATTTGTCATTCGCCATTTGCAGCGATCCGTGATGCCTGTGCCCCGGTCATGGATGTTTGCGGGAGCGCGCCACATTCTGGGAGGACATCCATGGACGCCCTCCCAGAATAAGCCGACCGCGCTGTAGCCGTCTTTCAACTATGGCCCAGTCGGCAAGTGGTTAAACCCAAAACACCTTTGAATTACACAGGTTCTGTGGCTAACTAAATGCAGATAAGGCACCAAGTGAGTTTAATTATCAACTTAATCAGCCACAGAACCTGTGTAATTAATATGTGTTTATGTTTAAAGGGATGAGGTGGCAACCCTAACCAAAATGCACTGTGCTGAAGCAATGAAAGCTTTGCCCAATCATTGCACATAGCTCTGTCAGAGACATGATTGGACGCTGTCATGATGACTCTATCCAATCATGGCTCATTGCTCTTAGTCACACCCCCACACTATAAAAGTATTCTTTCAATAGCAGTGTGCATTTGCAGTGTGATATTGGCATGGAGAGGGATAGAACAGGGCTATGTTCAGTGCTGCTGAAGAGTTAGTGTGCTATAATGATTCTATTGTGATTCAATTTTCAGTGTAGCTTATCAGGTTAGTGTGTATAGTGATAGTTCATTGAGAGTGTGGTGACCGTTCATATTTACATTAGTGTCAGTTTGTTTTGTCAGGGCAGGTTTACTGCAGTGTATTGCAGTGCGTCAGTGCAGTTTTACGGCAGTATATTGTATCAGTGGAGTGTGTCTGTTTAGTGAGTGCTCAGGTTGAAGTGCACTGAGCACCTCTTTCCATTGATTAAAGTGCATCCACGTACTCCACATCTTTATAACATTTTGTTAATAAGCCCCTCCCATCATGTCTGGGAGGCCACCAAGGAGAAGCAGACATTCCCATGGCACTGTGAGGGGGCCAGCAGTGTATGTGTTCAAAGGCAAAGGTGGACGTAGTCAGTCATCAGGCAGGGCATCATTCCCCTGTCTAGTGATGTTACCCATGCTATCCAGCCACAGCATGCAGAGAAGGTGGTGGACTGGCTTACTAAACCATCTTCATCCTCCCCATTACCCAAGCAGAGTATAGTGCGCAGTCCACTCCAGCTGCCAGAGTGGCTTATTCTGCCTCCTTGTCCACAGCTATTCCTGCCATAGCCCCACCATCAGGCATAGAGGAGTCAGCTAAGGTATTTGAATAAAGCGTCAGCCACTTGCTCCTTGATGATGCACAGCCATCACTTGATTCAGATGTTGGCTCTGAGTTTGAGGAAGGTAGGAACATGAGCCTACAGAGAGGGGAGAACCTTGGTTCACAAATTGGCAGTCATGCTCCCCCGGCCTGTGCGTACTGCCAAGTTGTCTCCAGTGATAATGAGGTTGGAGGAGATGGAGATGATCTCACTGATGTGACTTGGTGCCGGGTGGTGCAGAGGAGGAAAGTGAGGGTGAGGCAGCCATCATGGAAGAGTAGAGAGCAGCCACCCAATTCCATCACATTATGGAGCTGTTATCTCCCAGCCCACTTCACACAGCTCAGCACTTTTGCGATTTTCAAACTTTGTCTCAAGCACATCAAGCGTGGCAAAAACACCAGCCATTTGGGTACCACATGCTTGACAAGGCTGTTAACCTCCCACCACTCAGCCCCTTGGCAAGAGCACCTAAAAGCCACACAAAAGGGATGCAATTCTGTTCTTTCTCCTTTCTCACCTCAGTCTACCTTCGCTATACCTCATGACCTCTCAGCAGCCTCCACTAACAGGGATGATGGTATAGTGCAGAGTGTCCCAGGTACTTGCAGCACATCTTCCAGTAGTACACCACCAGCTGTAGCCTATAGTCGGCACAATTCTCTGCCCCATCTGCTGCAGCTAAAAAAAAAATAGTCACTGCCACCCAGTGTCTAAATGCAAGCTTGTCAAAGCACTGGCTTTACAACTTCTGCCTTTCAGTCTGGTGAATTCTGCCCCCTTTCATGAATTTTCAGAATGTGCTTTACCACAATGGCAGGTTCCCAGTCACTACTTCTTTTCACGTAATGTCATTCCAGCTCTGTACCACATTACTGCTGACATGTAGTCCAGCAAGCATGATCAGGGACGATATATTTAATTCACAGCACATTGGGTAACACTGCTTTCAACTAGGAAGAATGCAGGACAGGGCTCAGTGCTACAGCTTGTTGTGCTGCCATGTCTCCATACAGCTAGTGGAGATGTGAGATTTGTCAGCTCTACCTTCTCCATGCCCTCTTCTATTGAATTATTCTATGAAACACAGGTACCCCTAAGCATTCCAGGGGCTATTCAATGAGTCAGGCTAAAAGGTGCCATGCCGTTCTTCAGCTGGTGTATCTGGGGATAGGAAACACACTGGAGCTGAGATTCTTGTAGCTCTGTAGGGGCAGGCCCAGAGGTGGTTCACACCACACCAGATGGAGCCAGGAATGGTGGTATGCAAAAATGGCACAAACCACCTGTCTGCCCTTAGACAGGGCCGATGCTACCACTAGGCAGATTAGAGACGGCAGAGATGCAGAGACGGCGTGGCTCAGAGTCCCTGGGGAAAGCAGAAGATTTTTGGTGGAGCCGCTCTGCAGTACCTGTGTATTGGAGCGACTGCACTCCCCTCCTAGGAACAATACACAAAGCAGCCTGTCTTCCACCCACCTCCCGACACTCATCCTGGGCACTGACACACACGCATAGTCAAGTCCTAGATGGGGGGAGCCGCAGATCCCGTTTATAGGGAGACACCAATGGAGGAAAATACAGAGACTGGTGTTTGTAAATGCCGCCCTATCACACACCACTGACCCTTTACATTGCAGCACATCCACCCCACTGACTGCGCTCTGTACACACCCAGCCCACCCATTACATGGCACAGTAAACAGTTCCTTCGGCTTTCTGCAAGTGCTGTGCAGGGCGTTCAGTGTGTCTGCTCTCCTTGTTTTTTCTTCTGCTGGTGACCACCCTGGAAAACTCTACCTTCCACCAGCAGTCAGCAGCTGCAGGAAGAAAATACAGTTCTAGTAAATGCTGACCAGAGGTCTGTATGCTTGCTGTGCCCATTCTGAAGGGTTCCCACCATCCCTGTGCTGAGTTCCCGGGTCTGTATGCCTGCTGTCCCCATTATGAGGGGTTCCCACCATCCCTGTGAGTTCCCAGGTCTGTATGCCTGCTGTGCCCATTATGAGGGGTTCCCACCATCCCTGTGCTGAGTTCTTGGGTCTGTATGCCTGCTGTGCCCATTATGAGGGGTTCCCAACATCCCTGTGCTGAGTTCCTGGGTCTGTATGCCTGCTGTGCCCATTATGAGGGGTTCCCACTGATAGGCTGCACTGATGGGGGTAGCACTCAGTGCCTTGATTATCTGTGTACATATCCCCTGTACAGGGTCGGCGCTGCCTATAGAAAAGTTAGGCACCGGTCTAGAGCACACATCAGTCAGGGGTGCCGTACCGATGTCCCCCACCACCTCCAGGCTCAGTGACTGACTCTACCCCCCAAAATGGTAGCAATCTATAAAAAGGTGGGGTATACATGGGCAGGTCAAAGGGGGTGGAGTAGGGGGGATCCAAAGGGGGCGGCAAAATGAGATTTCGCCTAGGGTGTCAAATCCTTGCACCAGCCCTGGACAGGGAAAGTTGACACATGTGCCATGCCTGGCACATGTCCTCCAATATAGTGGTGCAATGTTTTTTAAATAGGTACCCAGGGTTGGAAGATCTGCTAAAGCAGGCCAGAAGAGTCTTTAGTCATATCAGGCAGTAATACACAGCCAGTGCTCAGTTGGCTGAAATTCAACAGGAATTCTTCCTGCCCGTAAACCGCCTGATTTGTGACATGCCCACCAGGTGGAACTCAACTTTGGCTATCTTGCAGTGGCTGCACATGCAGCAGAGGGCCATCAATGAGTACCTGTGTGAGTATGGCACAATAACTAACAACCTCAGGCCAGCTCAGCTTTTTCCCCATGCCAATGGCTGCTAATAAAGGATGCATGCACTGTCACCATTTGAGGAGGCGACAAAGATGGTGAGCCTTGACAATGCATGCATCAGTGATACAATCCCTGTTATGTTCCCGCTGGAACAGACTCTGCGTGGCATTATGGACAGGACACTTGAGGAAAAACAGCAGGAGGAAAAGGAGGACTTCCTTTCCTCTCAAGGCCCTTTTTATGCATACACCATTCTTCCTATGATACAGGAGGAGAGAGAGAGGAGGAGGATTCTGGCAGTTTTGGAGGCATTGAAGCAGAGGAAGACATATGTCACAAACCTTAAGAGATGGTTTTCCATCCCCAGAACCCTTGGGAGTAGCAAATGGCTGGGGAGGAGGCAGTTCCATATACTGTAATCCTCAGTAACCCTGAGGAGTCTGCTTCTCATGCCTACGCAAACTTGCGGTGGATGGGCTCCCTCGTGCTTAAAAGCATGCGAAAGGACCCGAGGAATACTTGGCATCAAGGAGAAGGATCACTATTGGTTGGCAACCCTCCTCAACCACCTAATAAGGGGAAAGTCTCAGAACTCATCTAAACACCAAACAACTAACGACCAATTATTATGCACCTGTTTAACAGGTTCATATCATATCAATTTTTGACAGCCAGGCCAATTCTTGCTTTCATCAAGAGTACCTCTATAGGGTTGCGGTGTGAAGGCACCTCTGACACCCAAAGGCCAAGCTGTTTATGAAAAAAAGAAAGCTTGCAGGGAAAATGTCATTTTTTTTTTTTAAATGCAATTATTGCTGCAGCTTCTACACATAATACAGATGTGCCACTTTACAGGCAGACTAAGCCCCCCCGGCATTATATTGAAAATAATTTTTTTCACTTTTATTGTTTCTTATTTTTTATGCTTTCACTTTAAGGATCAGTAAATCACTGCTCATTTTAAAAATGGCATTTTTAAAGTTTTTTTTTTTTATTGATACATGTCTCCTAGGGCACCACCCTGACCCCCATAACCATTGTATGTCTAATCACTTGCATATAAGCACTTTTGATTTTTTTCAGTTCGAGTCCCATAGGCTTTTCTGAGCTTGTATTGCAGCATTTTCCAGAAAAGATATTGTTTTACGAATGTTAGCAATAGAAAACCTCCCTTTTAACAAACCCTGATTAAGGTGACTCTAAGACCCCATACACACTACAGTGGAGCCTTGGATTATGAGCATAATCCGTTCCATAATCCAAAGCACTTGCATATCAAAGCGAGTTTCCCCATAGAAGTCAATGGAAACGAAGATAATAAGTTCCACATTGACTTCTATTGCATCCAATACTGCATGTGGCCAGAGGTGGGGGCACTGGAAATATTTGGAGACTGTTCAGATGCAGGGCCGTAGATAATTTTTTGTTCTGGGGGGGGTTCAGCAGCAGGTACTAAGTAAAAGTCTCTTTGAATAAAATAGATTGTGCCAAAATTTTATAAAGACCAGAAAAAGGAAAAACGATGTGTTGCCCCTAGTAAGCAATCACATCCTTAATTGTATTTTTATCAGGTCCTTTAGAAAATTGAACCTGATTTCAGGTTTTTCCTTCTTCCAATTTTTTTTGAACGCTGTTGGCTATTGTCCAGTATTAGTGTCCAAACTGAATCGGTACAAAGTGAGTGTGCTGCCTACCTACAAGTAGATGGTGCCCTTTGCACCTCCTCAGTAAGGTTGGCTATTATGGTGCAAAGTACACCATGTTGTGTCAGACAGAGCACTCACTGACTTTTTTTAAACTTTTAAGCGCCTGAAAAATGCCTCCCCTACATCCTCAGTGTGAAAGCCTGAGTGCTTTCACACTGGGGCGGTGCACTTGCCGAACATTAGAAAGTCCTGCAAGCAGCATCTTTCAGGTGGTGGAGGAGCGATGTATACACCGCTCCTGCTCATTGGAATGAATGGGCACCGCTGACGAAGCGCCTGCAAAGCGCTACGGCAGCATCGCTACATGGGCGCATTTAACCCTTTTATTCGGTAGCGGGGGTTAAAAGCAGGCGGCCAACGCCCACCCCAGCATGAAAGCAGCCTTAATCACAGAATAAAAAACAGTCAACTGAAAAATTACCAGCCTTGAATACACTGACTTTTGTTTAGGCTAGGTTCACATCTAAGCGGGTGCGAGAAGGTGTGTAATTGCACGCCTTCCTCCACTGGTAGATGAAAAAACACACTACTGCTTAGGAGATACGTGGAGGTACACTACAATGCAGGAAACCCTCAATTCACGCACGTTTCATGCACCTCATTCAAATCACCCCCCCCCCCCTCCAATCTGCAGTGGGTGTCAGTGCTATCTTAACGACACCCCAAACAAAGGTTGCTAAACACAGTGTTTGCCTGCACCAGATCGCATTCACAAAGCGACCATGCAAACCGGTTACAAAATTGGTGCATGCATGACTTTAGTGCGATTTGAGCCAATTCAAAATGAATGGGCCTTGATTGCACTGCAACCAACACAGTAAACCTGGTTTCACACTATGGTTTGCATGTAAATCCCACAGGAACTGCACCGCATTCTTGTGCAATTCACAAATGCAATTCTGTGTGTTGTGATTTGAGCCCATTTTGAATGGGCTGAATTGCACCACACTGCACCAAAGAATTGCAGGCACCTTTTTTTTTTTTTTTTTTTTTTTTTAACCAACCGTGCGATCTGGTTCAGACAAACACTGCGCGTGTGACCTTCTTTTGGGGAGTTAACTTTGAATTGACGCCTACAGCAGATCAAAAACATGGTGTGATTGCAGTGCAGGAAACACACAGGAATCACAGCAGTTCTTGTACCACATATGTATGAACCTAGGGTAAAAAAGTGCCAAGGCATGCCGCTGAGGGCAGCAGAAAGTCCAGCCTGGCTCTGACATTGGCAGACTGCTGAATCAGTAAGCACCACAACAAGATTGCCAGTCCCACCTGGACTGTCAGTAACACAAGCAATAGAAAACTCAGCTTAAGCTGGCCATACACCATACAATTTTCTTATTCAATTTTCTTTAGATTTACCTTCAACTATGTAGTAGAAGGGCCTGCCTGATTGCATACACATTGAAAGGGTTTAGGTTTCACCTCATATTATATGGTTTTGGTAAATCTAAAGGAAAGTTGAACAGGAAAATTGAATAGTGTATGGCCAGCCTTAGCCTCAGTCAACTGTCTCTAACACAAGCAATGCAAAATTTAGCCCAGCCAGCCTCCAATCACATACTTTGCCAGTTGCCACATAGAATCACAGACAGTCTCTCACTGACGATTACCTAGTATGAACAGCAGAATGCCATGTCTGAGAACACTCTCTGAGACTGTGAAACTAGGCCAGAAGAGAAAGAGGGACATCCCTGGACAGGTCAGCAGCAGTTCATCCATGTGGGGGGCCAGCGGCTACACAGCACTTTACAAGCACTCTGCGCTCCAGGGCCCAGGCAAAGCTCCTCTCCCAAGCTCAAGGTGGAAGTTGCACTGCAAGCCAATGGGAATATATGGTGTGCAGGACTACATGCCCCGCTGGCTGCCACTGTGCTACCTGGTGATAGATCTGTCAGCCTTCAGCCTGAGCCCGATAGCCCGGCAGTGTACCACAACATGCGTGCGGGTATGCCTAATGATCTTTTACACTTGTTGCAGTGGCATTATTACACTGTGTGCCACTGACTGCAGCGCTGCGTGTCGCTGGTGCCATGTGCGGCTGCAGAGCAGGGACACCATGCATTTCATTTTGGCCCGGGGGGGGTTGAACACCCCTGACTCTCCCTTATCTATGCCCCTACTCAGATGTACTCGGAAACACTTGGGAACAGAGTATTTCCGAGTGTTTCCAAGTATTTCTGAACAGCTCCATATGGCTCAGAGTATCAACGGTGCCCCTGCACCTCTGGCCAAATGCGGTACTGCACACCGCAGAGGCTTGAATCCTGCTCGTTTTGCAAGACAACACTCGCAAACTGAGTCAGAATTTTAAAAAAATTGCTTGTATTGCAAAATGCTATTAACCGCGTTACTTGCAATCCAAGGTTCCACTGTATACAACTTTTGTCTGATTTCCTTTTAGATTTACCAAAAGTGTGTAGTGCAAGGGCCTGCCTGATTGCGTACAAATTGAAACTCTGCTATGGCAGCAATAGATTAGCTGTTACTCTTGTATCAGGGATCAAATATGGTAATCATTCAACAGTGGTCCCTCTCTATGATGATCATATGAAACCTTGGGTCCTTGCACAGGCATTTGAACATAAAAGTTCATACCACAAATTTGCCTGCAGTAAAGGACCCCGAGTCTCCCCATCTCGTCCCACTCATATACAACTCCTTGGGTTTGAGTGGTGTGAAACATGCCCCTTGAAACCTGCCCCATTTCCTCCTTCTCAATTCCAGCACCTTAACCCTCATCCTTGCAACACTGCTCTGCCTCCTTCCTTATTGCATCCCATATGCTGTGTCTGGTGGAGGTCAGGGACAGCTTTTTGGAATAATCAATCACGACTGGCTGATGGCTTTATGGGCAAAATAATGTTGGCTTGGCATCACTTCAGTGAAGCACAAGTCATAAACTTATGGAAAGGGGTGATTCCATTAGATTGGGAGAAGCTGCAAAGCTTAATCAAGGGTGCTTTAAGATTCCACTGTGAGTGCCCCCATATTACCCCCACCTCCTTGTGGCATCATAGGTGGAGAAGAGGCACTTTTCCTTTAACTTTTAGGACAAGCATGATTTGCAGGGTGGGCTTGCTGCCCCTCATGCAATGGCCACCTCAATGTTAAAAGGCATGTAGCCTGGTCTGGTAGAGGAAGGGGGGCCACATGCACTCTGTTTTTCCTTTCCTGGCCACCCAGGATGCAAGCCTGATGAGGCTGGCTGGAATTTCAAGGGGATCCCCATACTGTTTTTTTTTTTTTTTTTTTTTTTTTTTTTTTTTTTTCCCTGTTTTTATGTGACAACATTCCATCTGCAATTACTCAGATTGGGGTACTGTGGATGTAAGCCAAGCTATGTGTAAAAGGAAAAAAAAAATCACTAAAAGGTATGCCATTTTATTAGCACATGCATTTCTCAGCCACCATTTTTATTTCCTAGACTGGGAGTGAAAACTAGGTAAAAATTTGGCTCCTGAGGACTGGGATAAAGTGTTCTCACTCACTTTCAAAATCTCTCCACCTTCCTACTCCCAGGAACACAACTATAAGATTCTGACAAGATGGTATCGCTGTCCGGTCTTATTACACAAAATGAATATGGCTATGTCTGACCAAGGCTGGAGATGTGGTGAATCAAGAGGCACACTATTGGTCCTCACCAATTATAAAACCATTTTGATTGGCTATATCTAAACTAAGTAATTTGGTCACTGGCAAAAAATGGCCTGAGACTCCGATAGAGCTTCTCTCCCTGATCCCGGGATCTATTAAATCTATCAAAAAGGGTATATTTAGATGTTGGCAGGTAGAGCTGTAATTCCAAGATATTGGAAATCCCCATCAATACGGGAGTGGGTAGTGGAGATGAATCATACAATGTGGATGGAAGAGCTCGTATCCACAGCAAAGAAAATTTTACCTTAAGTTTTGAGGAAGTTTGGAATCCGTGGATGGAGTTTCTTGAATCTACCCAGTTTCTACTTTTTTTTTTTTTTTTTTTTTCATTTTTTATAAGATAATTAGGAATTAGGTTTTTTCTTTCTGCTCACTTTGTTTTACTTTCAATCATTATAAAAGTTGGCATTCACAGCAAAATGTTTTGTAGCAATACATTTGCACAACCCCTAGCCCCCCAGATGTTGAAGGACAGGAGCTTATGCTGTAATATGTATTACGGGTGAGCACTGGTTTCACAGGTCACATCTAATAAGTTATGTTGTGGGTTTTTTTTTTTTTATCCCCAATAACAATATATTAAAACAAAAGAAAAAAATCAATTCCACAGCCAGATATGCACTGCTACTATACTATGTTGCTGAAACTGTCGGTGAAGATTGTTCTGTTCTATAACAGGCTGTGCAGCTCTACAGGCACCCCCTCCAAACATGCTATTGAATGTGTTTTTTTTTTTTTTATTAAGTGTTATAATGTGTTATTAAATTTGCCCTCCAAGCTGCATTTCAGACCCTCTCCCTGCTGTTTGGTATTCTGTTTGTGGTACATGTGCCCCATGGCAGTGCCCAGCTTGCCATTCCTTCTTTTTTTTATTTATTTTTTTTACAGCAGTTTGCCCAACATGCCTAAAATGACCAATATTAACAAGATTTGTCTCCCATAGACTTCAGTGGGGTTCACTACTCAGTTCAGGTTTGTTGAACTTTAAGCAGGATTTCAGAAATTGAGCCTGGGTAGATTTATCACTAATGATGGATCATCCTTACTTCTGTAACCCTCAGTAGCTGTTTTCAAGCCTATTGTACCTAAAACAAACAACAAAAACTGCCCAAGTTCTGCTTTCCCATTATGCAATAACATATAATTCCCATCATTTCACACATGTTTTGGAATCCTATGTAATGTTTAGTTGACAATGTTCGAGTTACCACAGTGGTACAATGAAACCTAAGTGTAACCAAACTGTTGGTATTTATTTTAGAACTTTTTCTTTTATGAACGGTAGCCCTGATGAAAGCAAATTTCTTAATCCCCCAACCTGCCTGGCAATACATTTAATAAACAATACAGTGGTCTTTACAAACCTAAAGTTTTTCCCATTTAAACCCCTCACGCCTGCCTTTACACACACATGAACTTTAATGGCATCCCAGTCTTAGTCCGTAGAGTTCAATATGGAGTTGGCCCACCATTTGTAGCTATAACAGCTTCAACTCTTCTGGGAAGACTCTCCACAAGGTTTAGGAGTGTGTCTATGGGAATGTTTGACTATTCTTCCAGAAGTGCATTTGTGAGGTCAGGCACTGATCTTGAATGAGAAGGCCTGGCTTGCAGTCTCCCCTCTAATTCATCCCAAAGGTGTTCTATCGGGTTGAGGTCAGGACTCTGTGCAGGCCAGTCAAGTTCCTCCAGCCCAAACTCCCTCATCCATGTCTTTTATGGAACTTGCTTTGATATCGTGACTGGGGTGGGACAAATTTTAGATGGGGGGCACCCAATGCCTAGGACACCACTGACATGGTCCAGTGTTGTCACTGTCAAGAAATCCCACATGAGAATCAAGTGCATGTAAATGGGTAATGGCTGCAGGAGATCAGCAGAACTGAGATGCAACAAAGAATGAAAATGGTGAAAACGTATGTATGTATATATATATATATATATATATATGTGTGTGTGTGTGTGTGTGTGTGTGTGTGTGTGTATATGTATGTATGTGTGTGTTTATGTGTATGTATGTGTGTGTTTATGTGTGTGTGTATATATATATATATATATATATATATATATATATATATATATATATTCTAATCTAATCTATCCAATATGTTTAATTTTTCCACAAATACGAGGAACATTTGCATACAGTAGTTGTAGCCACGCAACAAATGCTGCACAATAATCATAACAGTTGGGAATCATCCAGAACATATTTGGGAGAGCTATTGATGAAAACAAGTATTTTGGTGAGATGCTCATTGGTTTAAAATATAAACTGAATAAGGCTCTGGCTGCTCCACCTCTTTACGTATAGTTGCAGCCCAATCCTTAGGAAATGTTTTATGAGGAAACACTGGTTTGACTCTTGGCTAAACTATTGTAAATATAAGATACTATGATTAACACACACTGGACATTTATTAATTACTGCATTACTGTTATTGCTAGGTCCTAAGACCTTCTGTTCTGAAGTCTTACCGTCTCCAATTTAAATCCCCATCAGGAAACTATATGCATGAAGCATGTTCTTCCTGTGCATGCATGGGTTTCCTCTCACATGTTGGTAGGTTAGTTTGATCCTGTCTAAATTGCCCCTAGTATGTGTGTGCCCGTGTCATAGGGACCTTAGATTGTAAGTTATTTGAGGGCAGGGACTAAAGTGATTGTACATAATGTAAAATGCTGTGTAAATTGGTGCTATCTAAATACCTGTACTAATACAATCGGGACTTGCCGATTTAGGGAATCAATTTGGCCATATATATACACCAATATACAGTTCTATAAAAACATTATACTGTAAAATATGGTAAATCGTGTCACTCTTTGTTATCCACCTCCTGTCTTCAGAGTTAAGGAAAATCAGTCTGGAGAGTTTTAAAAAGTCGGGTTTTCAGACATTATGCTGCAAGAGAATTTCTTTCAGGTATATATAAAATTAGTTACTTCAATCTTGTATCAATCTTTAGGCTCCATGCACACTGGGCTTAAAAAACCGCCAGTTTCCTTTTGGCTTATATTTTGTACACATGTTTAGGCGAGTTTAGAAGTGTTTAGCGTTTTTTCTGCCAGAAAGCTCCAATGAGAAGCGCAATCCAGAAGGGTTTTTTCTTTTTTTTTGCCTCCAAAACACTCCAAGCTCCAAATATGCTTCTAAATGTCCTAATGTGTATGGATGCATAGGATAACACTGAGCTGCTTCTATAGGCAAAACATAAAACCCCTGTGGAAGCAGCGATTTTTAACTCCGTGTGCATGGACCCTTTAATGTTTTAACATTTTAAATCTACAGCTGGTTATCCTTCCATGAAGGTCCTCGTTTAGACACTTCTAGTTATAAGGTGACAATGCTTGGTCTTCAAATGGTGCTCTTGCACAGTCACCTTGTCACAAGGGCTTCTGGTGGGGACTACAGGTTGTTGTTTAAGCACACATTACACAAAATTAGATGGTAGGGCTGCTGTTAGAAATCACGGGGGCCCAATATAGCCTACCTGACAGGGCCCCATCCCCTCATGGCAGAAATTTTATAGAAAGCGGAACAAGTCCCTATGATATAGAGATAGAGATAGAGATAGACTCAAAGCGATTGAGGACAAAGATTCATCAGTCTCTTTCTCTGCAGCCTCAGCTGCACAGAAGAATGAACAGGAAGCGCTCTGAGGTTTCTTCATTCACAAACTGAAGCATAGTAAAAACAGTACTATGCTTTAGCAATGAATGGACACAGGAGCAATCGGTACCACATGCTCACTGTGTTCATTAAAGGGGTTGTAAAGGCAGAAGGATTTTTTTTTTTTATCTTAATGCATTCTATGCATTCTTAGGGCAGGGAGCATTTCTCCTACCTTTCTTCCAGCGGCAGGAACAGCCTTCAGGCAAGACCCATATTTGGGGGGTTGAAGTCAGGGCTCGCTCTGAATGCTGGGGCCCTGCTCTCCTCCTTCTTCTCGTCATGAGGTCACTGGTTGCTAGACGCCGGGGGGCCACATCTAGCAACCAGTTGTTTTGGGCAGTGAGCCAGGCAGCACCTGGGGGTGAATAATAAAGCGCATCTCGGCCAGCAGTACATCGGGCAGTGAGCAGCGATGTGGCATTTTTAGGGGACATCAGATCGGCCAAGGGGGCAATTCCTGGCCATTGTTTTGTCCCAGAATGAAGGTTCCGGGGACCCGGGACAGACCTCCCAAGGTGGGACTTTCATGAGCAATCTGGGACGGTTGGGAGGTATGCAGTACAGGAGGGCTGACTGCACTGCCTTAACAGCGGACCTGTTAAATAGCAACTATTTATGATACAGTACTTTCTAACTGCCATTTTGTTTTTCTAGTTTATCACTACATTAATTATGTGCAGATTTAATCCTATTCTTCCTGCTATCTAAGCTAGTTTCTGCAGTTTTGCTCAGCCTGGGTACACAAGCCAAACAGAATGGCACCTACTGTTAACTTCACATGACAAAGGTTCTCTTCCAGCTTTCATAGGTCTAGGGCAGACATGTCAAAGTATTTTTTGAGGATTCACATGTGGTCCTCTTGCACCTTGGTGAGGTGCTCAGTGGTTTAAAATATAAACTGAATGAGGCCCTGGCTGTTCCCCAAGTTGATAAAGGCTTCACCTTACATAAACTTTCAGCCCAATACTTAAAAAAATGTTTAATGAGCAAACACTGGTTTGACTCTTTGGCTAAACTATTGTAAATATAAGATACTATGATTAACGCACACTCTACATTTTTTTCAGCTGCTGTTTTTAGCTTCAGGTATTTTTTTCTGCAGCCAGTAAACTCCCCAGCATGTTATACTATGTGTCCATGTACACATAGGCTGTTATCAGCTTTTTTTGGTGGGGGTGTTTTCTGGTTGAAACCCCCCAGAATTAGTGGGTTTGAAGAGGCATTTCTCATCTGTAAAAACTCTGAAAAAAGCTGAAAAACGTGCCTATTTGGCGTTTATAAGCATTTGAGCCATACGTTTTTGTGGGAGTATAGTTCTGCTAAAAAAAAAGCTAAAGAATGCAAACGCTGATAAAAACGCTACTGCAAAACTCATACTACATCTACAACTAACGCTACTGCTGTTTTTATAACGTCCAGTGTGCATGAGGTCTAAAACATCTGGCTGCTAAGAATGTGCCACATGCATGTACTCTCCAGTAACTAAAACAATTTTTTGTGATTTGGACTTTACTGGTACAGATGAGACAGACAATTTAGTGAATAAAAACTGTATACAATGTTATGATTAAAATCACATTTTTAAAAGAAAAAACCTTAAATTCTGGGCCCCACATATAGTGAAGGACCAACACAGCATATATATAATACTCATTTGTTTAATACCCAAGAAGATTCACCAAGAGATTGGAGGTCATCAGCCAGCTGGGGGGGAGACCTAACACTTGGCACCCAGGAGGGGCCCTGTACGGGGTGAAACCAGCTCTGTTATTTGACCATCTGTGCCTATAGATGGATTGAACATGATCTTATGTTCTCAAGAAGTTTGCTGACACTGTTTGGAGGGCCTTGGGACTTACAACTGGATATTTCAAGCTAGAGGCTATATGACTAATAGTGCACCTCAGAACCTCAGTCTTTTGTGAAGGAGATCAATCTTAGCAGAGGAACCCCTTATAATTAATTGGTCCACAAACCTCTCCAATTGGACAAGTTGGTGGAGGTTGCAATTCTTTTGGAAGACACTAAATTCCTCTGGCCTTGGGTTTATTGAACTGTTTCTACCCCCCCCCCCCCCCCCCGGATCTACCACCACATACCGCTGGTACTCTGCCATTCTCTGTATTCTGAAGGCAATATTTGAACTACTCGCCCCTACTCTCCTGTTACACTCCTTGGGCATAACAATCATTGGCAAGAGCACAGTCATGACTACAAGAAGGATGAAGAGGTATGTTGTCACCACTCCCCCAAGTTTCAGCAAAGCCAATGTTAACACCAACTGCAAAGTAGCACAAAGCTGCAAGGTACAGGGCATGTTAGTGAATTGGCCTGGGTTCAGGGTTCAGTTTTCATTAGGATCTGCAACCCAGGCTAAAGTTTGAAAACTGACCATTGCGATGAACCCCACTGCAGTGTAGGGAAGCTGAATTTTGTAATTTATGGCCCTGTACCTGTATGAAGAGGTGGAAAAAAAAGGCAACATTAACTGTCGGTGTGTCGGGGGGGTGCACTTATAGGCATCTGGAAGACTTTTTACAGTAAGTGAGCCCCAGATATCTGGCCCTCACCCCTAAGTGACTGACTATGAGGTATCATACTCCTTGTAATAAAGGTAAATCACACTGTAACTATATAAAAAGTCCTTTTTATTTAAAAAATCTTCCCCCAAAAAATACATGCCCTTCGATGAAAATCCAACATCAATCAAAATGTCCATTATTGTAGATACAGCACCAGTAAGGAGTGCCATGATGACCTGCCATCATGATGGTGCCCCACTGCTACATGTATCTTAAATGTTGGAATTTATTTCAATAGAGTTTTATTGTATATTGAACAGAAAGTATACAGTATTACAAGGTCATATAATAATACAATGAATATACAATTTTTTAAAAGATAAGTGTAAACAGTCAAAGTAAGCTTATAAGAAATAAGATTATGGATAATAAGATAATAAAAGTGAAAGCAAAATTTGTAATTTCACCTATAGCTTTTTATATAACAATTCCCGCAGTCTAAATGAGCTGCGAAAATCGTACACATAAATACCTTTAAATCTGGTAAATAAAGTAATTTTGTGTGTAATAGAACAAACCAAATAACTATAAATGATATGAAAGCTTAGGATAGGTCGGCTTAGAAGTAATCTTAACAATGAAGGGACACATATGGTAAATATTGTAGAGAACTCGAAGGATTGCGGTCTCCGGACCTCTAGCAAATCCTTACTAACCTGAAAGATTATATGTGTCTCAACTGCAAATTGGGAAAATGAGTTCTATGATTAAGGAAATATCAAGAAAACAAATTATAAGTAAAGGGTATAATAGGGGGGAGATCAAAGCTTAAGAAGAAATATCTATATCTAAGGGGGATAGAGAGGGGATGATAGAAGCATTTAAGGGTATCCTGCAATAACGATCTTATTATGAATATAACTATTTTAGTGAAGGATAAGTAAGGGTAATGAGAGAAAAATGAAGAGAAGGAATTACTACTTCCTCCATCTACCTGATCTAAAAGCAAGTTGAAAGATTACCTGGAGATTGTTTGTTTGAATTCAGATGTTATTTGGAAGAGGCGCCAAAACGCCCATGTTTCCTAAAATATGAGATGTATCCCTGGCTTGATGAATCAATTCTTCCATATCTGCCACTCTATGCGACTAAACCAAAGAGCTGGAATACACATTTTAGCTGCATTAATTAAATGCAAAACCAATGACTTATGGTACTGGTATTTTGGTATGTGAGAATGGTGTAAAAGCATTTGTGCTGGGCTGAAGTCTATTGGAATTGCGGAGATGCGAGTAGTTAAATGATGAATTTCCTTCCAGAAGGGTTCAATATGAGGGCAAGACCACATTATATGTAGTAAAGAACCGTCTGCATCTCCAACAGTTAGGTGGTATTGAGGGGGAAATTTTATGTAATTGGAGTGGAGTTTTATACCATCTTGAAAAAAATCTTGAAAACATTCTCTTGTACGGACACATTAATAGAACCTTTATAAATGTGAGAGTAAACTCTACTTTAATCCTCCTCCTCCTCCGTTCAGTCAATAGAAAGATCTTTCTCAACACTGATTTGCAATTTAGGGATGAGCCGAACATCTCCCGGTTTGGTTCGCATCCAGAACATGTGAACAGGCAAAAATTTTGTTCCAACACGCGAACACCGTTAAAGTCTATGGGACATGAATAATCAAAAGTGCTCATTTTAAAGGCTTATATGCAAGTTATAAGTTATGAAGTAATAGCGGCTATAGTGAATTGTCTATGGGAGAAATCAAAAGTGCTAATTTTAAGGGTTAATATGCAAGTTATTTCATAAGAAATTTGGGGACCTGGGTCCTGCCCCAGAAGACATGTATCAGTGCAAAAAAAAGGTTTTAAAAACGGCCGTTTTTTTAGGAGCAGTGATTTGTATAATGCTTAAAGTGAAACAATAAAAGTGTAATACTCCTTAAAATTTTGTACCCGGGGAGGTGTCTATAGTATGCCTGTAAAGGGGCGCATGTTTCCCATATTTAGAACAGTCTGACAGCAAAATGACATTTCTAAAAGGAAAAAAGTCATTTAAAACTACTCGCGGCTGTAATGAATTGTCAGTCTGACAATACACAAGTTCATTGATAAAAACGGCATGGGATTTCCCCACAGGGGAACCCCAAACCAAAATTAAAAAAAAAAAAATGCGTGGGGGTCCCCCTCAAAATCCATACCAGACCCTTATCCGAGTACGCAACCTGGCAGGCCGCAGGCCACATGCCCTCAATATTGGGAGGGTGCCGACAATTCACTATAGCTGCTATTACTTCATGACTTTTTTTTCAATTTAGAAATGTAATTTTGCTCCCGAAAAAACAGCCGTTTTTAAAACTTCTTTTTGCATTGATACATGTCCCCTGGGGCAGGACCCGGGTCCCCAAACACTTTTTTTATGACAATAACTTGCATATAAGCCTTTAAAATTAGCACTTTTGATTTCTCCCATAGGCTTTTAAAGGGTGTTCTGCGGCTTTCGAATTTGCCGCGAACACCCCAAATTGTTTGCTATTCGGCGAACGGGCGAACAGCCAATGTTTGAGTCGAACTCCTGTTCGACCCGAACATAAAGCCCATCCCTACTCGCAATATTGGATTTAGGACTGTGGCATGAGAAGAGACGGGAGTAGAGTTCAGAAATGTCTCTGTGGTTCCGTTCTTGTACATATCAATTCAAAAGAAGTATATTGTCTAGCATGAGCTTCTCGAGTCAGAGGATTATTCAAGAAATGTTTAATTTGGATGTAAGACCAAAATGGAAAGGGGTGGTCTGAGTTCAGTGAAGATAAATCAGTCAAATTCATAAAGAAATTGTTTCGAAAAAATTGGGCAGCTCTCATATTGGTATGAGGCCAAGATTTTGCAAGGAATGTTTCCAAAAGGCCTGGTGGGAAATCTGGGTTGTTACGAATAGGTGTAAGAGGTCCTGGGGTAGAGGAAATTTTGAATTTTTTGACAGGACTTACGGAATATTTGTAAAGTATTACCAATTAGAGGATGCTGTTTACAATTTTGCAGAATGTGAGTAGGAGTAATCCAAGGTAGTTGGTGTAGAGGTATGGGAGAAAAGGAATGTTCAATGTTTACCCAGTCTTTGGTAGAGAAATGAACATTCCAATCAATTCTTGCCAACTGGCAAGCCCAGTAATATATTTGGTGATATCTGGAAAACCTATACCCCCTTTCATTTTGGGTATGGTCAGTCTTTCATGGCTCAATCTAGGTTTCGCCTTGCCCCACATAAATGTAGAGCAAGCTGTACGAATCAAAGTAAAAAAAGCTTGAGGTATTTTGATGGGAACTGTTTGTTAGACATGTGCGCCGTCAATAAATTTGTTGCGTACGAAAATCAATTATGTCCGAAATTCAATTCGGATTCATATGAAATACGAATTTTCGTTAGATTTTTAAACTTTTCACAAAATAACGAAAGTTCGTTATGAATTTTATCATTGAAGGGCCCCCACCATCCCTGTGCTGTGCTGACTTCCTGGGGTTTTAACCTTTTAGGTTCGTTAACTTTTCGTAAAAATAACGAATTTTCATTATGATGAATTTTATCATTATGAGGGTTCCCACCATCCCTGTGCTGTGCTGACTTTCTCTGATTGGTGAACAAAACACCAGTCACGTTTCTGTTGTAACGGAATTTGGATCCGAAATTCCAAAATTCGTTAACGAAATTTCGTATAAAATTTGTAAGCATAGAAATTCCCATAGGGTTCCCAGGTCTGTACACCTGCTGTGTCCATTATGAGAGGTTCCCACCATCCCTGTGCTGTGCTGACTTCCTGGGGTTTTAACTTTTTTAGGTTCGTTAACTTTTCGTAACAATTACGAATGTTCGTTATAAATTTGGATCCAAAATCCTTAAACGAAATTTTGTACAGAATTCGTATGCATAAAAATTCGTATTTCGGATTCGTACGAGTGTACGAATTTCTGGAAATTCGTACGAAACTAATCGCACATGTCTATACAATACACATTAAATAAAGTTAAAAGAATACTGCGCTGTGAACCTGCAACCTAGCAGCCAGCACAGCTTGTAGACAAAAAGCAAAAACTGAATAAATAAGTGCAGCGCTAAGGTTGCAAAAAAACAAATTTGCATAAATTATATAAATGTGACTTAAACATAAATATATCAAATAAACAGATTCATACATGGTGAAATGTGAATCAACCAAAGAAAAAGTGAAATTTCTGAAAAAATACAGGTATGGTGAAAAATGTGCTAGTATGGTGACTTTACCATAAATCAGGTGAGAGATAGACATTAGGGTGTTAATATTAAACAGAAACACATCAAATAACACATAATGAATGTGAGTCCAAACTCAGAAAAAATGAGAATAATTTCTGAAAAATGTGCTAGTATAATAAACTTCAAAAAACAGAAATGGTGAATGGTAAAGTCCAAAGAAATCCAATTAGATGTGCAGTCCTGTTAGACATATGGGGGATTCCAATCACCGGTATGAACTGTAAAGGAAAAAACAGAAGTACCACCACCATAAACAGGGGGAGGCTTACCAGATCTTATTGACTTGGCAGGGCTTACGCCACCCAAGTCTGCGGAGCTTATTAGGTTGAACACAACTATCAATCGACCTTGGACTGTCACTGAATAGTGACTTGAAGGCTCCAATCATCGGGAGGAGGGTGGAAGGAAAATGCCAGGAGGGATATATCATGCAATGAAAAGATGGGCTAACTTAGCGTGATACCGTATAAAAAAGGCAACTTATTAAAAATAGACTAAAACACTCACATTTGGAAGAGTAGAAAAAAGCATATATATAACAAAAAGCGATGCAAACAGGAGGTCCAACTGACGCGTTTCGACTCCGTGGTCATCATCTGGGGTTTTGACCCCCTGCAACAGCATCGCTTATAAAGTAAAAATGACCCCAGAACCTGCTAAATGCCGGAAATGGCTCCACATGACATCACTTCCGGTTCCTGTGTCGTGATCCCGGAAGGAAATGAATACCTAGATATTTCAGGTCAACATTATGTGCGTGTCTCCATAGTATATGATGTACATAAAATAAAAGGTGGATAAAGTACAGTGCACAGCCCTGCAATTACAAAATTTACTTATGTCGAACCAGTACTTCCTTGTAATGAAAATGAGGCTTGGTTTGGTGATATCTGTCATACAATGTGACCAAGCCTCATTATGAAAACGAGGCTTGGAATTGTGTAATGGCTATCAAATAGGCTAGACAAGCCTCGCTATAAAAACAAGGCCTGGTTAGCTGGTGTCCATTTAATATGGGAAACCAAGCCTCATCTTGAAAACGAGGTTTGGAGTTAAGAATATGTGTAATGGCCGTCAAATAGGCTAGAGAAGCCTCGCTATAAAAACAAGGCTTGGTTGGCTTGTGTCCATTCTTGGGAAACCAAGCCTCATCATGAAAACGAGGCTTGGTATAGTAACCTCCGTGTGACTCGGTGAGATACACATAATAGCATAGTAACCAAGCCTCGCCGTATACACAGAGGGGCCGATCACATGCCGTCCCGAGGCAATCAGCAGAGAGTAAATCACAATAACAAATTGTCCACCCGCCCCACAGAATGAAGACAGTGCACATGATTAAGTTATTGATACTAAAGCCAGCTTAAAGGATCAAGGTGTTCTATTGGATGTAAGTCCAACAGCGGCTGCAGCAAGATCTGAGGTCAGCGCTCAGAAATCAAATAAAATAAATACCCATACCTAAATATAAACCAAATATAGACAAAAAGACCCTACTCCAAGAGTTAAATGAAAAATTTAAAAATAACATTAACAACAATAGAGAGTGGGTTAGAAATAGCCCATATACACAAATAAATAATAATAAAATACATTTTGTATGTTGAAAAATTCGTAAAAAAGGGGGGGGGGCGGGGGCTTCCAGGTGATCTCAGAGCAAAAGTAGGCAGTTAAGCGCGATTTAAAAAAGAGTTAATGTCCCACTCTACGTTCATTCCCTGTGGATGGCGGGTCTGTAATTCATAGATCCAGAAGGTTTCTAGTCTGGATATCCCTCTCGTCCTAGCGCCACCCCTCCATGGGGCAATGTATCTGTCAATAATAAGAAATTGAGTCCCTGTAGGGTCACGTGCATGGTGTTGTTGGTAGTGGCGAGGAACTGTATGTTTAGTACTACCAAGTTTTATTAGATTGATATGTTCAGTAACTCCAACCATAAATGTTCGTATAGTTCTACCGACATATTGCTTCCCGCAAGGGCAAGTCAGTAAATATACCACAAGGGTTGTGGTACAAGTATAGAAATGCTTGATGGTATAAGATCGACCAGTTACCTTAGAGATAAATTCCTTGGTTGCTCTACGACCACAGGAGTTGTGATGGCAGACCAGACACTTTTTGCAGGGGTAATAACCTGTCCAGTTGTGAAAACATGTGGGCCTAACTAGGGGATTGATGATAGATGGTGCAATCTTGCTTTTAAGTGAGGGTGAACCCTGGTAAATGACCTTGGGTCTCTCAGGTAGAATAGGACCAAGTATTTTGTCATTCCTCAAAATTCCCCAGTGCCGTTCAAAAATGTCTTTAATCTGTTTTATATTGGGTTGAGAACCCAGTCAGGAATGACCATTTAAAGTTGTCATCATCTTCTCGCTGAGGTTTGTCTGCCAGCAATGAATCTTGATCGGTATTTAGAAGTGTGTAGAAAGATCTCTATCTACGTCGGCCTGATCATAACCTTTGTCCAGGAATCTCTGCCTCAAGATATTAGCTTGGGACTTGAAGGTGGCAGTGTCAGTGCAGTTTCTGCGAAGCCGCAGAAACTGACTTTTAGGAACTGAGCTCAACCACGATTTGTGGTGGCAACTGTCAGTGGGTATAAACCTATTCCTATCAGTAGGTTTAAAGTGGGTAATCAATATAAAATGTTGTTCCGATCTTTCAATCACAAGATCCAAAAAGTTGATTCTGGAAGAACTGGATTGGTAAGTTAAAGCAATACCTCGATCATTATCTTTAAGAGTCAGAAAGAATTCTTCAAATGATTCTGAGGTGCCAGCCCATAGGAGGAGGACATCGTCAATGTACCTGGCCCACAAAACCAAATGTGGATGGGCCACGGCATAGACGACATCCTCCTTCCACTTGGCCATAAAAAGGATGGCCAGACTGGGTGCGAATTTTGCTCCCATCGCCACACCCTTGAGCTGTAAATAGAAACGGCCATCAAACCAAAAATAATTGTGTAGGGTGGCAAAATCTAAACTCCAAAATAAAATCAACCTGGGGTGTGGCGAGAGTGACATCTCTTTTCAAAAATTCCTGTGCAGCCTCCATTCCTCTCTGATGGGCAATGCAGGTGTACAAGGAAGCAACGTCAGCTGTAGCCATAATGAGGTCACCTTCAATATTAGATTGGGATAGAAGATTAATCACACCCTTGGTGTTCTTAAGGTAGGACGGTGTTTTTTGTCTAGTGGTTGCAGAAAATAGTCAATGTATTTTCCAATTCAGGAGGTGATGGAATCTATCCCATTTATTATGGGGCGTCCAGGGGCATGGAGGGGGTCTTTATGGATCTTGGGCAAATAATAAATGATAGGGATTCGTGGGGCCAACGGAACAAGAAATGATTTTCCTTATGATTTAAAATCAAAGAGTCAAACCCTTTGCAGATAAGACTGGTCAATTCCTTTTTATATTTGGATGTAGGGTCATTAGGTAGTTCAATATAAGTGGAGTGGTCACTTAAAATATTATACCTTTCCCCCATGTAGTCGGCTTTGTTTAAAAGAACTATACCCCCACCTTTGTCGGCGGGGGGAAAAACCAAATACTTGTTATCACACAAGGATTTGAGACCTGACTCTGGTAAACGGTTAAAAGTCTGTTTTAGGTGGTAATTTAACTAGATCTTTAAGTACAAGGTCTTTAAACATGTTTTTAAAGCCGGGGCCAACTGAGTCAGGGGGTTAAAAAGAGAAGGGTTAGATAACCCTGAATGGACAGTTCCTGACGTAACTGCCCTTGCAACGTTCCTAGTAGGGTTGGAGGTGATATAACGTTGTATATTGACTTTTCTAATATATTTGTGAACATCCACAAAAGTATCAAACTTATTTAACTTCCGTGGAGGGGCGAATTTAAGGCCCTTATCTAAAACAATTTTTTCTTCCTGTGTTAATACTGTACTACTTTAAGTTAAAAACGCCTTGGCAGCTTATGTTCACCTTCTTTTTTCGCTTCTGGGTCCTCCTCCCTCCTCTGGACCCTCTTTTGGTCCAGGGCCTCTTTTTCTGCCCTGGGGGTCCTCGTGAAAACCCTGATTATAACAAGGGTTAGAGTTAGGTTGTTGGTAACCATAAGGGGTCTGGTTGTGCTCAGCCCTAGGGAATGGATACACTCCTTCTCTGTTGATCACAAAGTGGAGAGTATCGATTTATAAGTGGATATAGGTGGATGACTATAGTGGGAGGGTGTAGGGTAATTAGTGTATTGATTATAAGATCTAACAGGGGACCCCCTATGATAAGAAGTGTCCCTCTCATAATAATCATAATTATCCCAATGGGAATTTGTTTCCTCTGCGTCCTCCCCTCTATTAAAATTCTGTCCCCTCCCCCTTTGTGTGTTCCTGGGGGTGTGGACATTTTGAGGTCAGCCCCTCTGGGGTTGGAAAGTCTAACCAGAGGGTTTGGGTTGAGATGGAAGTTGAGGGTGATAAGGCTATGGTGCCACCATTATTCGTTTCCATGGCTGGATCCGATATAGATGGTTTTTGCCAACTAAACACCTTGCCTGACTATAGTCTCCTATATCCCGTGTATATTTCTTATGTTTCTTTGTTTTCTGGTCCCTATCTTCTTTAATAAGATAAGCCTGAAGGTTCGAGGATAGCGAATTGTACTCCACTGAGTTTCTTTGGTTGATTCACATTTCACCATGTATGAATCTGTTTATTTGATGTTTGTTTGATATATTTATGTTTAAGTCACATTTTATATAATTTATGCAAATTTTTATTTTTTTGCAACCTTAGCACTATCCAATACACATTATATGAAACTATATCCTGTTTACACCTGAAAGGGGACTTTACATATATGAGGCTGCATTCCAGAACAAAAGATATTGTTTTAACTTTAGGTTTACTTAATGGATAATCTTAAACTAAGAAATATAGATTATATTAACAAATAAATTCACCAATAAATATATAGCTTTTATAAAATGTTGTTCAAGATTTTGGTGGATATATCACATTTATTAAGACTGTATTTATATTTAGAATTATTATCAAATTGACATTTTTATATTTTCAACAATAGTGGCTACAGTCATACCAATTTAAATTGTATTTGAATTTAGAAAGGACTTTTTTATCCACAATAAAAGAAGCTATTTTAATGGTTTTTCTTAGTGGTCAAATTCATGTGAATTTAAGTTGTATTTGGAAATAATATAATCTAATTGAAATGAAATAACCTAGTTGACCAGTCCCTTTTGCTCAAGGAAATCAACCCCACAGAGTGATTATGAATTGCTGACACCATCATGTTTCAACGAGAAAATTTGTAAATTCTGACAGCCTAAGCTGGTTTTAAGAATACTAAGTTTACTGTACACTATTACCATAGTATATCAAAATATTTTAAGTGCAATTGGTTCAGTTTGGATGATATCATACATTTGGCAGTTATGGAGTTCTGCTAAGATCATTTAAAACTTTGTGTCGTGGTATTAACCACCTCAATACAAGGCACTTAAGCCCTCTTCCTGCCCAGACCAATTTTCAGCTTTCGGTGCTACAGTTTGAATGACAATTACTCAGTCATGCAACACTGTACCCAAATGAAATTTGTGTCCTTGTTTTCACACAAATAGAGCTTTCTTTTGGTGGTATTTAATCACTAATGGTTTTTTATTTTTTGTGCTATAAATAAAAAAAGACCGTACATTTTGTGAAAAATTGCCTTTTCTTTGTTTTTGTCATAAAATTTTAGCAAATTTTAGAAATTTTTCCTTCATAAATGTTGGCCAAAATTTATACTGCTATATATCTTTGGTAAAAATAACCCAAATTAGTGTATATTATTTGGTCTTTGTGAAAGTTATAGAGTCTACAAACTATGGTGCCAATCACTGAAAATTGAAAACATCTGATCAGGCATTCAGTACATCAGGTGAATCTAATTTCTTGAGGTACTAACAAGTCAAAAGTACAAATACCCCCCAAATCGCCCCTTTTTAGAAAGTAGACATTCCAAGGTATTAGCATGGTGAGGTTTTTTTTTTTTTTTTTTTTTCAATTCTAATGTTTTTCCCACAATTCTTTGCAAAAAGGAAGATTTTTTTTTTTCTATTTTCTTCTTTGTATTTTGTAAAAAAAAAAAAATAATAATCTGCTACTTCTCCTGAGTATGGCGATACCACATGTGTGGGACTTTTACACAGCCTGGCCACATACAAAGGCCCAACACTGAAGTAGCAGCATCAGACGATCTACAAGCATAAATTGCACATCTCATTTCTCAACCAAGTATTACACTTTTGAAGGCCCTGGAGCACCAGGACAATGGAATTGCCCACAAAATGACCCCATTTTGGAAAGCAAACACCCCTACGTATAATCTGAGGCATAATGAGTCTTTTGAACTGTGTTGTTTTTTTTTTTTTTTTTTTTTTTTTTTTTTTTTTTTTTTTTTTACACAAAAGCGTTTTTTTTTTTTTTCCACATTTTCCAA
The DNA here is from genome assembly GCF_042186555.1 of Aquarana catesbeiana. Classification (NCBI taxonomy): domain Eukaryota; kingdom Metazoa; phylum Chordata; class Amphibia; order Anura; family Ranidae; genus Aquarana; species Aquarana catesbeiana. Next base: position 78,236,091 of record NC_133329.1, on the reverse strand, counting down.
AAACTTATGGGAAAAAAAAAAACACAGTTCAAAAGACTCATTATGCCTCATAGATTATACGTTGGGGTGTTTGCTTTCCAAAATGGGGTCATTTTGTGGGCAATTCCATTGTCCTGGTGCTCCAGGGCCTTCAAAAGTGTAATACTTGGTTGAGAAATGAGATGTGCAATTTATGCTTGTAGATCGTGGGATGGTGCTACTTCAATGTTGGGCCTTTGTATGTGGCCAGGCTGTGTAAAAAGTCCCACACATGTGGTATCGCCATACTCAGGAGAAGTAGCAGAATTTTTTTTTACACAAAGTTGTCCATTTATAAGATATTTCCAACACCTAGCAAAAATGACACCCCAAAGTACATTCTGCTACTCCTCCTGAGTATGGGGATGCCACATGTGTGAGACTTTTACACAGCTTGGCCACATACAGAGGCCCAACATCCAAGTAGCACCATCAGTTCTAGGTGCATACATTACATAATTTCCTGGCAACCTATCATTTTTGAAGGCCCTTCGTATTTCTAACACATAGCATGTACATACCAAGAATTACAATCCAAAATCTATTGCGCAAAGGGTAAAAAAAAGTATTACCTGTGCTTTTAGTAGTGTCCACAGATCAGAGCACTGGTCCAGGCAGCAGTCGGGGATGTGCTTAGCAACAGCAATAGTAATTATCCAGGCAGCAGGCAGGAATATTGTCTATAGTCAGCACAGCCAAAGCATTTGTCCATAGAAATTGTTCAGGCAGAGACAGCCAGCACAGCCATAATATTGGTCCTGGTACATGGTTACCTGCAGACACTCATTATTGTACCGCTCTCCAGCCCTTCATAAACATACTGTCTCTTGCTACAGCTAATTATTTGCATAGTCCAGGTAGCAGGCAGAGGTGTGGTCCATTCTTGTGGCAGGCAAAGGCATGATGGCAGTAAGTCAGCAGCAGGCTGAGGGCCGCAATAGGGTAAGGCCTGTGCACAGGGGTGGAGGCTTCGACCCACCCAAATCTCTATGAAGCCTCCGGACTCCAGACCCTAGTCCGGAAATTACAAAACCCGGAGAAAACAAAAATTGTTTTCTCCATCCGGAAAAACTATTTTGGAGCCCTTCACATATGTGAGACCCCTGTGTACTATAGTAGCAGGGCAACAGATCAGTCCAAGCGGTAGGCAAAAGCATAGTCAAAAAGCAGGCCAGGGTCAGTTCACGTGAGAGGCAGTGGCATGCCAGGTCCCATATGATTTTTCAGTTGTGCCCATGTAGGCCGGGCACTCAGGGGGCTGGACCTGGGTATCTCTTCCTTCATATATGCGGAACGCATACAGATATCCCGTGGCTCTCTCATAGAGCTTGTAACATTTTACTTTGTATTTGGCCTTTTTGCTAGGAATATATTGTTTTATTCCTAGCCGGCCTGAAAATGGTACCAGGGACTCATCCACACATACATGCTTCTCGGGGACATAGAGTTTTGCAAATCGTTGGGAAAATAAATTTATCAGTGGGCAAATCTTATATAACTTATCAGAATTTGGATGATTGCGGGGAAGGCACTGGGTGTTGTCGTTAAAATGAAAGAATCTGATAATCATCTCATCAGGACCTGGGCATTGCGGCAGAATACATGGGCATATGGTGGATGGGGTTGGTGGACCAATAGGCATGTCCTTCATTTTTTTTTTTTTTTGTAGGGGCCATGTTTAAGGTGAGGCCCAAAAACAATATGAACTCCTGCAAATTCAGATCTCTCCACTCAAACGGACGGGCATAAGAGGATTGGGGGTTGCTGGCAAATTTGTCTTTTCCACAATGAATTGCAGCAAAGTGTCGGGCAAAAACAGGTGAAAGCAATCGATCTCTGTGAAATTTTGGGTGTTGGCCTGCACACCTGGCTGTGCTGTGAAAGGGGGAATAATTGGTGATCTTGAGTTGGAAGGCAGCCATGTTGGGTTGGCAAGACCATCTGGCATGTATGTAGCAGCCCTGGCTCTTGGGGGACGTGACACTCCAGTAGTTGGGGGAGTTGAATTTTCTGTGCTGGTATTCAGGTATGATGTGGCAGCACTGGTACTGGGCCTGGGTATTTGATCCTGGGGCCTATTGCTGGTGGCAGCGCTGGTACTGGGCCTGGGAATATAATCCTGGTTGCTGGCAGCTGCCCGGTTTCCAGAGTGTCTTGCCCTTTTAGGAGGGACCCATTCTTCATCCGAATCATTTACTACTCTCGATCAGTTCAAATGCCGAATTTGATTCGGAATCAGAATTGGAACTGAAATCTGAGAACTCCCCGGTGCTCTCATCAGTCATGGAGAGGATCAGGAATGCCTCCTCACTAGTATATACTCTTTTGGACATGGCTGTGTGGCGGGTAGCTGGGTGACAGATGGGTGGCAGGTGACGGTCGCTGATGGGCTGTGCGATGGGTGGCAGGTGACATTCACTGAGAGGTGATGGGCGATGGTCACAGATGGTTGACAGGTGACGTCACTGATGGGTGCACCGCTAATGGTCACTGTTGGGTGACAGGCCACGGTCACTGATGGGTGATGGGTGCACCGCTGATGGTCACTGATGGCAGTCTCTTATGTGACAGGTGCATTTTTATGGGGTCACTGTTGGGTGACAGATGACATTTGGGGGGGGGGGGGCAATGGGACAGGTGTGGTGTTGGTGCAGACACTACTAAACATAGATCTTTAACTCACTGCTCCTAGTTCTTCTCTCCTCACACTGGAAACAGTGTGTGGGGAGAGAAGAGCTGGTAACAGCTCTATGTTTACATTCAGTGATCAGCTGTGAATGGATCACAGCCGATCACATGGTACACAGCCCTGGCTAGTGGCTGTTTACTATCGTCGGTGACGAGCAGTGTTCCCGGGAACACGCCACCACTGACGTGCACGCGCAGCACACTCACGATCGCGTGCATGCACCGTGCGGGGAGTTACCATTCGTGATCGGCAGTGACTTCATCACGGCCAATCACGTGGTAAACAGCCATGCCCAGTGGCTGTTCACCCCTGTCGGTGATGAGCTGTGTCTCGGTGACACGCCGCCACCAACATTACAGGGCTGTGCGCACACGATCGCGCGCATGCCCTGTTTAAAAGGGCTCATGTCATATGACGTCCGCCCAGAACTAGAGCCTTACTGTCCCGCCGTCATATAAGAGTGGGCGGTAGGCTAATGGTTAAACCTCCTAGACTAGTCAACTGAACAGAAGAAAACCAGTCAACTCCCATATACCTATGGGCATTTTATATGTTCTGTTTTTAAATGTAAATACCTCAACATGGTTTCCCCATGCTGCTCAAGGCTGTCCAGAAAGATGGCACAGACATCTTTATAAGATTATCATGGAATGTGCAAATGCAGATGTAGGTAGTCCAAGATAGGAGGTGTGAAAGTTGTGAAAACTGTTCTAGATGCATAACCCCATCCTTGGTGTCAGGAAGTCAACAGGAAGGTTTTAATCCTTCAATTCACAGATATGAAAGTGTACATTTTGTTCAATCACCATGATAAAGAAATATTACATGTGTAAGACAGATGGTGTAAAAGGCCCCAACCCTGGCTCAGGGCTGGTTGTTCCAGTTTGAGTTAGATGGCCTCTTTCAGGGAAAGTGGGTGCAGATTTTGGAAAGCGAAAAGACACCAGTTCACAAGAGGCATGCAAGAAAAGACCATCTATTCCAAACTGGAACAACCATCCATAGAGTTACAGTTAAGGGGTCATTCTTAGACATGTAAGCCTTACACCAAGGGGCTGATTTCCTACATGCAAAAAGACTGTTCACCTTTTAAGGGAAGTTGCATTTTGCAATGACATGTTCCCTACAGCCTAGTGAATGTGGTGAAATTTCACTATGCAAACAATACCCAATCACGTGCAAGGAAAAAAAGAAAACTAATTTTTTGTTTGCACATGATTGGATGCTGAAAGTCAACAGAGCTTCACCACATTTGCTAAGCGCTGGGTAAAAATTCCCTTGTGTGGTAAAACTTAAACCAACCTCTAAACCTTTAAGATTTGCCCTTACATTTCACACTCTAAATGAATCATTATTCATAAATAAATATATCTATTAAACCATCAACAAATCTGATTTTGAAGGAAACACTTGAGCAGTCTTTTCTTTGGATGGATCTTTAAGGACTCTTTTGGTACAGCTGTCATTGGGCTCTCATAAACTGTTGGATTATAGAGTGCTTTAGTTTTCTTCAGATCTTCTGTTTGTGTTGCATAGTGAGATAATTTGTGACAACACTCATAAGGACAGTCTGCAGTTTTCTGGGTATTTTTTCAACATAGACATACATTTTAATATCAGGTGGTAAAAGTCTTGGCCTTTTCTTGGGTCCCATTTGCACTAGGTCGGTGATACAAATCCATTCCCCTTCACAGCTGCCAAGTATAAAGGAAAGTCTCTCTTCCATTGCATCTGATAATTCATCTAAGTTTCTCACAGACAGGTCAGTTGATCCAGGTAGCAAAACTGTCTGATGGAATGGTCTGCTGTCAGATATCTGCAATAAAATAATGGGGTAAGTATTATATATTTTATATATTACCATATATAACATTTAAAAAAATACATTAAAAAAAAGACACACGGCACGTACAGCAAACTTACCAAACATACATTTTCTTAAAGGATATTTTAAACGATGACTAATTAAAATGAATATTGTGAACCTCTAGGTGTTGGGTGAAATAATTTCCAGACTGCAGAGCACTATAGCATTTGTGTAAGGTAACCCAAAGCAACCTCTTATATATCAATTTTCATTAGTTTCCCATTAAGCTACACTTATGTATGGCTTCCCTATCCACAGAGTAAGACTAAAACATTTTGTTTTTAAAAAAATGTGTGCCTATAATGCATAAAAAACTTTAAAAACAATCAGGATATACAGTTATATCACTCAACGTCTACAAAACAAAGATAAATCAGATGCAGTATAGACTCAATAAATCAACTTACCTCCTCAGGACTTGCATCTGCCTGAATATCCATAGTCACAGTTGTGTTCGCTGATGGTCTGCAAAGGAAGGGCAGTGAGGTTACTGAGGTACAGTTTGTTTTTATGCCATGTCAACCACCCACACCCCTTATTCACTGTTCAAATGCAAATCATTTTAATCACTCATCCTTTCCTGTCCAATTCTAGACATGTGCATTGTCAATAAGTTTGTTTCGTTTCGTGCGAAAATTAATTTGTATTTCGTAATTCATGTCCGAAATTAAATTCGGATTAAAACAAAATACGAATTTGTTAGATTCGTAAACTTTTCACAAAATAACAAAAGTTCGTTATGATGAATTTATCATTATGAGGGGCTCCCACCATCTCTGTACTGTGCTGACTTCCTGGGTTTTTAACCTTTTAGGTTCATTAACGAACATTCGTTATTTTTACGAAAAGTTATGATGAATTTATCATTGAGGGGTTCCCACCATCCCTGTGCTGTGCTGACTTCCTCTGGTGAACAAAACACCAGTCATGTTTCTGTTGTAATGGAATTTGGATCTGAAATTCCAAAATTTGTTAACGAAATTTCTTATTTCGTATAAAATTTGTAAGCATAGAAATTCCCATAGGGTTCCCACCATCCCTGGGCTGAGTTCCCAGGTCTGTACACCTGTTGTGTCCATTATGAAGGGTTCCCAGCATCCCTGTGCTGAGTTCCCAGGTCTGTACACCCGCTGTGCCCATTATGAGGGGTTCCCACCATCCCTGTGCTGTGCTGACTTCCTCGGTTTTAACTTTTAGCTTCATTAACTTTTCGTAACAATTACGAATTTTCGTTATGAATTTGGATCCGAAATTCGTAAACGAAATTTTGTATTTCGTACAGAATTCGTATGCATAAAAATTTGTATTTTGGATTCGTACGAATCTCCGGAAATTCGTACAAAGTTTCGATTCGTACGAAACTAATCGCACATGTCTATCCAATACACATTGTATGAAACTATATCCTGCTTACACCTGAAAGGGGACTTTACATGTATGAAGCTGCATTCCAGAACAAAAGATATTGTTTTAACTTTAGGTTTTCTTAATGGATAATCTTAAACTAAAAAATATAGATTATATTAACAAATAAATTCACCAATAAATATATAGCTTTTATAAAATGTTGTTCAAGATTTTGGTGGATATCACATTTATTAAGACTGTATTTATATTTAGAATTAATTTAGTATCAAATTGACATTTTTATATGTTCATCAATAGTGGCTACAGTCCTATCAATTTAAATTGTATTTGAATTTAGAAAGGACTTTTTTATCCACAATACAAGATGCTATTTTAAGATTATTCTTTGTGGTCAAATTCACGTGAATTTTAAGTTGTATTTGGAAATAATATAATCTAATTGAAATGAAATAACCTAGTTGACCAGTCCCTTTTGCTCAAGGAAATCAACCCCACAGAGTGATTATGAATTGCTGACACCATCATGTTTGAACGAGAACATTTGCAAATTCTGACAGCGTAAGCTGGTTTTAAGAAGACCGCTAAGTTTACTGTACACTATTACCATAGTATAGAGATTTGCCCTTACATTTAACAATCTAAATGAAAGCCCATCTTTTACACCCTCTCTGCATTGTTTTTCAAAATATCTGGAAAAACTACTTTGACGGCGTGCTTTTCTGCCTAACAAGCAATCCGTCTCAAACATGTATTTTTAATGGTGTTAGTTAAGTTAACAAATATGATTGGTTTCAACTTGCCAAAATAGTTTCAACTGTTGAATCAATTGACACAGATCCCAAATATCATACTCTAGAGGCCTTGGTTGAGTCGTATGCTATTAGGTTGTAAAAGGACAAAGAAAATATTATCTTTTTTTTTTTTTTTTTTCTAATTTTATTTTTTCAAAAATAAATAAACATATCTATTAAACCATCAACAATTCTGATTTTGAAGGAAACGCTTGAGCAGTCTTTTCTTTGGATGGATCTTTAAGGACTCTCTTGGTACAGCTGTCTTTTGGCTCTCATAAACTGTTGGATTATAGAGTGCTTTATTTTTCTTCAGATCTCCTGTTTGTGTTGCATAGTGAGATAATTTGTGACAACACCCATAAAGACAGTCTGCAGTTTTTCTGAGTCTTTTCTCAATATAGACATACATTTTAATATAAGGTGGTAAAAGTCTTGGCCTTTTCTTGGGTCCCATTTGCACTAGGTCGGTGGTACAAATCCATTCCTCTTCACAGCTGCCAGGTATGAAAGAGTCTCTCTTCCATTTCATCTGATAATTCATCTAAGGTTCTTACAGACAGGGCAGTTGATCCAGGTAGCAAAACTTTCTGATTGAATGGTCTGCTGTCAGATATCTGCAATAAACTAATGGGGTAAGTATTCTATATTATATAACATTTAAAAAATACACAAAAAAAGACACACGGCACACACAGCAAACTTACCAAACAAAATTTTTTTTAAAGGATATTTTAAACTATGACTAAAATCAATATTGTGAACCTCCTAGGTGTTGGGTGAAATAATTTCCAGACTGCAGAGCACTACAGCATTTGTGTAAGGTAACCCAAAGCAACCTCTTGTATATTAATTTTCAATAGTTTCCCATTAAGCTACCCTTTATATATGACTTCCCTTTCCACAGAGTAAGACTATAAAACATTTGTTTAAAAAAAAAAAAATGTGTGCTAATAATGCATAAACTTTAAAAACAATCAGGATATACAGTTATATCACTCAACTTCTACAAAACAAAGATAAATCAGATACAGTATAAACAAAATAATCCAACTTACCTCTTCAGGACTTGCATCTGCCTGAATATCCATAGTCAAAGTTGTGTTCGCTGATGGTCTGCAAAGGTAGGGCAGTGAGGTTACTGAGGTACAGTTTGTTTTTATGCCATGTCAACCACCCACACCCCTTATTCACTGTTCAAATGCAAATTATTTTAATCACTCCACCTTTCCTATCCAATATTTGTAGGATATATAGAATTCTTGGGAGGATATTCATTTTGATTATAGATGCTCTACCAAACAGGAGAAGATACCTGTAGACCATGACTTCAAATCTTTTTGGATGTTATGAAGAATGGGGATGTAGTTTATTGAATAGAGTTTAGATAAATAAATGGGTAATTGGATACCTAGATAAGTGATTGATTCTTTACTCCATTTGAAATGGAAATTAGACTGGCAGCGAATCTCATCAAGTTCTAGAGAAACATTCAGTGGCTCTGATTTGTTAAAATTAATTTGAAGATTGGCTAAATTCCTGAACATATCAAAATCTTTGAGTATATTTGAAATAGTAATCTGAGGTTCTGAGAGAAATAATAGAATGTCATAGGCAAAGGCTGCAAGTTTGTAGATGTGTTGATTTTAATGATGATACCCTTGATGTCAGGGTTAGATCTTAGACGTTGAAGTAAGGGTTCAAGGGTGAGAACAAAAATTTAGAGGAGATAGGGGGCATCCCTGATGAGTACCATTTGAGATTGGGAAGGCATTCGATAGGTGGCCATTAATTCTGACCCTTGCCATTGGGGAAGAGTATAAAGCCAGGATGAAATGTAACATACGGTCTGGCAAGTCGATCATTTTAACGGATTCAAGCATATAGTCCCAGGCCACTCTATCGAACGCCTTCTCTGCGTCTAGGGATAGAAAAAAAATGCATTGGTGGGTGGACGTTAACCATCTATGTAGACTAATAGCCTCAGTGGTATTGTCTTTCGCGTCCCTACCAGGTATGAAACCCACCTGATCCATTGAAATTAATTTTGGGTAAAAGACGATTGGCTAAAATTTTGTCATATCCACATTTAGTAAAGAGATTGGTCGAAAATTAGTTACCAAGGAAGAATCTTTGTTGGGTTTTGGAATAACCGTTATATGAGCTTTAAGGAGATCTCGGGGCGGAGGGTTATCTGGTGATAATGAGTTAAAAGCCGTTAGAAAATGTGAGCGAAGTATTTCCTGAAAGGATTTATAATAGCCAGATGTTAAGCCATCAGGACCAGGACTTTTACCGGGTTTCAATTGTTTTAGAGCAATAAACCTCTTCAGGAGATATAGGATGAGCCAGTTCATTTGCTTCCTAATCAGAAAGTTGTTTAGGGGTGTGTTTTGATAAGAATTAATTGATCAGTTGAATGCGGGCCCTTTTCCCAGATTGAGTATTGGAAGGTACTAAATTATAAAGATGGGTGTAATAGGCCACAAATCTGTTAGCAATATCATCATTAGTATCCAATTTGCATCCTGTTGAGTCGTTTGTAGAATGGATAATTGTACGTGCTTTCTTTGAAAGAAGAGCATTGGCTAATAATAAAAAAAAAAGTTTTTGAGATAAAACATAATTCCGTTTTAGATTGTTTGTCTATTTCTTCTAGTAGTTCTTTCCTAGCTTGAACAAGTTCATGTAAGGATGATATTGCTTGTGTAGATTTATGTACCCTTTCCAAAGTTTTGGATACAAGTTGTCAGTTTAGTAACGGAGGACTGTCTTTCTCTTTTACGTTTTATGGAGATAGCGATTAAGTATTCTCTAATTGTGCATTTGTGCACTTCCCAGCACGTCATTGGTGATATGTCTGGTGAAGCATTTTCAATCAAGTATTGGCTTAATCGCTTTTTAATTTCAGGTACTATATTGTTATCCATAAGAGGGGAAGGATCTAAGCGCCATATTGAGGAGTGTGGTGTGACGTCAGGAAATGTAAGGGTACTAGAGATAGTATGATGATCCGACAAAAACATGGGATCTATGGTAGCGGAATTGAGAAAATACGGGTCTCTTTGTGAAATAAAAAGGTAATCAAGTCTGGAATAACGTTTGTGGGGCAGAATAGAATGTATAACCTTTCATTGTGGGGTAAAGTGTACGCCAGGTATCATGTAGTGATAAGTTCTGATGTTGAATTTTAATAGAGTGTAATGCTTTGTATTGTATAGAAGAGGTACCCGTAGAAGTATCTTGAAGGGGATTAAGGGGAACGTTGAAATCACCACCTAAAATCAGGATACCTTCTTGAAAATTGGAGAGTATGTCGATCTAAAGAACTGATCTTGTTTAGAGTTAGCTACATATATATTTGCAAAAGTTATTGGTTTTCCATGAAGGGAACCTTTCAAAAAGAGGTAACGACCATTCAGATCCATACACGTGTCTGAAATTTTGAAATGGGCATTGTTTTGAAAATAAGATTGATACTCATTTAGATTTCGACGTCAGGTTGGTGGCATGTATGGAGGTCGGGAATCGTGTATTAGAAAGTTTTGGGATGGAATCTGTTTTGAAGTGCATTTCTTGTAAAAAGATTATATCTGCCCTGTTTTTATGCATCGAGGAAAGTAGTTGTGAATGTTTTTAGGGGATGTTAAGACCTCTGATATTTAAGGAGATGGGTAAGATTGTCTTAGGACATGATAGGTCCATTTTGTGTAGTAATATTATGTCAAAAACCAGGTCATTTGTGTGATGGAGGCATAGGTGTGCGCAGCCTATTGCATTAGGGTGTGCACCCCAAAGCTCAGACACACGTCTTCCTCTGCAGCCTCAGCTGCACGGGACAGTGAATGAATGGGAAGCGCTCTGTGTTGAGCAGCTTCCTGTTCATTTAGAGTGATTAGGGTGTGCCTAGGCACACCTGGCACACCCCCTGCGCACGCCTATGGATGGAGGGGAAGGATAGGGAATAAGAAAAAAAGGTAGCTATATAAGGTATAAGGAAGGAGGTTTAATGAAAATAAAACAAAAGAATACAGGGTGAGACAAAAGGGACAGGGAGTCAATAAATGCACAGTTTATGGAATGATAATAAAGGGTTACACAATGAGTGTATAACAATGTAAGTGAAAAACCGGTGATTTAACAAGAACCTGCTTGCCAAACCTTTTAACTGTAGACACTAAGTCTACTAATGAGGCTGGATAATGTCGGTGGTATGGATAGTGATTTCTAGAAATCAAAAAATTGAACAATAACTGGTACTTCTGTGTGTGAACGAGATCAATCGCGTCAAAGATGGGTTTTCTCAATGAGATGTTACCTGCTAGACAGAGTCAAAGGTAATGAACACCAGAGGAGGTAGAAAGTATAAGACCGGGAATATTCGGCCTAAAAGTGTCAATAGGAGTGTAAAAATTTGATTCAAGGATGGAAATTGAGAAAAGTTCCACACAAAGAAAAAAATAAATTGTATACGATAATTAGCGGGTTGTGAATAATGAGTATAGTGAGGAACATTGTCGAGTACTATACCAATTATTACTAAGAGAGTAGTTTGTCATAAGATTCATAAGATGTCCAGTAAATTTAATAGAGTATAATAATCCTTATCCAGAATATTTAAAAAAAAAAAAAAAAATTTTATATATATATATATATATATATATATATATATATATATATATATATATATATATATATATATATATATATATATATATATATATATATATATATATATTTATTTTAGAAAAAGGGGAAAAATTACAACCATATTGAAATAAAAGGAACAAATGGAGAACCATAAAGATTCATGAGGAAAAAATAACCCATAGTTTAATATGGGATAAACCATATAATAATACATCTCCAGGTAGGCAAATATAATAACTGAAAAAGATATTTAGTGAGAAGTGAAGAATGGAATGAGTAATAAACAGCAAAAGAAATACAATATCTGGATAAGGTGTGATATAATATGAATAACAGGTATTTAATCTAAATGAATTAAATAGATTAACGGTAAACTTGTTTGTTGAAATGATTTTGGAAGATGATCCACAGGCGTAAACATCTCAACGTATAAGTGAGTTTTTATTATCATAAATAAAGGAAGACAAGCACTGGGCATGAGCACTGCATGTCGGGTGTTGAACATATCTGTTATCCAGATGATAAATGTGTTACTTGTTTGTGTAAATTAAAAAACAGCCAATGTAGATAACATTTTATATAATTGAATTACCGTATTTATCAGCGTATAACACGCACCGGCGTATAACACGCACCCCAATTTAGGAGGGAATTTTAAGGGAAAAAAAAACTTTTAGGAGGGAAGTTGAAGGGAAAAAAACTTACATTTAAATGCCCATCATTGCAGCCTTCCCCAGTGCAGCCTTCCCCAGTGCAGCCTTCCCCAGTGCAGCCTTGTCAGTGCAGCCTTCGATCCCCTGCCCCTGCTTCCTGGGCTTCAAAATCGCCGACCGCGATTTGAAAATGGCGTCGCCGGCGCCGAAATACACAGAGCCGGTCCTCGGCTCTTTCCGGCGGCTCTCGTTCACTTTCGGCTCCACTCGTAGTCCCGAGCGGAGCTATCCGAACCTAGCCGAGTAGGTTCGGATAGCTCCGCTCGGGACTACGAGTGGAGCCGAAAGTAAACGAGAGCCGCCGGAAAGAGCCGAGGACCGGCTCTGTGTATTTCGGCGCCGGTGGCGCCATTTTCAAATCGCGGTCGGCGACTTTGAAATTTTGACAGCTCGGGATCGCAGGGTATCGGCGTATAACACGCACCTGCGACTTTCCCCTGATTTTAAGGGGAAAAAAGTGCGTGTTTTATACGCCGATAAATACGGTATATGCAGAGCGTCAAAGCATCAATGGATCATTTCCCAAAATCTTCTCCAGCATATAGTAAAATATAAATTACTAATTGAGTAATATGCTAACATATAAGCAAAAGATAGACAGGGCGTCAAGAACAAAGTATCAGAACCTTAAATGAATATAGAATAGCTAGATATATATTAAATCATTTTAGATAATACCATAACGCTTCCAAAGCGCAGTGGATAAGTATGTTTAAATTATGTTAAATCTATTTAAATATATGGTATAAATGTAAATAGAAAACCAAATCATACAATTATGAAACCTTGAAAGTCTTCTAAGGTTAAACGTTTAAGGTAAGAATAAAGGACTAATATGTCCTTGAAACAAAGAAACAAGGGAAAATAAAGGTTAAAGTGTTTTGAGCAATGCTATGAACATTTAACAACCACGACGAGCTCTACGGGTTTGAGGTGCTCTCATGGGACTAGAACCTCTGCCGGCAGTTGAAGTGGAACGATCAGGACGTGTTTCCGATGGTGATCTTTCTGAAACAAACTTCCTGGGTTTCCTTTGGTTCGCTTCTGAGTGTAGATTTAGCAGCCTTTGGAATAAATTCAGCATACCATTCCGGTACTTCCATTATGGGGATATCCAATGTTTGACAGAAATGGTGCAGGTCTTCCGGCACTCTAATGCCCCGTACACACGGTCGGATTTTCCGACGGAAAATGTGTGATAGGACCTTGTTGTCGGAAATTCCGACCGTGTGTAGGCTCCATCACACATTTTCCATCGGATTTTCCGACACACAAAGTTTGAGAGCAGGTTATAAAATTTTCCGACAACAAAATCCGTTGTCGGAATTTCCGATCGTGTGTACACAAATCCAACGCACAAAGTGCCACGCATGCTCAGAATAAATAAAGAAATGAAAGCTATTGGCTACTGCCCCGTTTATAGTCCCGACGTACATGTTTTACGTCACCGCGTTCAGAATGATCGAATTTTCCGACAACTTTGTGAGACCGTGTGTATGCAAGACAAGTTTGAGCCAACATCCGTCGGAAAAAATCCTAGGATTTTGTTGTCGGAATGTCCGATCAATGTCCGACCGTGTGTACGGGGCATTAGAGTTGTGCGTCCCATTGATAAAGCTGACAGACAAAAGGGAAATTTCCACCTATAAGTGATTCCTTTTGTATGGAGGACTTCTAGAATTGGTTTAAGTTCTCTGCGTCTCTGAAGTGTAATATGAGAGAGATCCTGAAATAAACGTATCACTGTACCATTATAAGAAATTTTTGGTTTTTGGTACGCGCCTTTCTCAGTATATCTTCTTTAAGCTGATAATCAATTATGTGGCATATAACATCCCTGGGAGGGTCTGAGTCTTTTCCTCTAGGTCTGAGGGCATGGTGTATCCTCTCCATCCCTATTGGGGACGCACTGGGTTTATCCAAGAGATTAAAAATGCCCAAAACAGTGTCAATAAGATGGTCAGCATCAACTGTTTCTGGGATTCCTCTCAGTCTGATTGTGGCGTCTGCCACGATTGTCCAGATCTTCAATATGTCTATTAAGTTCCCTGAGTTAAAGGGAGTGTGTATCAATAGATTGGTGGGCTTTGCGGATTGTAGTGGAATGTAATGCCTGTATTTTTTTCCACTTCTTGGATTCTTCCTGTGATTGACTGAATGTCAATGCGGAGGTCAGTAATAGCTGTTTGAGTTTCTTTAATATCTGCTGCCACTGAATGAAGATCAGTAAGGCTGGGGTGCTGATGTGGCGTTAACACAATGTCTGTGTGAGAAGTCAGAGAGGGATAATCCCTCCTGCATCTGACTGGAATTTGACTGTGTGTTCTTTGTGAGCCCCATAGATGCCGCTTGTGACAGGAACATTGCTGGGATCGTCGTTTGTGACAAACCTCCGCTCAAATCATGGGGAGACCATGTGGAGGAACTCCTGGATGGTGTTCCCATATTTTGGGTAAGAAAGAAAGAATAATACCTCCGTAGGAGACCAAAAAACGGCTCTGTCAGTGGGAGCTCAGGAGTTAAGCTGCCATCTTCTTCAGCGGCTAAGCCAGGCCCATTTAAATGTTGGAATTTAAACAGTACCAGAAACCTGGTTAATATCATTGACCAAATCTAGTCATGACTTATTTGGTCAATGACACCATGTCACAACTGAAAAGCAAGCTAATGAGCAGCATTGTAGGACACCACCACAAAATAACAGATTTTTGGCTGCACCAACTAGAAGTTTGGGTGGGAAGGTGAATCGGCCAAATTGTTTGCCCTTTTTACAGAACTGTGAACAGGTTGGATTAAGGTTGAACTCATGATCCCTAGTGATAAGGTCAAGGGATGTCCTTTCCAGAGACCCTGTCACCTTGTGCTGTCTACATGTAGGCATGACCCTTAATGAATATAACGTGGTCCTTTTTAAGATATATTCCGCATAATTTGTCCCAGTTCTATTTGAGTTTTACATGCATGACCTAGTTGAAGGATTAGAAGATACAATTGGGACATTTTTGGGGGCCTTAGGTCTTCACAGACACCTCCCCACTGCGCATGTGCAAGCTGCACTGTGTGGATGGTAGTGCAGCTTTCTGGGACATGTGACATGTCTCAGAAGGTTGTGGACAGGGAGGGAGCGAGCTGCCAATAGAATCGCCTAGGTGATACAAGTGGGGAGGAGGTACCTGCTCCCCTACCCAAAAAAACAAAAACTATGCTCCAAAAGAAGAAGAGGAGGAGGAGGAAGCAGAAAGAACTTCTGTTTTTCAGTGACATTCCACTTTAAGACCAGTATTTGGGTTGAGGCTTCAAATTCAGGGGCAATAGTTGGTCTGGAAAAACATTGCCAGCAAGATATGATATTGATTCCAGAACAGCAATGAAAGCCTGACAGGAGTTTGAATTCTTCCTGAAATCAACAAAATAAGTTGGGTTGACACACACTTTAAGCCTTAACACTGATCTCCTAATCTATGTAAACACCACCTAAAAATGACCATGTTGAAGCTGGGATAATGATACCAAATCTGGACCATCAGAACTATAAAACTGCCATTTAAAGCAATGAGTAGGGATGAGCCGAACACCCCCCGGTTTGGTTTGTGGCAGAACATGCGAACGGAGCGAAAGTTCACGGGACCCGAACGTGAAAAATCAAACGTGTAAATTTTAAAGGCTATAATGCAACTTATTGTCCTAAAAAGTGTTTGGGGACCCGGGTCTTGCCCCAGGGTCATGTATCAATGCAAAAAAAAGTTTTAAAAACGGCCGTTTTTTCGAGAGCAGTGATTTAAATAATGCTTAAAGTGAAAAAATAAAAGCGAAATATTCCTTTAAATATCATACCTGGGGGGTTGACTATAGTATGCCTGTAAAGTGGCGTGTGTTTCCCGAGTTTAGAACAGTCCCTGCACAAAATGACATTTCTAAAGGAATAAAAGTCATTTAAAACTGCTTGCGGCTGTAATGTAATGTCGGGTTCCGACAATATGGATGAAAATTATAGAGAAAAACGGCATGGGTACCCCCCAGCCCATTACCAGGCCCTTTGGGTCTTGTATGGATATTAAGGGGAACCCCGCACCCAAATTAAAAAAAGACATGGGGCCCCCAGGCCCTACAGTATATACGCGGTCCAAACAAGACAGGGACTGTAGGTTTGTTCTTATGTATAATCTGTTTGTAATTTGGTGCAGGTACATTTTGTAAGTGTAGCTCCAGCCAAAAATCTATTTTTAAGCTTTTTGGATAACATAGGGAAAGGTTATCTCCCCTGTAACATTTGTTTTGCTGTCTGTGCCCCTGTTCATAAGATTTCACCTCACTTTCTGTCCTGATGACAATTGGATTTTGAAAATTTGGGGTTATTGGGGAAACAAGGATTGGTGATAAAGCATCAGTAGAAACACCTTTTTTCCCATATTAACTCTTACAGGAGAGAATTTCCCTTCCTAGGGGTAGATTTCCTCTGGCTTCATGTTGTCTCCCTCCATTTGTAAGTAGGAGTTGGATGTTTGAAAGTAGGGGACCGCCTGAATATATTATACGGCCTGCCCTATATACTCTGCAGAAAATTGGGCCCTAGGTGTTGGTGGTACCAGAACACTGTATGCCCTTACAGTTATTCTTGGTGGGCGCAGGAACAGACCCTGCTGTGAAATATTATATCAAGAATTGTAATTACATGCCCCTGTTAAACAGGGGCAGAAAAAATTGGGCCTTTGGTGGTGCCACAACACTGCAACCCCTCACAGATACTCTAGTTGAGCGCAGAAACGAGCCCTGCTGTGAAATATTACAGCAAAAATTGTAATTACATGACTCTGTTAAACAGGGGCAGAAAAATTGGGTCTTAGGCACTGGTGGTGGTGCCCTGAAACACAAATTTTCTTAGAAGCTATCAACATGAACATTGAGGAGGAATAGGATAGTCACTCGGCATAAGCAGTCTTCAAGGGATCTCACATTCATAGAACAATTAATCGGTTACATCAGGTGCTTGGTAGCTGGTGATCCAAGACTGATTCATTTTTATTAAAGTGAGCCGATCAACTAAATCTGTGGACAGGCGCACTCTGTGATTGGTTACAAAGCCTCCAGCAGCACTGAATGTGCGTTCAGAAAGAACGCTGGATGCAGGACAGGCCAGTAGCTCAATTGCATATTGTGCAAGCTCTGGCCAGTGATCCATTCTCAACACCCAGTAACCCAGTGGATTTTCGGTTGGAAAGGTCTCCAAGTCTGATCTTGCCCCTAGGTATTCCTGCACCATGTAAATCAGATGCTGGCCATGGTTGCTGGAACCGATCAGACCTTGGGGCTGCGGACTAAAGAATTGTCTGAATGCATCGGTCAAACTGCCACCTTCTCCACCGCACCTTCTGTGACTGACCGAAGCCTCAGCAATACGTTGTCCAGGAGGACCAGGAAATTGTAAACACTCAGGCTCTGGAAACGCATTGCACAAACCTTTCTGCAAGGCCTCCCAAAGATGTTCCATCCTCTGCTCCCTCTGCAAAGGCTGGATAAGTTTCACAACCTTACCCTTGTAAGAAGGGTTGCCAGCCAGTAAAGATCCTTCTCCTTGATACCACGAATCCGAGGGTCCTTTCACAGGCTTTGCAGGATCAGGGAGGCCATGCAGCGAAGGTTTGCTAAGGCATTTGATACGGAGTCCTCTGGGTCACTAAGGATGACAGGATCCACAGCCACCTCCTCCCAGCCATGTACAAGTCCATTGGTTTCTGGGGACTGAAAACGATCCCTTGAAGACTGTTGCTTATGCTGAGTGCCAGGCTCCACCTCCATGCTGAAACAATCCTCCTCCTCCTCCCCTGCAGGAATACTGTCTGGATAAAGTGGGCCTTGAGAGGTAAGGAAGTCCTCCTCTTCCTCCCTCTGTTCTGCCTCAAGTGTCCTGTCCATTATTCCACAAAGCGTGTGCTCCAACAGGAAGACAAGAGGTACAGTATCATTGATGCATGCACTGTCACTGCTCACCATCCTTGTGGCCTCCTCAAATGGTGACAGGACAGTGCATGCATACTTGAGCAGTAGCCACTGGCGTGGCAAAAAAAAGTCAAGCTCCCCTGACCCTGTCCTGGTGACACACTCACACAGGTACTCATTGTTGGCCCTCTGCTGCGTGTGCAGCCGATGCAGCATTGCCAACGTTGAGTTCCACCTAGTGGGCATGTCACAAATGAGGCGGTTCTTGGGCAGGTTGCATTCCTTTTGAAAGTCAGCCAGCCGAGCACTGGCATTATATGACCGGCGGAAATGCCCACAGACTTTCCTGGCCTGCCTCAGGAGATCCTGTAAGCCTGGGTACCTGCACAAGAACTGCTGCACCACCAAAATAAGGACGTGAGCCAAACGGGAACATGGGTCAAGTGTCCCTGTCGGAGGGCGGAGAGGAGGTTGGTGCCATTGTCGGAAACCACCATTCCTGGCTGAAGCTGGCATGGCATCAACCACCTCTGAGTCTGCCCCTGCAGAGCTGACAGAATCTCTGCCCCAGTGTGGGTCCTGTCCCCTAAGCAGACCAACTCGAGCACCGCATGGCATCTTTTTGCCTGAGTTCTTGCGTAACCCCTTGAATGCCTATGGAGCACCACTGGTTCCGAGGACAAATCTGCAGAGATAGAGGCATAGAGGAAGAAGAAGAGGAGGGGGGTGGAGGAGAGAAGTGTGGCAGAATCGCCACTACTAGCATTTTGGAGGCGTGGTGGCGAAACAAGCTCCAACAATACTGCACCCTGTCCTGCATCCTTCCCAGCTGCCAGCAGAGTTACCCAGTGTGCCGTGAAAGAAAGGTAATGTCCCTGTCCATGCTTGCTGGACCATGAGTCAGCGGTAATATGCACCTTACCGCTGACCGCCCTGTCCAACTAGGCCAAGACATTGCCTTTCACATGCCAGTAGAGCGCCAGAATGGCCTTCCATGAAAAGAAATGGCATTTGGGAACCTGCCACTGAGGTACCGCACATTCCACAAATTCACGAAACGGGGCAGAGTCTACCAGCTGAAAAGGCAGCAGTTGGAGTGCTAGAAATTTAGCCAAGCTAGCATTCAGCCGCTGAGCATGTGGATAGCTGGGACTGAATTTCTTTCAACGGTTTAGTAAACTGGGGTAGGGAAATTTTGCCTGCTACAATCGGATGTTGGTGTAGTGATAGCAGATTGCCCCCAAACACTTGGCACACCTAATTCTACACCTTCATTCCTCTCAGTGCAGGTTTCTGAGAGGACTGAAGGTATAGTGGGGTTGGAGATACCAGCTGATGAGGAGCAAGGAGAGGTCCGCCTTTGTTATTTGGTGTGGGTCTTTTAGGAGTGACTGATGACATTAAGCCGATGGAATAGGCTGCTTTGGCAGCTGCATTGGCAGGCAAACTACTCTGAGCCTGGGTGACAGAGGATGAGGAGGACGAGGACGGCTTAGTTATCCACTCTACCAACTCTTCTGCATGTTGTGAATCAACATGGTCAGCTGCCGAAAAAAAGGACAAGCGTGCCCCATGGCCACTTGTTGAGGATGCACCGTGTCCACGACCAGCACTGTTGGCTGTAGACACAGAGCCTGCTTGCCCTCTCCTTGGTGGCCTTCCAGACATGCTGTAAAATTTTATTAGCAAAACACCGCCTGATCTCTACTAAAAAAAGTACACCAGGAATGGCCTGCAGTCAGATATAGGCTTGGCTAGACTAGAATGCAGTGGATATATATGGAGGGGGACTGTGTAAATATTTTATACACTGCAGCTAACTGAATCACCTGCCTGAAGTATATTAGAGCACACCAGGAACGAACTGCAGTCAGATCTAGCTAAACTTGATACAGTGTGTGTGCGTGTGTGTGTGTGTGTGTGTGTGTGTGTGTGTGTGTGTATGTATGTGTATATATAATTAAATTATTAAATACACTGCAGCTAACTGAATCGCCTGCCTGCTCAATCTAAATGAAATGACACACTCTCGGTCAACGCCAGCAACACACTACACAGGGCCGACGTGCACTTATATAGTATGGGGCGTGGACTTAACCCCCTGAGCCATAATTGGCCATAGGCACCCTGCCTTTGGACAATTATGGCTCTTTGCTGACGGCACTGTAATTGGACAAAGCAGTTTTATAGTGCATTATGGGCTGTTATGCCCCGCTCAAATTTGGCGTGAATGGCCCATAATGTTTTTCGACGAACGGGCGAACAGCCAATGTTCGAATCGAACTCATGTTCGACCCGAACAGAAAGCTCAACCCTAGCAATGACTGATAAAAGGATAGATGTGTGACGGAACTTACCTGGTCCATATAAAAGTCTAAACCCTTTCCTAGAGACAGCGGAATTACTGGTGAAGATGATGATCTGCATGTCATTTTCCTGGAAAGTAATGGAAGGTGGCAGTGTCTGCCCACAAAAGAGATTTGTGTATGCAGCAAACACATACTTTCCTTTTGTAGATCAGAAGATTATCAGCACAGCCTCTGTTCATGTCACCATCTACATCAGGGATATGCAATTAGCGGACTTCCAGCTGTTGCAAAACTACAAGTCCCATCATGCCTCTGCCTCTGGGTGTCATGCTTGTGGTTTTTAGAGTCTTGCTATGCCTCATGGGATTTGTAGTTCTGCAACAGCTGGAGGTCCGCTAATTGCATATCCCTGATCTACATCAAAATCTGTGAAGGTGATCTTTAACTGGAATAAGAAGGAGCATATTTGATGTGTCAGGTGTCTTGTATGGTGAGATGGGACAAAAGGACAAGAGAAATACAAAAAAATAAGACTTAAAAACAAAGAGAGAGAAGGAGGAGAGAACAAAAAAAATTGAAGTAGATATTTTGCCCATTAAGCAAAATATTGAGATTCTGCTTTGGCATGATTTCACACATGGAAAATTAGATGTAAGATTTGGGTAATTATCCATCATACATGAAGTTTGGATATATTGCACATCCTTACCTGAGAGTTGGTGGTGATCCAGTAACAGAAGGCATTATTGGTGTAGTTGTTTGGGAAATTGGGGGAAGTGATAACTCCCTGTGGGGCCGTCAACTTCAGCATGCCATTACAAGCTGGAAGAGAAGACATCTCAGTATAAAACAGCTATACTATGTATTTGACTCTATATTCAACTGCGTAGATTTATAGCCTTTGTAAAGCTACATCCCATGCTGTTATAAAAAATGGAAACCTGCGGTATTGTAATAAAAGCCTGTAACCCAAGGATGTAGCAAGATAACTGGAACCTTGACTGCAACCACAAAAGGTGTGATATGACAAAGCCCTCATAAGCACTGTCAGAGCTCACCAAAGTTCCTATGCAAGAGAGAAAAGCATAATATCCCCCTCATGTTTTTTTTTTTTTCCTGATGAAGAATGTACACACCCACACACTAACTATTGGCGTTTGTTGCATTTAGCTGGCCACAAATGGTTCAAATCTTGGCTATTTCAACAGGGACTGGCTGAGTTTTGAACCATGTATGACCAGGCTGAGTGTACCCAAGTCAGTCCATTGATCGACTTGGGTACAACCAGCATGTCGGATTTTCAGCATGTGATTATTGCCAGTGGGTATAGCTGCTAGCAATATTCACTGTATTCACCTGGATAGGATGCTTCCCCAGCCCCCTACAACCAGGAGAACAAAATCACTCCACGTGAGGTATTCCCCTATCGACACTGACTGTGTTGATGGGAGAATCTGTGTGATTTTTGTTTCCTGCAACCTGTGGTTATAGTTGTAGGGGGAAAAAAAATCACATCTATGGCTTGCTTTACTTCCATATATTGTGCTGTGTGGCCACCCTTAACCAAAAACATTACCATTGTTCTAGCTCAGTTTGGGTTGTTTTAAAAGCAACCTTGTGAGCACAGAATAGCTTGTAAAGAATTTCATACCTGTGATAAATGATGTTCTATAATTACCTGATTAGTTGTAATGCTGTCTTTTGGTGCTCACCAGGAGCTTCAGTATTTTATACTTTCTATTATGTGCATTACCTGCTCCTCCACCAAACGCTGTGATTTTTTCCATTCACCAAACAGGCCACCATGAAGGCAAAGTTTGAGGTTTCTTCTATCTGGTATGTAATGTTTTGTTTTGTGTGGTTTTTTTTTTTTGAGATCCTGTGCTTACAGGGTCACTACTGTAAACGGAATACGATTTTTAATTTTTCTCCATCTTTGTATACTTGACTCACTCACTTATGTGATGTGCTTGCAGTACTTAAAGTTTCAGATCAGGGTAAAAAGAATCTGTCACTTTGTTCATTCCTTCTGGGTAGGGGGGAGCATGTGACCTCTAAAGAAGTACGCAGGCCTAAATGGCCAATAAGGCTCAAACATTGTCACATGGGAGGAGGGGAAAAGGTTTCACTGTAAAAGCTCTGACAAATCTTGCCACAGGTTTGGACAGGTTCAAATCGCATGACAAGTCGCACCGGTGTGAATGGGGGCTCAGTCCTCTTCTTAATACCAATGACCACCATACCATAGACAGACACCCTAGACATGGACATTTTTTCTACCCCTTTTTCCTTTCTTAGTTGGCCCTGTATTTTACTATGGGACAGTATTAGGGATGAGCTTCGAGTTCGAGTCGAACTCATGTTCGACTCGAACATTGGCTGTTCGCAAGTTCAGCGAACAATTTGGGGTGTTCGCGGCAAATTCGAATGCCGCGGAACACCCTTTAAAAGTCTATGGGAGAAATCAAAAGTGCTAATTTTAAAGGCTAATATGCAAGTTATTGTCATAAAAAGTGTTTGGGGACCTGGGTCCTGCCCCAGGGGACATGGATCAATGCAAAAAAAAGTTTTAAAAACGGCCGTTTTTTCAGGAGCAGTGATTTTAATAATACTTAAAGTCAATCAATAAAAGTGTAATATCCCTTTAAATTTCGTACCTGGGGGGTGTCTATAGTGTGCCTGTAAAGGGGCGCATGTTTCCTGTGTTTAGAACAGTCTGACAGCAAAATGACATTTTGAAGGAAAAAACTCATTTAAAACTACCCGCGGCTATTGCATTGCCGACAATACACATAGAAGTTCATTGATAAAAACGGCATGGGAATTCCCCAAAGGGGAACCCCGAACCAAAATTAAAAAAAAAAAATGACGTGGGGGTCCCCCTAAATTCCATACCAGGCCCTTCAGGTCTGGTATGGATATTAAGGGGAACCCCGGCCAAAATTTAAAAAAAAAATGACGTGGGGTTCCCCCTAAATTCCATACCAGACCCTTCAGGTCTGGTATGGATTTTAAGGGGAACCCCGCGCCAAAAAAAAAAAAAAAAAAACGGCGTGGGGTCCCCCCAAAAATCCATACCAGACCCTTATCCGAGCACGCAACCTGGCAGGCCGCAGGAAAAGAGGGGGGGACAAGAGTGCGGCCCCCCCTCCCTCCTGAACCGTACCAGGCCACATGCCCTCAACATTGGGAGGGTGCTTTGGGGTAGCCCCCCAAAACACCTTGTCCCCATGTTGATGAGGACAAGGGCCTCATCCCCACAACCCTGGCCGGTGGTTGTGGGGGTCTGCGGGCGGGGGGCTTATCGGAATCTGGAAGCCCCCTTTAACAAGGTGACCCCCAGATCCCGGCCCCCCCCCTGTGTGAAATGGTAAGGGGGTACATAAGTACCCCTACCATTTCACGAAAAAAGTGTCAAAAATGTTAAAAATGACAAGAGACAGTTTTTGACAATTCCTTTATTTAAATGCTTCTTCTTTCTTCTATCTTGCTTCATCTTCTGGTTCTTCTGGTTCTTCTGGTTCTTCCTCCGGCGTTCTCGTCCAGCATCTCCTCCGCGGCGTCTTCTGTCTTCTTCTCCTCGGGCCGCTCCGCACCCATGGCATGGGGGGGAGGCTCCCGCTCTTCTCTTCTTCTCTTCTTCTTTTCTTCTTTTCTTCTTTTCTTCTCTTCTTCTCTTCTTCCTATTCATTTTCTTCTCCGGGCCGCTCCGCAATCCATGCTGGCATGGAGGGAGGCTCCCGCTGTGTGACGGCGCTCCTCGTCTGACAGTTCTTAAATAACGGAGGGGGGCGGGGCCACCCGGTGACCCCGCCCCCCTCTGATGCACGGTGACTTGACGGGACTTCCCTGTGGCATTCCCCGTGACGTCACAGGGAAGTCCCGTCAAGTCACCGTGCGTCAGAGGGGGGCGGGGTCACCGGGTGGCCCCGCCCCCCTCTGTTATTTAAGAACTGTCAGACGAGGAGCGCCGTCACACAGCGGGAGCCTCCCTCCATGCCAGCATGGATTGCGGAGCGGCCCGGAGAAGAAAATGAAGAAGAAGAGAAGAAAAGAAGAAAAGAAGAAGAGAAGAGCGGGAGCCTCCCCCCCATGCCATGGGTGCGGAGCGGCCCGAGGAGAAGAAGACAGAAGACGCCGCGGAGGAGATGCTGGACGAGAACGCCGGAGGAAGAACCAGAAGAGCCAGAAGAACCAGAAGAACCAGAAGATGAAGCAAGATAGAAGAAAGAAGAAGCATTTAAATAAAGGAATTGTCAAAAACTGTCTCTTGTCATTTTTAACATTTTTGACACTTTTTTCGTGAAATGGTAGGGGTACTTATGTACCCCCTTACCATTTCACACAGGGGGGGGGCCGGGATCTGGGGGTCACCTTGTTAAAGGGGGCTTCCAGATTCCGATAAGCCCCCCGCCCGCAGACCCCCACAACCACCGGCCAGGGTTGTGGGGATGAGGCCCTTGTCCTCATCAACATGGGGACAAGGTGTTTTGGGGGGCTACCCCAAAGCACCCTCCCAATGTTGAGGGCATGTGGCCTGGTACGGTTCAGGAGGGAGGGGGGGCCGCACTCTCGTCCCCCCCTCTTTTCCTGCGGCCTGCCAGGTTGCGTGCTCGGATAAGGGTCTGGTATGGATTTTTGGGGGGACCCCACGCCGTTTTTTTTTTTTTTTTTTGGCGCGGGGTTCCCCTTAAAATCCATACCAGACCTGAAGGGTCTGGTATGGAATTTAGGGGGAACCCCACGTCATTTTTTTTTTAAATTTTGGCCGGGGTTCCCCTTAATATCCATACCAGACCTGAAGGGCCTGGTATGGAATTTAGGGGGACCCCCACGTCATTTTTTTTTTTTTAATTTTGGTTCGGGGTTCCCCTTTGGGGAATTCCCATGCCGTTTTTATCAATGAACTTCTATGTGTATTGTCGGCAATGCAATAGCCGCGGGTAGTTTTAAATGAGTTTTTTTCCTTCAAAATGTCATTTTGCTGTCAGACTGTTCTAAACACAGGAAACATGCGCCCCTTTACAGGCACACTATAGACACCCCCCAGGTACGAAATTTAAAGGGATATTACACTTTTATTGTTTGACTTTAAGCATTATTAAAATCACTGCTCCTGAAAAAACGGCCGTTTTTAAAACTTTTTTTTGCATTGATCCATGTCCCCTGGGGCAGGACCCAGGTCCCCAAACACTTTTTATGACAATAACTTGCATATAAGCCTTGAAAATTAGCACTTTTGATTATTCATGTTCGTGTCCCATAGACTTTAACGGTGTTCGCATGTTCGAACGAACTTTTTTCCTGTTCGCATGTTCTGGTGCGAACCGAACAGGGGGGTGTTCGGCTCATCCCTAGACAGTATGTGTCCTGCTCTTCAACTTCAGTTTGCAGATTGAGAAAATGGTTTTGGCACTCCGCAGCAACCATTACCTTCATTTTGGTCTGGCATGCTATAGGTACCACTGCTAGCCCTGCCCCCTGCTTCACCCCTATTCCCACATTCTCTGGCCCACCAATTTAAAAAAATGTCCCAGTTAGGAAGCTGTGTGAAGTTGGCATCCCATGTTTGTAAAACCTAAATAAAAATATACCATTAATTTTGTGCCGCATTTGTGCCACAAAAATGAGCATTAGTGCCGGTTTGGTTTCTGAGATATTAAACATTAAATTCAATGCAAGCCCCGCCCACTTTGCACCCCATGTTGCTGAATTTTAAAAATAAACATGCCATTTGTTTGTGCCACGTTTGTGCTGGTTTTTGCCGCAAAAATAAACGTTTGTGCCACTTTGGTGGCGGAGATATCGTGCGTTTATAGTTGCTGAAACCCCACCCACTTTGCACCCCATGTTGCTGAAACTTAAAAACAAACACGCCATTCGTTTGTGCTGGTTTGGTTGAGATATTGAGCGGTATATGTTGTCAAACCACACTGCCTTTGCACCTCGTTATTAAATCTTACATACAACTAGATTTATTTGTTCCCGGTTTGTGCAGATTTGGTGGATATTGTACATGTTTTGCCACCCCCACAGGGATTCCCCCCTTCTGATTCTTTAGTGCTGACTGGAAGAATGGACGGGGAGGGGGTGGGCACAGCTGGCTCTGGCTCTAGCGAGGCAGAGACAGCTGTCAATCAGGCGGCAGGGTGGATCTCTACAGTATTGTCAGGATCTGTCCCAGCTGCAGCACGGCTCTGCACTGTCAAGATATAGTGGGCAATAGCCCCACACATGGTGAGTTTTTTTTGTCACAGGAGAACATACTATATGTCATCTTGTGAACAAAAAGAGAACTAAGGCCAAAAAAGGTTGGGCCATAGTTCTCTTTTAACAAAAGTTTAAACCAGGTGTTAACCAAGCAAAAGAGCACTCCAGCAAGAGGGAGAGGTTTGGAGTGGCCTTCTACAACTTTCAAGCA
Source organism: Aquarana catesbeiana (assembly GCF_042186555.1). Lineage (NCBI taxonomy): Eukaryota > Metazoa > Chordata > Amphibia > Anura > Ranidae > Aquarana > Aquarana catesbeiana. The sequence continues at coordinate 78,209,328 of NC_133329.1, read as the reverse complement.
AAAAAATGAAGAAGAACTAAGCTTGCGGGTGGGAGATACAGTGCAGATATTTGAGACATATAAAGGGTGGTACAGAGGATTCACTTGGAGGAACAAATCAAAGAAGTGGACATTTCCAGCTGCATATATTCATCAGAAAGAAGTGACAGATGAAGGAGGGGCGGAGTTACAACATGGCACCAAGCAGCAGCGTGATGCTGTGAGCTCCTAGGTTGTCTTGCTAGTGCTAGTATTGCAAAAAAAAAAATAGTTTGTATACACACAGCAAACACACAATCACTTATTCCAAATGTATTATTTTCACTGCAATTGCATAATTATTAATAATAATTATTAAAGATGTTAAAAATTAATTTACACTGCATTCCCTGAGCTAGAAGTGAAACCATCAAGCAAAAAGTTGTTCGAGCTCCAATGCTACCTTTTCCAGGGTACAGTATGAAGTGCAGTGCCCGCTACAGTGGGAAGAGCTTTACATTAAGGAAATCCAAGCTGAGTATAGGTTCTGTAAGTAAGATTTAATAACGAGGTGTAAAGTCAGTGTGGCTGTGACAACATAGAAACGCACAATATCTCCGCAACCAAAACGGCACAAACCTTTATTTTTGCGGCACAAACGAATGGCACATTTTGTTTTTAAAATTCAGCAACATGGGGTGCAAAGTGGGTGGGGTTTCAGCAACTAACGCACAATATCTTCGCAACCAAAGCAGCAGAAACATCTATTTCCCAAGGCGTCTTTCAGGACAGCACCTGAGAGATAGCGACTCCTCCCACCGGAACCAGGAAACACCTTCTTCCTCCAAACTTTAAAGGGAGGCGCCTCCCTACCATACCTCAGTTTTTGTGTTTCCTCTGGCCCGGAGGGAGCATCTTTTGGGAGGGGAGTCAAGGTCTCTCAGGTGCTCCTGGGAGAGGGGCTTCCTTCTCTTTTTCCTCTGCAAGAGACCTGCTGTCCAACCGGCCTTCCCAAGCATCCGCAGCGGTAGGAATCGGGCTCCTCTTCCCCTCCTAGTGCTCGGTGAGAGCCGAAGATCTGGTGACCTGTGCGGTCGAAGGAGTGGCGGTGCGCATGCGCCGCCGTGCCGGAAGTGACAAAGCGGGTCACTGGGTCAGCGAAAACATCATTTCCTGCGTGGACGCAAGGAGGGAGGAGGGAGGACAAGAACTGGCGCCTATTTCTGCTTCTGGTCCGGTGCAGATGCACTATGGGAGTCCGGAAGCGGCATATGAAGCCACGAGTGGAAAGCTGCACACCAGAGATGGAGGACTCAGCATCTGCAGCGGTGGGGACAGGCACAGGCACCAGCAAAGCTCAGGTAGGAGCAGCGGTTAGTCTGTTTTCTTCCTTTACCTGGGTTTGGTCTATACCTTTTTTTTTTTTTTTTTTTTTTTTTTTTTTTTTTTTTTTCCTTCTCTACCCCCTAGTGGCAAGGGGCCTGTCTGGGCACTAGAGGCTGACTGGTTTCTTCTTAGTGCACCTGTGGGTGATTCTTGTGAAGCTGAGACTGGGTCTCACTAAAAGGTCCCCTGGTTTTTTCCCTTTTTGTTTTTTCTCTCACAGGCTAAAAGCTCTGATCCAAAAAAGAGGCAGGGCCAAAATGGGAGAAAATTGGAAAAAAGCCCTGTGCAGTGCATGCATCACTTCTTTAGTCAGGGAAGAATCGGCTTCGGTTTGTGATGACCTGGTTGCCTCTGTAAAGAAGGAACTATATGCCACGATTCAAACTTTTTGTGATTCTTTAGTTAATCCAGCTGCTAGTCAGCCATCCACTTCTGAGGCTTCCCAGGGTTCCCTTTCTATCCCGGTGGTGTAAACTTTTATCTGAAGACCCCTCAACCAGGGAAGAGCAGTCCCCTGCTCCTTCCGTTAAAGATTCGGAAGAGGAGGGTGAGGAGGCCCCTTCCAAATTTAAGCTATCCCTAGAGGAGGTAGACTGGCTCCTTTAAAGCTATTCATGTTACGCTTGGCTTAAGTGAGGAAAAGCAGGAATTATCTCTTCATGACTGCATGTATGCAGGATTAAATGAACCTAAGGGCCGAACATTTCCGGTCCATTCGATCATTTCTGACGCCATTGCTAAAGAATGGCAAGATCCAGAGAGAACCCTTTTTTTCCAGAGCCCACAAAAGGTGCTTCCCTTTTGAGGAGGACCCTTCTGCGGTGTGGAATAAGGTGCCCAGGTTGGATGCTGCATTTTCCCAGGTCTCAAGACATGGGGGTTCTGAAGGATCCATTGGACAAACGCATGGATCTTTTGCTCAAGAGATCATGGCAATCAATCATGAGCAATTTGAAGCCAGCAATGGCCACAACATGTGTGGCCAGGAATCTGGAATACTGGGTGAACCAGCTTAGATCACATATAGTGGCAGATTCACCCAAACAAGAGATCTTACATTCCTTTCCTACCCTGATCTCTGCAGTGGCTTATATTGCGGATGCTTCGGCTGAAGCAATTAAAATGTCAGCTAGGTTTGCAGCTTTGACAAACGTGCTTTATGGCTAAAAACCTGGCCAGGGGATACAGCTTCAAAGAGCAAACTTTGTGGGATTCCTTTTTCAGGTGGTCAGGGATAACTTCAAATCAGTTTATTCTGACCACTCTCTCGCAGGGCTATACTCTCGAGTTTTCCAGAAGCCCCCCCAGGAAGGTGTCTGTTAAAAAATACCCCTCGAGATCCAATAAGGGCCCTGGCCATGAAGTCCTCTCTAGAGGAACCGATGCAGCAGGGTGTAGTAATCCCAGTGCCACCAAAAGAACAGCGGGAGAGGTTCTAGTTCTATTCGCATGTCTTCCTGGTAAAAAAAACCAGGAAGATTTCGATTAATTCTCAATCTAAAGCCGCTAAACGTAGCCATCAAGTACAGAAAGTTCAAGATGGACTCAATTTTCACTGTCAGAAATCTACTGACTCCAGGTTGCTTCATGGCGTCAGTGGATTTAAAAGATGCATACCTGCATATTCCAATCTCGTCCCAATCCCAGAAGTATCTCAGGTTGGCGGTAAGGCTGGAGGGCGGAATTCAGCATCTACAATTCAGAGCCTTAGCCCGAAGGGTATCTTCCGCACCACAAATTTTCACCAAGGTGATGGCAGAGGCAATAGCTCCGCTTCGTTTTCAAGGATTCGTAGTAATTCCTTATTTAGACGATCTACTATTTTTCGCCCCCTCAAGAGAGGAATTACAGAGAAATTTAGGCAGAGCATGCAGCCATCTGGAGTCTCTTGGATGGATTCTAGATCTCCAAAAATCTTCCCTGAACCCAGCGGGTCATGTCAGCTCTGGGTGTTCTGACTTCGTCGATGCCGGCTGTTCAGTGGGCAAGGTTACACTTCAGACATCTGCAGGCCTTTCTTCTGAGATCCTGGGATCACAATTTGGAATCTCTAGAATCAGAAGTAAAAATTCCAACCCAGGTGAAGAGGTCACTATGGTAGTGGAAGAGGGAGGATATCCTATCGGAGGGGTTAGTCTGGACCTTTCTGATCGGAAAAAGGCTGACAACCGATGCCAGTTCCTGGGGGTGGGGGGCCCACCTAGAAAAGGGTTTCACTCAGGGAAACTGGTCCAGCAAAGAGGCAACAAAGTCCTCAAACTGGAGAGAGCTCAAGGCGATCGACTTGGCTCTGAAGTCATTCGCTCAGGGTCTTAAGGCTCAGCATGTTCAAATTCTAACAGACAATGCCACGGCCGTGGCTTATATAAACAGGCAGGGAGGTACAAGGAGCAAATCGCTGCAAGTACTAGCCATGGACATTCTTCGGTGGGCAGAAGGACACTTGCTGTCTCTATCAGCAGTCCACCTAAAAGGGTCCCTGAACAGGGTGGCGGATTTCCTGAGCAGAAACCCCATTCAGGTAGCAGAATGGTCTCTGAACCCAGAGGTTTTCGCTATGATTGCCAAAAGATGGGGGCTGCCAGAGGTGGACCTGTTCGCCTCAAAGGAGAATGCCCTGGTTCCGCAATTTTTTTCCCTAAACAGTCACGGGTCACTAGGGACAGATGCTCTGGCGTATCCATGGAAATTCCATCTTTGCTACGCTTTCCCCCGATTCCAGTTAATTCCCTTAATATTAGGGAAAATTCAGAAGGAAATGGTACCAGTCATCCTAATCACGCCCTTTTGGCCAAGAAGGGCCTGGTTTTCAACCGTTCTGAGAATGGCGATCAAGCCTTATTGGCATCTGCCCCTCAGGCACGATTTACTATTACAAGGTCCCATAAATCATCCAGAGGTAGCCACTTTGGCGCTCACAGCCTGGTATCTGAAGAGCAGCTCCTAAAAAGCAAGGGCTTTTCCAACCGGTTGATTTCAACACTTATCAAGTAGGAAAAAGGTGACTAGGGACATTTATTCCATGGTCTGGAGGGTTTATAATACATGGTGTAATTCATCTGCCCAGGATCCAGGGAGTCTTGTTACCATTCTTGAATTTTTACAGGATGGAGCCAACAAGGGACTAGCAGTTAGTACCTTGAAGGTGCAGGTTGCTGTGCTAGCAGTGTTCTTAGAAAGATCTGTGGCCTCGAATCAGTTGGTAACCAGATTCTTTAGATCTCTTACGAGATCTAGACCAGCACCGCTTTTTTCCTAAATGGTTTCTGTCAATAGTCCTTCAGTCTCTAATAAAGAGTCCCTTTGAACCGTTAGAAGAAGCGCCACTCAGATATCTCACTTTTAAGTCTGAGTTTCTGATTGCCATGGTCTCTTGACGCAGGATAAGTGAGCTTAACGCTTTATCAATTAAGGAACCCTATTTGTCTATCTTTCCTGATAGGGTTATACTTAGGACAGATCAGAAATTCTTACCAAAGATCGCTTCAGGACATTATACTTCCAACCTTCTGCCCCAACCCAGCAGGGGAAAAGGAGACTTGTTTCCACATGTTGGATGTCAGAAGGACTTTGTTATGCTATTTGGAAAGAACAAGGTCCTTTAGATGATCAGATTCACTGTTTGTGCTTTTCTCGGGCAACAGGAAAGGTTGCCAGGCTTCTAAGGTTTCTTTAGCAAGGTGGCTGAAACTATCAATTTCAGAGGCTTATTCGCATGCAGGTGTGTCTCCACCAGCAGGAATTTGTGGGCACTCAACAAGAGCACTAGCAGCCACTTGGGCAGAGAGAGCTGGTGCCATCCCTGAACAAATTTGCAAGACGGCAACATGGTTGAGTTTTCACACATTCGTGAAACATTACAGGCTGGACCTCAAATCTACTAATGATCAGGCATTTGGCAGAAAGGTCCTGCAAGCTGTTGTCCCGCCCTAAGGGGGTAAGTCTCTGTTATCCTCTCAGGTGCTGTCCTGAAAGACTTCTGGAAAACAAGTTACCGGTAAGTCTAACTTGGTTTTTCCCAAGGCATCTTTCGGGACAGCACCTGAGAGGATAACAGAGACTTACCCCCTTAGGGCGGGACAACAGCTTGCAGGACCTAAGTCTCTGTTATCCTCTCAGGTGCTGTCCTGAAAGACGCCTTGGGAAAAACCAAGTTAGACTTACCGGTAACTTGTTTTCCAGAAGTCTTTCAGGACAGCAACATCCCGCCCTATTGTATTTAATATACTATGCTGTGACTAACGTATGTGTTTGTGTTCCAGCCGGGGCCGGAGGTCTTCTCTACTACAACTGAGGTATGGTAGGGAGGTGCCTCCCTTTAAAGTTTGGAGGAAGAAGGTGTTTCCTGGTTCCGGTGGGAGGAGTCGCTATCTTTCAGGTGCTGTCCTTGAAAGACTTCTGGAAAACAAGTAACCGCTAAGTCTAACTTGGTTTTTTGCGGCACAAACGAATGGCATGTTTTTTTTTTTTAAATCCGCAATATGGGGTGCAAAGTGGGTGGGGTTTCAGCAAATACAACGCACAATATCTCTGAAACCAAAGCAGCACAAACGTTTATTTTAGCGGCCCAAACCAGCACAAACGAATGGCACATTTGTTTTTAAAATTCAGCAACATGGGGTGCAAAGTGGGCGAGGCTTGCATTGCATTGAATTGAATGTTTAATATCTCCGAATCCGAACCGGCACAAATCAGCACAAACGCGGCACAAACTAATGGTATATTTTTATTTAGGTTTTACAAACATGGGCTGCCAACTTCACACAGCTCAGTTAGGCTACTTTCACAATGGGGCGGGGGTGCATTAGCGGTAAAGGCAGGATATTTGGGAGCAGTGTATACACCATTCCCACACCACCCCAAAGATGCTGCTTGCAGGACTTTTTTTTCTTGTCCTGCAAGCGCACCACCCCAGTGTGAAATCACTCAGGTTTTCACACTGGGGAGGCATGAGAGGTGCTATTTTTAGCGCTAAAATGTGCCCCAGTCTGAAAAGGGGTCTTAGTTATGATTATGAAGAACATTGCTTAGTTCTCTGTGTAAAGCAGGAAGAACTCTGTAAGATACATTTTATGAATGGGCAGGTCACAGTATGCAGTAAAACTGCAAAGTATGATGAGGAGAGTTATCTGCTGTTTATCCCAAATGAGACCCTAATGCCTCGTACACACGATCGGACATTACAAAAACAAAATCTATTGATTTTTTCTGACGGATGTTGGCTCAAACTTGTCTTGCATACACATGGTCACACAAAGTTGGTCGGAAATTGCAAAAGTCAAGAACGCGGTGACGTACGACAAGCCGAGAAAAATTAAGTTCAATAGCCAGCGTGGCTCTTCTGCTTGATTCCAAGCATGCGTGGAACTTTGTGCGTCGGAATTTCCGACAACGGATTTTGTTGTTGGAAAATTTGAGATCCAGATCTCAAATTTTGTGTGATGGAAATTCCGATGGAAAATGTCCGATGGAGCCTACACACGGTTGGAATTTCCGACAAAAGCTCCCATCGAACATTTTCCGTTGGAAAATCTGACCGTTTGTATGGGGAATTAGTTTCCAAAGGAGCTGAACGGCAGCAGACTAAGAAAGAAATAGAACTGTTGGCTTTTGTTTGTAATTTGCATCCTCGTGGAGTAGATTTCCTCCAAATTCCAATTGGGTGCCTGGATAGAATGTAATGAAAAATCTTCCCTATGGAGATAAACAGTAATGCCATTTCAGTAAAATCATGAGGGGTTAGACCCGGTGTCTGGTTAATACTGTCTGCATCTTCCTGGCCTTTTAACAACTACTCCCCTCATTTCTTCTCCTGCAGTCATGAGAACAGGAAGTAAAATCCTACTAACAGGGTCACAGACAGCAGTGGAAACTTAAGGGAAGAAAACTAATATAAGACCTCCAAAAAAAAGAGCCACTTAAACACTTCTGTGTCTCATCAGGCGCTCTCTGAAAGATAAACCATTTTAGTAAAAAGCAGCAAACTAGACTCACCTAGCGTAATGCATGATGGAGATTGAAGGTATCAATCTCCGTGAAAGCATAAGTGTAGCCTAAAATGAAAGCAAAAAGATGCTCACACCAGTGACAAAAACACGCAAACAATGAATAAGTAGCTATTAAATCTCTTTTTTTATGGACCAAGTCTTTAGTTATAGCACTGTCAATCTTCAGATGTCACTTAGTCTATACCAGTGATGGCGAACCTTGGCACCCCAGATGTTTTGGAACTACATTTCCCACGATGCTCATGCACTCTGCAGTGTAGTTGAGCATCATGGGAATTGTAGTTCCAAAACATCTGGGGTGCCAAGGTTCGCCATCACTGGTCTATACAATGAAACCACATTTTTCAAGCAATTTTTCACAAGGAGCAATGCTCCACATACTCGCCACCTAGCGCTTAGCTTATCTTTCCCTCCACATAGGGCGGGAAGTAGGTCTGCCATCCTGAAAGGTTCGTAGAAATATCATTACCAGTAAGGTTTTCTCCTATAACCTTCCAGGACAGCACACCTGAGAGGATAATTAAGTAAACACAGGCCTACCTTCAGGGTGGGACCACAGCTTGTAGGACCCTCAAACCAAAAGCCAAGTCTTGCTTTGACAACACTTCCACATGGGTAGTGCTTTAGGAATGTACCCTGACTGGACCAGGTGGCCGCACTGCGGATTTGTTCCCAGGAGGCCCCTGCTTTTTCAGCCCAGGATGTTGCTAGTGACCTGGTTGAATGAGCTTTAACTTTTGCTGGTGCTAGAACTCCAGAACTCTCATTTACTACAGAGAGCTTCTCTGATCCATCTAGAAACTGAGGCTTTTGAAGCCCCTTCCTAGACCCAGCTTACAGAACTAGCAGGTTACTGGACCTCCTAAAACGTTGTTCTTTCTAGATCGGTAAGGAGACACCTTCTTAAATCTAGACAATGAAATTTATTTTCTTTCTCATATTTTGGTTTATCACAGAAAGACGGCAATGTTATGTCTTGCATCCTATGAAATAAAGATGCTACCTTTTTGGTAGATATAAGGGATCTGCCCTAGGGGTGACCCTATCTGGCTGTACCAATAGGAAGGGTTCCTTAATGGACAGCCCTTGCAGGTCCCCGACCCTCCTGGCCATAGTAACTGTTAACAAAAATGATAACTTTAAGGTTAAAAACTTAAAGGGAATCTCTTCTATAGGTTCAAAAGGGTGTTTAGATAACGCCTCTAATACCCTAGTTAGGTCCCATGGAGGGAAACTACATTTGGCGACAGGGAAAATCCTTCAGAAAACGTTTGAGGTTTTCTTTTGCCAACCTTATATTGAGGTAGACCGAGAGGAACGCTATCTGAACCCGAAGGGTTCTGACCGATAGGCCTTGGTCTACTCCGTCCTGCAGAAACTCCAGGATAACTGGAACAGTGGTGGAGGTTATCTGCCTTTCTTTACCCCAGGAACAGAAGGTCTTCCACACTTTAGAATAAATCTTTTTAGTCACTGTTTTTCTACTCAGGAGGAGGGTATTTACTACTCTCTCTGAGAAGCCCTTGTTTTTTAGGATCTGGCTCTCACTCAACAGGCCGTCAGCTGAAAAAATTCTGGCCTTGGGTGTAGTACTGGAACTTGCCTGAGAAGGTCCAGCCTGTTCGGGGGCTTCAATGGCTCTGCCACTGCCATCAAACTTAGGTTTGCGAACCAAGCTCTCCTCGGCACCAGGGTGCGATCAGGAGGAGCTGGCCAGGGGACTGGCTGAGCTTCTGAAGAACTTGCGGAATCAGTGCTAGGGGTGGGAAGGTGTATGCCAGTTTTTAATGCCAGGTCTGAGTCAGTGCGTCTAGTCCCTCTGACTCCTTTTCTTTGGAAATCAGGAAATAACTCTTTACCTTCCTGTTTTGCCGGTTGGTGAACAGGTCCATCTCTGAATTCCCGAAGCGCTGCACCAGGGTTTGAAATATCTCGGGGTTCAGTTTCTATTCCCCTTGTCTTATCGGCTGATGGCTTAGGAAGTCTGCCTCGATATTGCTTGTCCCTTTTTAATGTGGACAGCTGAAATGGAGAGAACCCTTCCTTTGGCCCACTCCTGCTTGGACAGTTCTAGCAGGAGCCTGGATCTGGTGCCTCCCTGGTGACTCAAGTAGGCTTCTACAGTGGCATTGTCTGAGCTCCCTTGAACCTCCTTGACCCTGATGCTCTTTTGGAAGGCTTTTAGGGCTTCCCCCACTGCTTTGAGCTCCATGTAGTTGGACGACATCCGACCTAGTGAGCATTCCATTGGCCTTGGGCTTTCTTTTTTTTCCAGGTGGCCCCCATGGTAACTTTTACTGGATTCCACTGAACCCACGGCCTGTCCCCCTTTAGGTTTTTGGGGACTGTCCCCCACTCCAGGGAAGAGAGGACCCGAGGAGATAGTAATATCTCCTGATCCAAGAACTCCTTTTAGTGCCGTGAAGGTCTCTTGAGTGGAGTTGTGCCCAGACTATATGGCTGGTATACTTGCCGACATCAGACCTAGGGTTCTTAACACCGCCCTTCTGGAGCGTGACGAGGTCTTTATCAAATCCCTCACTGAAGAAGCTAGTTTTATCACCTTGTCCTCTGGCAAGAAGAGCTTCTGCAGCCTGGTGTCCACCCTGTAATCAAGAAAGGTCTTGGCCTGTTCTGGTTCGTGGGAGGATTTTTTTTCATGTTGATTTTATCCAGCCCAGGTTTTTTAGAACCGACATAGCTTTGTTGGTATCTGAGCTGACCTGGGTGACTGATGGTCCAGAGATCAGTAGATCGTCCAGGTATGGAATCAGAGATATACCCTGGAAATGTAGGAAGGCTGCTGCCTCGGCTAGGATTTTTGTAAAAATCCTTGGGCTGGCTGTTAGCCCAAATGGAAGGGCCATGAACTGCAGTGAAAATCTCTCCTCCGACTGCTACTGCGAACCTCAGGAATGCCTGATGATCCACATGAATTGGAACATGCAGGTAGGCATCCCTGAGGTCCAGAGTCGTCTCCATAGTAAACTTTTTGTACTCCAGATACCTGTTCAGGTTTTTTAAGTTTACCATCAGCCGATACTTTCCTGACGGCTTGTGAACAACAAATACATGAGAGTAGAATTCCTGGTATTGTTGTTCCTTTGGTACTGGCATACCACTCGCTGTTCCAACAATTCCTGGATACCCTCCAGGAGGGCAGCTCTTTTTAGGACATCCCTGGGGGGATGAGTTAGGGTGATCATATAGGGGGGTTTTGCCAAGAACTCTAGACGATACCCCTCTCGCAGAGTCTGGCAGATGTAACTGCTGTCTGAAATTTTTTCCCACTGTGGGACAGCCGTCCCCCCACCCTGATCTTGGAATCGATTGGTTTCTTTGGTGCCAACCTTGGGGGAGGAAAACGGCATACTGTTCCTTTGTTTTCCCCTACCATAGCTGCTGTTGTCCCGGGGGGTCTCGAAAAATTCTTACTTTTTTTTTTTTTTTTTTCTTTCTTGGCCTTTATTAGGAATTTTTTACCCTTTTCTGAAGACCTAGACAGAACATTGTCTAAGCCCTGGCCAAACAGCAAATAACCCCGAAAGGGAAGGCCACAAAGTCTACCTTTTTGACGTGACATCTCCTTCCCAAGCCTTAATCCAAACAGCTCTCCTAGCTGAGTTGATTAATGGAGCCGTCTTAGCCGAAGCTCTTGCAGACTCAACTGCAGCGTCTGCAAGGTAAGCTACAGATTTACCTATCACTGACAGGGAGTCAAGGACGTCACCCGTTTCGGGTTCCTGAGCTAGGTGTTTTGTCAATTTCTCTACCCAGAAATCTGAATTCCTGGCTGCTAAGGCTGGACCCATGGCTGATATATTAGCTTCCCAAGATTTTCTGAGAAGGGATTCTGCTCTACGGTCCATCAGATCCTTGGTACTGCCTGTGTCTTCAAAGGAGAGGTCAGACAGCTTGGTGACTTGAGACAGGGCGGCATCCAATCTTGGAAGCTTAAAAAATGTCTCTTCATCAGTCTGATTAAAGGGAAACCTCCTTTTCAAGTTTTCTGTCTGACAATACTTCTTTCAGGCTCTCTCCATTCCTGTAGGACTAGATCCTTCAGGGATTGATGGAGTATGAACACCCTGGATTGAGCCTTGCCCAGCCCTCTGTATACCTTGTCTTGTGCTGAGGTCACTCGAGGGGCTTCTGGAATCTCCTCAGCAGCATATACTGCCTGTAGGAGTCCGTCCAGATCCTCTACGGTAAAGAGGTGTCTCCTTTACCTGGAATCTTCCTGAGTCTGACTTAATAAGTCTGGATGCAGCTCTCCATCTGGGCTGTGTTCAGATCTAGCCTAGCTTTCCATATCTCTGTCTACTTACAACAAGCTGTCAAGTGATTGTGTTTCCTGTAGGGAGGAGCCCTCATCTCTCAGGTGTGCCGTCCTGGAAGGTGATAGGAGAAAAGTGAATTTTAGCCTTTTGGTTATCCATCCTAGCAGAACTGTAATGCCCCGTACACACGAGCGGTTTTGCCATCGGAATAAACTCTGAAGGTTTCTCCAACGGAATTCCGCTCAAGCTGTCTTGCATACAACAAAGTCCGACCGTCCAGAATGAGGTGACGTACGACGGGACTAACTGTACTTCTGTCTCGGTCTGATTTCAAGGTTTCTGACAGGTTACACCACTTACCTCCCTCCCAGAGGCTGAATAGAACAGCGGTCTCTAAACTGGGGCCAGATGCAGCCCTTTGCTTCCTTTTTCTGGCCAACAAAGTGCTAGTTTCTTTACTGACACTAATGAAGGGGCACAGTTCCTCCCAATGACACCGCAGTCCGGCCCCCTAAAGTCTGAAGGACAGTAAACTGGCACTTTGTTTTAAAAAGTTTGGAGACTCCTGTAATAGAATATACGTTTATCTAGGAGTGGAAAACTTAAAGTAACCTGTTAATTTGCTCTGTACAGGCATATTCGGACACATGGCATTCATACATATCCATCCTGAGGCTCATAACTAAGGTAATCAGTCTCTGATGTGTGCTTGATAAAACGGATGCAGGCAGAGGCAGCTCTAGACTTTGTGAGGCCTTAGGCAAAACTTGAGGCCCCACTCACTCCCATAATGGGAAAAAAAAATTCAAGGGATGAAAATGAACTGTATTAGGAGGGTACAGTATAGGGGAGTGGACCGTACAGGGGGTAGGTAAGTGGGCATAATAAAGATATATTTTCCTCAAGCAGAGCTGCACAGGGAAGCTGCTCTCACAGATCCTACCTATTATGGTAGGCTGTCACAAAGAGAGAAATAAAGGGAGATGGGTGGAGAAGGAAGGAAAGAAGGATTGAATGAAAGAAAGATTGAAAGAGGGGTGGAGGAAGAAAGAGCATCCCCTACATCAGTGTACTCACTGGGAGGCAGGAGGGACTGGGTGGATGGATCAGACTCCCCTTGTCCTTTTTCTGTTTGCTGGGCTTCAGCTTGAATCTTCCCACCCACACATCCCCTTCTCTGAGGCAGAACAGAGAACACTCCCAAGGAGAGTGGGCGGGAGGAGGAGGAGCAGAAGCTCTCTCTCCTCTTCTGTCTGGCTGTGCGGGCAGCAGGGGGAGGGGGGAGATCTGTCAGAGCTCTACTGAGCGGCTCTCCCTGTCTGTGATCCGGAGCTCCGATCACACGTCTCACTCGCAGCCTATATCTCAACCTGTAGCAGAGCGAGGGGACTCGGGACTGTGTGATGGCGGTGATCTCTGCTGCTGGAAGAGGCGGCTCTCTAATTAAGTAAACTAGCCAGCTGTGCGAGGCCTGAGGCCACCGCCTATTTTGCCTAATTAGAGAGCCGCCTCTGGATGCAGGTGATGTTTTCAATTTCCGCCATGGCAGCCTTTATTATTTGCAATTCATAGACACCTGTAGTAGATACAGATGAGTATAGAGCTAAACAAATGTAATATTTTCTCAGTGTACATAGATTCAAGTGGACATGATGGCTTCATGCATTTTGCACATTACAGTGCTGTAAAGGAAGGACTTTGGATTCACTTGGGAGTTTTCTACCATAAGCTGATTAATTATCAAATTTTGAAATCTAGCAATAGTACATCGGCCCTTCAGATATCCTGCCTGAAGGGTTAAATAATTGTTTAATATAATGATGAATAATATTTTGGGCTGTAGAGTGATACTTAAGTCATTGTGAAACTTAATAAAGGAACTTATGATTCAGGACTAGCATAGCAGCCAGGCAGCTAAAGGAAACTGTCTGCTGGAAAAGTTTAGTGCAAATCAAGCTATATATCATGTATAATTCAATTTATTCTAATAAATGTATTTTATGATTGGATAATGAGTATGGGATCTTCCCCTTATTATAAAGGAAATATGTCATCCAAACATGTATCCCTTATTGATGAAAAATAAGTAACACCCATCTCATTCTGTGTACTTAAGATGAAACACAGACTAAAATAAACAAGTCTTTGCTCTTCAATTAGTGTCTGTGTCTGATTGGGTGGGAGTTCCGGGCTCCTGTAGCCAAGGCTAAAAGGGAAAAGGGAGACCAATGGTAGAATTTAACCCCTACACCACCAACTAGATCTGCTTTAACAGACACATTGGTATGTCTACACTCTCTATGGGGCAGCCTCCCAACATGTTAATCCTCAATGTGTGCACACATTGGGAGCCTACCCCACCAAACACAAACCTATGCTGAGTGTTGGTCAAAGCTGATCCTGTGAGTGGAGTATTTAAAGGGTCATTTAAAAGGAGGGCTGCAGTGATTGCAAGTTTTCCATTACAAAGCTGAGAAATCGATGTAAAGGTTGCTACCACAATTATAAACACAGCATAGTGTAAAGAAATAAACATTTTTAAGTTCCCCTGTTCCTCTTTCATTGCATCATAGGTTCCAAATCTTAAAAAAAAAAAAACCCACACAAAATCAAAACCCATTGTATGCAAGGGGAAGTGACTGGCTCTGTTCTGCAGTATACATTGGTGGGTTCTACATGCACAGCGAACCATTAAAGCAAAAAAAGGGAATGATTTGCATGACTTGGCCCACTATCTTTTTTTTTCTTTTTCAACCTACATCACATTAATCTGGCTGTTCTAACTCAGTCGCATGTCACATATATGCCCTCCCAGACACTGCAGCTTACAGTTAAGGAAACCTCAAGTTCAGGTGTGCTTACAGTTAAGTATGGTAGCACGTTTGTTTTTTTTTTTTTTAAATGGGAAGTCACAGTTCTACTTCAAATAACTTTCCATTGGTAGTTACTGCTGCCCCACTTATGAAGACAATTCTTTCTGGTTGACATTAACCACCAACGTTGATGGAGTTATTCTCTGTAAGACTGCAATAGCCATTTGTATGCATTATGTGATACTTTTAAAAGTGAATAAGTCATTAAAATTCATAGTTCTCAATAAAACACACAGCGTTACCAAATAGTTGCCAAAGAAGCTCTTTGACCAAAGTTTCACGTGAACATGGATGGATAAAAAAGCGCTTACTATATTTGCTGGATATAACGTATGGAATATAAACGCTTCCATTGCTGGATTTTGGCCACAGGCAGATGTCTTTTGGGGCATCCATTATCACTCCTGTGTTTGCTGTAAGCGATGTCCAAATGCTCAATTACATATTCCCCAGACATTATTAGTCATAAAAGAATAAATACCCAGTGTTTGTTAAATGAAACAGGATTGTGTCATTTGATCCCATTATCACAGTCATATATAAATGCCCATTAAGGGGCCTTTTTTAGGGTAAAAAAAGAGTTGCCATTGGTAGTGTCCTAAAAAAATTAGGATATTTAACTGGCTGTTATGCTGACCCTCTGGTTTCATTACTTCTTTAGAGTCACAGACCTGGAATAAAGTGTGCAAATCCAGGAAAATAAGAACAACCTCATCTGCATACTTGTTCCAGGTCAGTTACCCAATGAATTGAAAGTAGAGTCAACATGACAACCAATGTTTAAAGCTAGAAGTAGGCAATAGAAGCATTTATGAAGTGTATTCTTTAAGGCTCCGTTTCCACTACTGCGACTTATTTTGCGACTTGACACATGTCAAGTCGCATGACAAGTCAAAACCCATGTATTTCAATGGTCCCCGTTCTAATTGGTGCGACTCAAGTCGCAGCGACTTGAAAAAAGGTTCTTGCACTACTTTGTTCCGTCTTCGGTGTGACTTGTTCTCCCATAGAAAGGTATTAAGTCGCAATGCAGTCGTATGTACGTGTCTGACACCGCGACTTTGTTGCGACTTCCACGGAAGTCTACGGAAGCACATGATCTCTGCTCCTCCCAAATACATCACTTCCTATATTGATGTATGTGATTGTGGAAGACAGCAGGAAGCATGCCTAGGGCTCGAAAAAATAAGCGACAAGTGCATGACAATGAGGAAATTATTCGGCTTGTCAGACAACGTCCGGCAATATATGACCTCAGAGATCCAGGTTACAAAGATCATGCAAAGAAGGAGAGAGCATGGTTGGAAGTGGCTCGCATATATTATGAGACCTGGGACTCTTTATCAGCCACAGAACGTTCTTCAAAAAGTAAGTGGTTGATATATGCTGCTTAGCACTTTGCGCCTTGCACCTATTTAAATATTCTGTAACCAATGGGTGTGTGTTAACAATGTGCACTGTGTTTTCTTGGTGGGGACCACTTCTCCTGCCAGGAGATCACAATGGTTTGGCAGGAGGGAATCCCCTGTCAACACTATCTGTGTTGATGGTGGAATTTATATAGTTACTTTCCTGTAACCTGTGGCTGCAGGAAAGTAAATCTGTGTGTGTGGGCCAGCAAATAATATTTGACCAGGGTCCAAATAATATTAAATAATATTAAAGATGGCCCTGTCAACATCCTCCAGCACATGGCAAATTATGTAGGTGTCATGGGTAATATATTTAGCGGTTGTTTTAACACCATCCATATCAATTATGCAGCCTAGCAAATGAATGACCTATAGGCAGTTACTAAAGTTTTTGGTTTTAATTTATTATTTGCTTTATATTTTGTAGTGCACTCATTACAAACTCGATGGAGAAGTCTCAAAGACTGCTACAACCGGTACTTACGCAAATTAAAAGAAGGAAGGAGTGGTTCCGGCTCAAAAAGATTAGCCCCATATGCCCATGCCGGGGATCTTGATTTTTTGAAACCAGTGTTGGAAATGCGAGAGTAAGTTATCAGCAGGCATATGTTACGAATTGTACATATCAAATTGTAATGCTTACTTAAAAAATATGTGATTTGTATTTCAGAACCCAAGCAAGCTGGGAAGACAGCACACAGGGTTTGGCAGCAGAAGATGAGGCAGAGGAAGCTGCGGAGGAGGAGGGGCAAGAACAATTCCAAGACAATGTTGACAAGGAACTGTTCGTAGATGAATCAAGGTGAACATCAAACTCAATGAATGAGGAGGATGCAGAACCAGGGCCTAGCAATGTCTCTAGGCCTTTGCGAAGATCTTCAAGGGGAAGTGCCCGGCCTGTGAAACCCATGGATAAAATTTTAGATGTAGTCAGTCAGATGTCCACTAAAATGTCTGAAAACCAGTGTGAAGACACAGCATTTCTCACTGTAATTTTAGGCATATGTAAACAGGTACCCCCTGAGAAAAAATATGCACTCAGGATGGCTTTAATGTCAACTGCTCAATCATTTGTGGGTGAGGGGCCAACAACATCCTCAGCATATATGCAACCCCCCCTTCCCCAATATCCCCCTTATCAACAATACACTCACTTTCCAAGTACACAGTATGCTCCACCAATAAACCGCCCATACTGTGACCAGTATGGTAATATGCTGAATCCCTCAAGGCCACGCATGTTGCATCCAATTCCTGCCCCCACTACCTCTACCCTTGGCCCAACAACCACTCACCAACTTAGGCAGCCTACACCCAGTCAGGTTCTGCCTTTTCTGGAAAGGAAATATTACCCTGGTCCATCAGTGGATTTCCCTGGACCAACCAATAGTTCAGTTTCCGGGACCACTGAAAACAAAACATACGAGCAATTGTAATTTACTATTATTTTTGATGTGGGTTTAAGACTTGTTCTATATTTTTTGGTTGGTTGAGGAGGCCAAAACAACTGTTGAATTTTTGAGTTCATGGAACGTATTTCTTTATTTTTGCCTTCTTGCAAAAAGAGTTGTCTTGTAAAAAAGATTCAGATTATATATTTTATTTTTTTTATGACTTTTATTTTGGTGTTTTTCAGAGTGAAATATTTTATTATTTTAATATTTGTTGTGCTTGTTAAAAAGTAAAAAAAACGGTGTTGTTCACCAAAACACATAAAAAAAATTTTTGGTGCTTTCCTGCACAAAAATCTTGAAAATTTTCTGCTTATCCTTTTTTCGAATTTGTGGTAAAGACCTGTTATTCTGCATTTGGATGCAATGAAACATAACATACATCTATATAATATTACAATAAAATGCATGACATACGTTATGCTATGGCATCCTGCTGCCAGGGGACAGAACCAGCAGCAGACATAAAATAAGACGAGAATCCCTCACGCACACTGGCACCATTGGTGGTGCCCCTACTGGCACTCCATTGTGCACCTTCCAGATTGTGCATGAGGGAATCTTCAAAAAGATAGCCATCACGAATTCTAACAAAATTATGAAGTACACATGCTGCTTTTTACTGCAGATATTGCATTCTCAAGTTTTAAATTAATCGGTGTATGTAGCAAACGCCACTTGTTGGCTAAAATGCCAAAAGAACATTCTACCACTCGTCTTGCCCTCGTTAACCGGTAATTGAAGATTCGCTTCTCTTCACTCAGACACCTATTGGAATAAGGCCTTAATAGATGCTCACTGAGAGCAAAGGCCTCATCCCCAACAAACACAAATGGCATTGGCGGCCCATTTGTTCCTGGAACGGACAGTCCTGTGGCAGGTCCAGACCATTTTCCCGCAACATTCTTCCAAACGATGATCTTTGGAAAATACTGGAGTCTGAGCTGCTGCCATATGATCCGATGTCTATATAGCTAAAACAATAATTGGCATCAGCCACTGCTAGTAATACAAAAGAAAAATATTTTTTGTAATTAAAGTATTTTGTTCCACTGCCAATGGGCATCACTACCCTCA
The DNA here is from genome assembly GCF_042186555.1 of Aquarana catesbeiana. Classification (NCBI taxonomy): domain Eukaryota; kingdom Metazoa; phylum Chordata; class Amphibia; order Anura; family Ranidae; genus Aquarana; species Aquarana catesbeiana. The sequence goes on along the minus strand of NC_133329.1, from coordinate 78,190,883 downwards.
TATGTTTTCCGTCAATTGCCCCTAGACAGTTTGGGAAATTGCAACGATCCCAGAAAACTTCCGCTATCTTGCACCAATCTTCGCAAGTGGGCATCTTCAGGACCAAATCCCTAAGGACATTCCAGATGTCTCGGCAGGTATCGTGGACAATATTACTGACAGTAGTTTTGTCAACCAAAAACTCATAATGCAAACTTGCAAAGGAATGTCCAGTTGCCAGGTACCTAAAATGGAAAAGTACATGCATTTTATGATAATGATACATATTTACACTAAGCTACTTCAATAAACAAAAAAAAATGAGGTAGGAAGGAGGTGCCTGAGGAAGTGAAGAATGAAGAAGAGGAGCAGGAGAAAGACACTGGTGATGTAGAGGCAAAGTTAAGATTGTAAAAACAAGCTTACGCACAATTACATGCTAGTATTTATTTTTGGACTTCATGTAAAGATGATGAATGATGTGGACCTCCAAATGCCACAGAAGTTAAGAAGAAGAAACAGTAGGTATGAAAAGTTACCTCAATGTTATTATGAGTCTTTCAACAGCTGGAATACTCCTTCTGAAACTTGTGTTTTGTCGCTCTAGATGACTAGAGAGCAAAGCCAACAATTCATCAAAACTGTAAAGAGAAAAAATATGGCTATTATCTACACTGACCATGTAAAAATCAAACATTTACAAATGGAGTTCCATTTTTATAACAATTTGATCAGGTTATAGTTAACACTTCTAGCTATTCAAATCTAAAAATTATAAAAAGAGTCATACTGACCAGGCATATACACATTTTCATAAATATATCTGGCAGCATTTGCAAGTTGACATCAAAAAATGTTCTCACCTTCTAATTGACATCCTTGTGTAGTTGAAGAATTTGTCTTCATGAGCCCAGAGGTCATTGTAAAGGACCCCAAACTGGCCTCTCACTTCCCTTTGGGCGATGATGGGATGGATCCAAAACCTATGCCTTCTCCTCCTCCGGTTATCCTCCTCTTCTTTATCTATAAATGCTGCTACAGCAGCCAAAATGACTGCTGACCCAACATATTGCATAGCCAACATGTTTGCTAACAAACATACAACACGTGACAACGAAAGAGGAAGGGGAAATAAATAAGCAGGATAAGGAATTACATCACTATGACTAAATCACAGAACATACAAGTCGCACAAAGTCGTTATTAAAGTCGCAACAAAACACACCACAAATCGCATCGCAAAATCGCAGTGTAAAGCGTGCGACTTTGGGGACGCACTAGTGGAAACATAGCCTAACTGCTTATGGACCACCCACCATATATATTCTGCGGCAGGGTGGCCCCGCTGCGCAAATCCAATATACCTGTACATTGTTCGCTTCTTCCAGATGTTGGGTGTGTGCTCCCCGCTCCCATTGTGATTTGATAGAGTGGGAACCAATAAGTGGGTCCGGGAGACGCAATGTCTGCCGGGAACCCATTGATCGTTCATAGAGAGGCAGAACGGCGGTCTACTTATATAAACAAGGTAGATGGCCTTTCTGTCAGTGGAGAAGAGGGAGATCTTGTGTTCCTGCTAAACAGGAATACAGATCTCTCTCTTCACACAGTTAGCAAGCACACCCTAGGCACACATTTAACCCTTTGATCACCCCCGATGTTAACTCTTTCCCTGCTAGTATCATGTATACAGTGACAGTGCATTTTTTTTTTAGCACTGATCACTGTATTGGTATCACTGGTCCCCAAAAACATGTAGCAGAATACATATTGGCCTAATTTGATGAAGAAATTTGATTTTTTTTTCTCATTAATTGGATAGGTTTTACAGCAGAAAGTAAAAAAAAATGTTTGTTTTTTTTCTTCAAAATTGTCTGTTTTTTTGTTTATAGCACAAAAAATAAAACCCACAGAGGTAATCAAATACCACCAAAGGAAAGCTCTATTTGTGGGGAAAAAGGGACATAATTTTTGTTTGGGTACAGCATCACACAACTGCGCAGTGCCATATTGCAAAAAAATGCTCTGGTCAGGATGGGGCTATAACCTTCCGGGGCTGAAGTGGTTAAAGATGATTTAAACCCAAAAATAAAAAATGTAATATTGGAATTTACCAGTCCTTACATGTGGGGGCTTCATTTTGTTTCTTTAAGCCCCTCTCATCTTTTATTCATCTGATGATACAGCCAACTTCCTGTTCCTAGGTCAACAGCCCTCACTTACAGTACTTTAGGTATAAACAAGTAGAGTTGTCACAGTTAGAACTTTAAATATGTTTGGGCATTGAACATCTCTCTCTCTCTTACTATATCATGGGAGAGGTGTCCTATAGTTCACAGAAATAAATGGGCAGGTCTGATGCCACAGAATGTTACACATTTATTGTATTTCCAGCAGGAACATCAGGTTGTTTTTGCACTAATCAAACAGATATAACAAACACTTTCAATGGTATATGTAACAGACTGAAAGGGAATAAATACCGCACCCCAAGTTTAGGAGGGAATTATAAGGAAAAAAAATGTTTTAAGGAAAAAAACTTACATTTAAATGCCCATCAATGCAACCTTGCACAGCGTCCATCTACAGCAGCCTTGGTGTCATTTGCAGCCTTGCCCAGGCTGCAGTTAAACTGCAGTGACATGTCAGTGTCACTGCAGTTTGAAAATGGTGCCGAAATACACAGAGCCGGTTTTCGGGATGGGCGTGACTGTGAGCGGAGCTAGCTGAACCTAGCCAAGTACACTTGGCTAGGTTCCAGCTGCGCTCGAGTGAAGCCGAGAAGAGCCCAGGACCGGCTCTGTGTATTTCGGCTCCGGCGGCGCCATTTTCAAATTGCGGTCGGCGATCGCTCCGCTCAGCCAGCGGGGGATCGCAGGGGATCGGCGTATAGCACGCACCTGCGATTTCCCCCTGATTTTAAGGGGAAAATAGTGCGTGTTATACGCCGATAAATACGGTATGTGAAGCTTAATGTTCAAGGGTACCGCCACTTTTGTTGAGAAAAATCATGTGGGTGATCCATATAACTTTATTTAACTTTGTAGCAGAGTCCTACCTTTCTCTGTTCTGGAGAAAAAGCAGTTTCTTCCACTCTGACCTTTCAAAACCAATTTGTGAATGGAAGTGTCTGTTTATTACAGCCACCTGGTGCACTTTTAGTGTTCTAATGAGGGAAATTGCAGCAGTGTTTGCATCTCTTTAGAAGTAACTAACCCTTAGGAGCATCTCACCAAAAATGAAATTACCATTGCCTAGGATGCCTAAAGTGTCATTTGCATCTTAGTACAGACCTCTGATAAAATCAGTGAGCCAATGACATGAGCAGAAAACCTAATTTTTGGCGGTGTTCTGTACACCAACTGGGTAGAGAAAACCATATGGCATTATTTTGACAGTTTCAGAAGATTATAATAAAAGGACTTTAGATTGAAACGGGTAATTTACTATTAAATGACAACATTTGATTCTAGATTATATATTTATACTACATTTTTTTTATATATCTATATAACTTTTTAATTAGAAAATATATAATTTTATATATATATATATATACACAGATTTTTGGAAAGTGGGATCTCCCTTCTAAGGTTTAATGGACCAGAATATTTAGCTCAGAATCTTGCCTTTTATTGATTTCCTCAATCAGATCAATCACGGTTTTTTTGTCTGTTGTGTCACTTGTAAAGAGAAGAAATACAGTGTTATGCCGCGTACACACGGTCGGACTTTTCGTCTACAAAAGTCCGACAGCCTGTCCGACAGACTTCCGACGTACCTTCGGCGGACTTGCGGCAGACTTTCTTACGAACGGACTTGCCTACACACGACCACACAAAAGTCCGACGGATTCGTACGTGATGACGTACACCGGACTAAAATAAGGAAGTTCATAGCCAGTAGCCAATAGCTGCCCTAGCATGGGTTTTTGTCCGTCGGACTAGCACACAGACGAGCGGATTTCGGGGTCCGTCGTACTTACGACGTAAAGATTTGAAGCATGTTTCAAATCTAAAGTCCGTCGGATTTGAGGCTAAAAAAGTCCGTTGAAAGTCCGGAGAAGCCCACACACGATCGGATTACCAGCCAGCTTTAGTCCGTCAGCGTCCGTTGGACTTTTGTAGACGAAAAGTCCGACCGTGTGTACGCGGCATAAGGCTTACATGTATTATAATGTTACTATATCTACATATATGTGTGTATTACAGGCCAGATTGGTGAATGCTCAGATGTTTGGATCAAGCTATGTGAACAGTTCTGCAGAGATAGACAAATTGTAAAAAAGGTGGACTTGTGGATCCCAGTGCAATATTTTTGGGCTGACATTTTTTTCTATCCTATTCCACTTAGTTGAAGAATCTTTTCCTCCAGACCCCTAAACATCACACCCTCAGAGTTGACCAGGAACCGATCTCGCTTCTTCTTTTATATCACAACTGCTGCAAAACAGACCATTGTCAGAAATTGTGCAAAGCATCAGTAACTTCCACTCTCTAGTTACCCAGGTAATGATACATGCCATTATTGAGGCAACCCTCCAAGATAAGGTGAAGCCATACAGTAAAGTTTGGAAGCCATGGATCGAAAAAGCTGAGTTAGACTTACCGGTAACTCCTTTTCTGAGAGTCTTCCAGGACAGCCCATGAGACCTTGGGCTCCTCTTACCAGGACAGGAAACACGTCACCCCCACCAGATAAAAGGCCGGTCCTCCAGGCCCATGTCAGTGTTCTCAAGAACCGTAGGACCCTGCAAAACATATGCATAATACACATAACTTCAGACAATACCGGGTGGGAATCCGGCTGTCCTGGAAGACTCTCAGAAAAGGAGTTACCGGTAAGTCTAACTCAGCTTTTCTCCAAGCGTCTTCCAGGACAGCCCATGAGACGATGAGCCAGAACTTACCAGTCTAGGGAGGGACAACTGCCTGAAGGACCTTACGACCAAACGCCTGCTCCTGAGCTGATAGGAGATCCAGGCGATAATGTTTAATGAAGGTCGAGTAACTGGACCAAGTGGCAGCCCTGCAAATTTGTTCCGGTGAGGCACCAGCCCTCTCAGCCCAAGACGTAGACAAGGCTCTAGTTGAGTGCGCAGTAACAAAAGGTGTAGGGACCTCCCTAATTTTGTAAGCTTCCAAGATGGCTTGCTTTATCCATCTAGCCAATGTGGCTTTAGATGCACTATTCCCCTTGTGAACTCCAGAAAAGAGGACAAACAAGGCATCAGTTTTCCTAAAGGTCTTCGTGACCTCAAGATAGACCAAGAGAATCCTTCTTACATCTAGGAAACTAAATTTTCTTTCTAAGTCGCCCTGTGGCGAACTACAAAAGGTTGGCAATACAATGTTCTGAGATCGGTGGAATGTACTTGCCACCTTGGGCAAAAAACCTGGATCGGTTCGTAACACAACTCGATCCTCAAAAATCGTGAGGAAGGGCTCCCTAACTGATAGGGCCTGCAACTCACTTACCCTACGAGCTGAGGTAACAGCTATAAGGAACACAGTTTTTAATGTAAGTAACTTAACTGACATACTTTCCAGAGGTTCAAACGGAAATTCTACCAGAGTTTGAAGTACTAGGGACAGATCCCACGTTGGACAACTTCTCACCACTACTGGTCTGGCCCTAGAGATAGATTTGAAAAATCTGGCTATAGTGGGATTTTCCAGGAGAGAAAACTGGAGGAACACACTAATAGCTGCCGCCTGTACCTTTTAAGGTACTAACAGAAAGACCTTTGTCGACACCCTCTTGGAAAAATTCCAAAATAGACGGAATATCATGAGCTAATCTATCATTTTCAGATAACCATGAGTTAAACCTTTTCCAAACTTTGGAATATATGGCTCTAGTAACTGGCTTCCTGCAATTCACGAGAGTCCTGACTACTTTGTCAGAGAACCCTTGGGCGCTCAGTATCTTTTCTTCAGATACCAGGCCGTTAAGTTTAAGGAAACCACCTGAGGGTGTGATACTGGACCCTGCAATAATAGGTCTTCCCTTTTCGGAAGACTCCACGGAGGCTCTGAAACCAGAGACTGTAGCAGGGAAAACCATGGCCTCTTGGGCCAAAACGGGGCAATTAGAATCAGATCTGTCTCTTCCAGCCGAAACTTCCGGAGGACTACTGGAATCAGCCTGATTGGCGGAAAGGCATAACATAGGCCTGGAGGCCACGGGTTTGCCAGAGCATCGATCCCCAAGGCTTGGTCTGCCGGGTTCATGGAAAAGAATATCTCCGTCTTGCGGTTGTTTCGGTTTGCGAACAAATCCGCTACCGGGATAACCCCATCTCTTGGTGAGGTCTGCAAAGACTTCGGGATGAAGGGACCAGTTGTCTCGGTCTATCCTGTGACGGCTGAGATAATCTGCCAGGCAATTGTTTTTCCCCTTCAGGTGTACAGCAGAAATGGAGGCTAGATTCCCCTCTGCCCATGAAAGGATCTCCTGGGCAATGGACTGAAGCCTCCGGCTTCTCGTGCCTCCCTGCTTGTTGATATACGCGACTGTCGCTATATTGTCTGACAGGATTTGGAGGTTGTGACCCCTGACCTCCATCTGAAAAGACTGGAGGGCTCTCTGGACTGCAAGCAGCTCTCTTTGATTGGATGAGGCCCTTGCCTCCTCTGGGGACCACTCTCCTTGTGCTACTGCATTGCTGAGGTGGGCCCCCCATCCCCAGGAACTCGCATCCGTGGTAATCCTTCGGGAAATGGGAAAGGACCATGGGAGACCTCCTGCTAGGTGCTGACCAGCTCTCCACCACCACAGGCTTCTTTTTATCCTGTTGGGAAGCCAGATCCTTGACGCCAGGGACCTTACGTCCCCGTCCCAGTTTCTTAAAAGAAACCTTTGTAACGGACGCTGACGGAGTCTCGCCCATGGTACTGCGGGAAAACATGAGGTCATAAGACCCACTGCCCTCGACACCTGTCTCAGAGAGACCGACTGGTTGGTCTGCAATGTTGACATAGTCTGGAACACTTTGGTAATCTTCTCCTGAGGAAGAAAAACTCTTTGGTTCACGGAGCAAAAATCGTAACCCAGATAAGTTACTTTCTGGGCCGGAATCAAGGACGATTTTTCTTTGTTTATTAGCCAGCCTAGGGACTGTAAGAAGTCCTGTACAGCCTGGAGATCTTCCAACAGCCTTTGGTATGATTTTGCCACTATCAGGAGGTCGTCTAAGTAAGGGATAACCGTTATTGCCTTTAATCTTAGAGGAGCTAGCGCTTCCCCCAACACCTTCGTAAAGATGCGTGGGGCTGAGGAAAGACCGAAGGGGAGGGCCTGAAATTGAAAATGTCGGGTCCCCATACCCGTCTTCACTGCCAATCTCAAAAACTTTTGGAAGGCTGGATGGATAGGGATGTGAAGATAAGCATCCCTTAAGTCCAACGTGGCCATAAAGCAGTTTGGGTATAGTAGGTTTTTGATTGTAAAAACCGTCTCCATACGGAAATGCTTGTATCTGATGGACTTGTTTAAGGTCCGGAGATTCAGGATAAGTCGAAACTTTCCTGCCAGCTTTCTGACCACAAATACATGGGAATAGAATCCCTTGCCCCCCTCCGATCGAGGAACAGGAATCAGGACTTTTTGATCTAATAAGTCTCCGATCTGGAGACCCAGAGCCCTCGCTTTCTCCCGATCTTGTGGAGGAAATGTGACCAACAAACGTTCTGGTGGTTGGTGAACAAACTCCAGCCTGTACCCGTTGGTCACTAGGTCCAGGACGAAGGGGCTCAGAGTGACTGCTGCCCACTGTGGGATGAAGGCCCTCAATCTCCCTCCCACCGGGGAACACAAGTCACTGCAGCTTGGTGGGCTGTTGAGGAGGGTTAAATAGCACTCCCCCTTTGCCTCTGCCTTTGTGCCCAGTCCAATGCTTTTTCGGCCTGCTGTCCTTTTCTCTAGGACTCTGTTGCCTGTTTTGGCCACGAAAAAATTTTCTGGCTGTCTGAACTCTCTTTCTCTCTGGAAACGCCTTTTTCTTATCAGCCGTGCGTTCCAGTGCCTCCTGTAGACCTGGGCCAAATAAATGATCGCCAGTTAAAGGAAGGCCACAAAGGCGCAACTTGGAGGCCGAGTCCCCTGACCAGGTCTTAAGCCAAAGGCTTCTCCTGGCCGAGTTCACTAGAGCCGAAGTCCTGACTGACATTCTTACCGACTCAGCGGAAGAATCTGCCAAAAAACCCACTGCCTGAAATAGGAGAGGAAAAGACTTTAAAATTTGCTCTCTGGAGGTACCTGCTGACAGATGTGACTGAATCTGAATCTGAGTCAACCAAACCTCCAGATTTCTGGCCACACAAGTGGAAGCCAAAGCTGGTTTCAGGTTTCCAACTGCTGAGTCCCAGGCTCTGTGGAGAAGGATATCCCCCCTCTTGTCCATCGGATCCTTAAGCGTACCCATATCATCAAACGCCAGGTCCGAGTTTTTTGAAACTTTTGAAAGAGGTGCGTCTAACTTGGGATTCTTATTCCATGGCTGCGCAGTGTCCTCATCAAAAGGAAACCTCCTTTTTAGGTTACTAGAGAAGAATGATTTTCTCTCAGGATTATCCCATTCCAGTTTAATAGTATCAACCAAAGAACTATGAACTGGAAACACTCTTGATTTTCTCTTATGTAATCCCTTATACATAAGATCATGTTTGGATAACTGAACCTCTTCCTCTTTTAATTCAAGGGTAGTATAGATAGCCTTTAATAAGTCATCTACATCCTCAACAGATAACTTAAATCTTGAGCCTCGAGTGGATTCTCTATCTCTGGGCTCTGTATCTGACCCTGATTCTTCCAGAGAAGAACGGGTAGATCTGACCTCAGCCTCAGAGTCTTCACTCTCTGCCTGCTGTGGAGTGCTTACTGATGTCTTCAGTGAAGACGGACTCTCTGCTGGAGTCTGGAGCTTGTCAATAAGCGTTCTAAAGGAACTGAAGGTGGACGCAAGCTCATCCCTAACAGAAGTAAGCATCTTCTGGCACGAGGCAACCGGGTCATCCTTTACTAGGCCTTCTATACAGGTGCGACAAACTGCTTTGCTCCATGAGGAGCTCAATTTGTTTGCGCAAACCGCACATTTCCTTTTAAGTGGCTGCGCTTGGGCCTTGTCCTGAGTCTTGGTCTGCAAGACAAAATAAATGACCCACAATGTAATTAAAGCCACACAATCACTCCGTAACACCACGTGCAGGAGGGAGGAAATGTGTCCCCTTACACCCACTACTACAGAGGGGGGAGGGGAAGGGAACACTCACAGGGATAGTAAGGTGGTGACAGAACACCCCAGGCTTACCTGTGAGGTGCTGGTGTTGGGAACTGCATCCGCTGCCTGTGCAGGTACTGCAGGAGGATCCATTCTGCCCCTCTTGGTCATCCACAGCCTGGCTGCTTAACACCAAGAAACACCAGCAGCCAGTGTTCTCTGTTCGCGCCGTTTATGAAGACTGGAACCTCGTCTCCGGCGCCCGATGATGATGTCATATGCCCCGGAAGTAACCCTCTCCAGGCACTTCCTGTGGGCCAGCTTGGAGCGCAATAGTTCCGCCCCCTCGAACGCTGCGGCTTCCTCCATTCCTTGCTCAGATCAGCCAGGCTGTCGGCAGGGAAGGACAACCGAAGCTCAGCTGAGCTAGAGTGCAATGCACTGCGCTAGGGGCACGACCTCACACCGGTCCTGACCCTCTCCAGGCACTGAGGACAGAGAACAGCAACACAGCCAACCTCCCCAGCGGTGTGCTGCTTCTGGCAGAGGAAGAGGTAAGTGATATGCCCCAGAAAAAAGCCATACAAAGCCCCTGCTTATAAGGCCTATGGGAGCAGGTTCCATGAACATGTTACCCCCCGTCCGGAGGAAACACAAATAACTGACATGGGCCTGGAGGACCGCCCTTTTATCTGGTGGGGGTGACGTGTTTCCTGTCCTGGTAGGAGGAGCCCAAGGTCTCATGGGCTGTCCTGGAAGACGCTTGGAGAAAGTACAGTATTTTCCTCCTGATTCTGATGCTACCCCCTTGGAGCCCTAAACTCTTTCCACTCACTTCCTAATCTGTACCCCCCCCCCGTTTTGTCCTTTGTGACCTTTACCATGAATTCGCCAGGAGTGGAATATTGTGATTTATGTTTTGTATGCATATCTGTATGAGATGACATGCTTTATAACTAATAAAATGAACCAGAATATCAAGATATATAAATAAATACTTTCAAAAGAATAACACTGCACTAAACATACAGTCTGAATGGTAACCTTTATTTTGTGAAACCCCAATAGAGAAACATTTATTTTGGATTTTCAAATCCTGTAGATCGCTTGGAATAATCCAAAGATGGGTAACATTTAGGCAACATACGATCAGGCTACATAAGTATTTTGGTCAGGGAGCGGGCTATATAAACAAAAATATTTCACACAAGAGAAATTGTTGCTCACTGGATCTAGTACCAGTAGGGACTCCAGGGCGCCCAAACTGAGGGGATCAGGATGGCTCCTGGGGACCTCACCTAGGAGGGAGGGAGGATGGGGTGGGAGGAGGGAGGGAGGATGGGGTGGGAGGAGGGAGGGAGGGAGGAGGGAGGAGGGAGGCACCATGGAATTATTGAAAAAAAAAAAAATGTTGATAGGACTGAAAATACATAAAATTCAGAGTGGTCTGACCAGGTTATGGGATTGATTTCAGAGGAGACCGCGGATGTCAGGAGGGGAGAGGATATGAAGAAATGGTCTAATCTGGAGTAGAGTTTATGGGGATGTGAGTAGAATGTGTATTGTTTGTGTGTGGGGTGTTTTAATCCTCCCAGATGTCCAGGAGATTTTTAGTTCTGATAAGCTTACGGAAAGATTTGGAGAGGCGGTCAGATAGTGATGATGATGTGGATGGGAACAATATGTGCCTGTCTTTGCTAGGAGACACGGTTATATTAAAGTCCCCGCAAATTACCAGAAAAGGATTTGAGAATTTGTCCAGGGTATCAAACATAGTGGTAAGGAAATGAATCTGACCAGAATTAGGAGCATAAACATTCACTATAGTAAGAGACTGGGTGAGGAACGAACAGTCTAGTATGATAAATCTGCCCTGGGGGTCCAAGTGGGAGGATTTGACTCTTAAAGGACAGGAGCGATTAAGATTGCCACAACTGCTTTCCCAGACGGATCAAAAGCCATGAAGGATAATGGAAAGTGTTTGCTGGCGAATTTAAGGGGTCCCCCAGGGCAGAAATGGGTCTCCTGAATCAAAATTACATCAGCTTTGGAAGCTTTAAACTCTTTCAAAGCCAGCCATCTCTTATGAATAGAATTTAAACCTTTTACATAGCAAGTGAAAAACTGTAATGCCATATCAATTTAACCTGATGAATAAGCATAAGATAAAGCATACATTTGGTGAGAGATTCCATGGTGCAAGGGTCATATGATGAATAAAAAGTAACATAACATTTAGTATAGTAGTAACATTGTGACAAGAATATATCCAGTCCATAAAGTGTAACAGCCTCAGGTAAAAAAAAAAAAAAAGGCCTGAGGAAAAAGAGAATAAAACGCAAACAAAAATAAAAATAAAAGTTGAAAAAACAAAAGAAAAAATGAAAAACTTTACTATATCCAAAGAGAAACCTGGAAAGCCAGATGTCTCCAGGAAGCCTAGGTCTAAGCCTAGGGCTGGGTAGGGGAGCATGAGGACCACCAAAGTTGGCCCCCCTTCGCCTTCCAAGTATCAAGGCCTGGGTCACAAAATAGAAACCTTGGAAACAAACCTGTGAGCCAGGGTGCCATAAAAACAGCCGGCGCACCCCACAGGCAAGGGGTGGATGGACCCATCAAGGAAAAGTGGGTGAAAACAGGAACCTCAGAGGATCATGTAAAAGTGGAAATCGGTCATAGCCAAATGGCAGGATCTTCAGGTCGGGAACCTAGAAGAAGGTGTGAAGTTGGATTTGGATGACTTCTGCCGCACCGGGGTCCAGATGCGACTTAGAGCTATCGGCGGTTTAGGGGTAGCAGGATAGGATCTTCGTCAGGGAGAGGCATGTTATGGAGATTTGGTTGTACGCAGAGCACACAGCCAAATCTCCTGTTTCTAATCATAATAACAATTTCGTCTAATGATATAAATGCATCTCACCTTTTGATCATATGTCTTTCCTTCTGCTGTAGCCCCTCCTCTGGTGTGTGCCCCATGCTCACAAATAGACCCAACACATGCTGCTTACATTCTCATCCCAGCAAGACTGCCTCCTTTATTCAAAGATAACAAGAGCAATCACAAACAGGAAGCCCTGGCCCCAACAGCCAATCGCTTCCTTCACATGATATGATCTCAGCCTCACAGGATATGACCTCACAGGATGTGAGTGACCATATAAGGATTTAACAACAGAACACAAAACAACCACCAATTACTACAGGACATGATACAATATACTAAATGACAATGACTAAAGTTCCTCGTGCATGGGATATTATCTGCAGGTGTATGTCATGGCACCCCAAACATGTTGATCAGGCATACCAGGGGTGACAAGAGCAAACCACCGCTAAACCGACAATGTCTTTGCAGAGCGAACACACCCCCACCAGACGATCGTTCTGTGCATTGCACAGGGGCCCTTTGCTGGCAGACATGTCCCCTCTCCGCAAACACCAGGAAGTTTTCCACTACCTAACAGGTCTCAACCAGCGTCAGTCTGCCCCAGTCAGCTCTTTAGAGCGGGCTGCGATTGAACAGACACTGGGAGACTCTTATGACAATACATTAATATAACATTTTCTACAACAGTTCCCTCCTCTTGTCATATGATCCCCTGTGTCCCTCGATGAATCCTGATCTTCTTAGTCCATAAAAAGTAAAACACGGCTTGACATGTAGACTTTGTTGGAGATGACGTGGTGAGCTGTAGTAGTCGCCGGTTATTCTGGGATCCTCTGTGTCTTGTACGCGGGTCGGGCTTCGGGGCATCTCATCAGGGAAGATGTGGTCATCTGCTCAGGCTCTGGTCACGCGTCCAATCAGGCAACAGGAGCACCTCATCATGGCATATAGAAGGAATAGAAACAAAAACAACATGAGTATATATATATATATGCCTACTTCCTTCACTATGATCCGCTGCAAGATAAAAATTAAATCCCCAACGATTCCCAAACCCTTAAAAAGGATTCCAACCTTCACTATCCATAGCTCTGGCTTTGCCTTGTAGGGATCTAAACCTTATCCATATGGGCCTGAACTTTGTCACTGCTATCCCCGATCCAGATATAACAATGTTTACTTATGAATTCCCAGAAACCCTTGGACTGTGGGAACTTCCTTGTAGCTTCAACAGTTACATGCAAGTGTTTCATAAGCTCAAGCCCCCACCGTGTACAAGCTATTCCCTTCCAGCTGTCCCTGCCATTCTTACCTTCTCTCGCTCCATCAGATCCTCACGATCGGCCGCGACATAAGATGCTAGGACGAGTTTCACCAGCACACATGCACCTCTTGCCTTATGGGAAATTACATTATAAGCTGTAGATCCGCCTTATTACCAAACTACAGTTGAAGCACACTTGTGGGCTACCTAGTTATCCCGATACCAAAGCTGGCAAGAACCAGAGCTATTGTTAAAATTATAATTAATTTTACCCTCTAGAAATGTTCTGTTAAGTTCTATTGACAGGTGTCTGTTTTGATTTTACTAGTCTGTCAAAACTGCTCACACCAATATGAACGTCACATATAGCATGTACCGCCGTCATCGCTGGGGCACTAATACCCGACCATGTTCCTGTTCTCTTTCTTAACTAGTTGGGATGCTTTTTCATTGTTACCCTTGCCAAAATTTATTAAACAAAAAATATAAATTAACGAAGATACTCCTCTACTCTTTGTGGTTGATCCGCTTCTTGCAGTGGCTGGCATGGTCTCATCCCTCAAGCTTCTTTACAAATGACCCAGTCACCTGGTTGGAAAGAATGTAAACTGGTTATTGTGTCAGGGTCCAGGATGGACTCGTGAACCCTGTGGTGGACCTTTTGAAATTCATGTTACAGTGATTGCACTCACCCCATCAGCTGAGAATGTAGGTGAAAGCTAATGAGGAAAGTGCAATTCTGTTTTTGGTTGACCTCCAAACAAACCTCATGAAAATAACCCAGACATCGGGACTGTGGTCACTGCATAACCTGTGCATGGCTTACCATCTGGGGTGTAATACCTGGAACCAGTGCCTCTTTCACCAGACTGCTGCTTGCTGATTCAAATTCTATCAAAGAAAGACAGTCTTGGCACAAACTTGGTTAGAATTAGAGCAGTTAGTATCGTTGGTTTGAAAAATTGTCATTCTCACCACTCTCACCCCCCCCTTTTCTTCCTCCTCATTACAAACTGGAGGAAGACATGTAGGGTTTAGAATGGTGCAGAATGAAACAGTGAAATAGCCTATGATACTTTTACCTTCTTATACACCTGTACAGACACTTCCAGAAACTCTTTGGACCTGAAAAGATACTTATAAACAAAAGTTATTAACTCTATCCTTCAAAGAATGGTAAACAATACAACATTTTGTGTACATTGGTAAATTGTCACTGACATTCCACAAAACCGATAATAACTAAACCCTCTGTAATAATATTTGGTTTGGTGATGATGTGTATGATCACCAATCTGTTTTAGCGCGATTCAACCCCCCTTTTTTTCTTATTTAATTTCACTGTGTTTGTGTTACATAGATGAATCGCGGCTATAATAGTTATTGTTTATGTATTTCACTGTAGCGCAGTTATTCCCCTCATTTTTCCTCTGTAAATCTTACTTTCACGTTTTTTTACTAAAATACAACAGCCGCGACACGCAAGAGGGCTGTCACGGGAGGTTAAAACATCTTGTTACCACATACAAACAATGAAACAAAGACAAACATTTAGATACAAATATGGGGGAGATATTTCATAGTTCCCAAAAACGAAAATGAAAAAAATAAAAACGACCAGATGGAATGCTGCCTTCACTCTTTTAGCGATAGAAAAAGAATACAATTTGAAAAGCACAAGAGCATTTCGAAATCTTTGCATGGGCCAGCCACACAAAGTTCAAAAACAGGCCTGTGTATTTTTAATCACATAAACGTGTACTACGCATCCATCAACTCACTCAACATTACAGATTTCTGAAGCCACAGCTGAACTACTTCCAAAGTATTTTTATTCTGGGGTCTCGTACCTCCAGACATCAAAAGTACCTTCCAAAAGAATACACTTTACTGTACCCTCCGACCATATCTGCCAATCTTTAAGGGGTCTCATGTCCGGAGCCCCAAACCCAGATCTCATGTGAGGTGCAGCTGTCTGACTGGTGTGGAGCCTCATTTTTTCCTCCAACACATGGATGGCACATTACCCATGATGATTCGAATCGATTTTTTGGCAAACTCTGCGTCCAGAGAACCCTGCGCTTTATTTTTGGAACGATTATGGTTTGCGCCTTTTGTCACCATAATCGACCCCCGCATTCCGATTATCCTACACAACCTGAGCGGGGCTTTTAGCGTACTACTCACATTTACATGCTCTACAACCGGTTATCGGCAGCCCTATAAATGTGTTGTCAGACAAACTACAAAAGCACCATGAAATCCTCCACTATTCAAAACAATATTATGGCTTCTATCTGTACCTCGATATTAAAACAATAACTTGGATGCCTCCTGCTTGCTCTCTACCCAAAACTGTATTACAGTATAAACCTTAATTTAATTTAAAAATAAAAATGATTTCGTCCTTCCAAACACAAGTCAAAAGACCCCAAGCCCCTCCCACCAACTTCCTGTTGCACACCTGAGTAGGAAGAGGGAGGGGGAGGGGAAGCCTTGAATAGCTTCATATATTGTCTATCAGACATTAGAAAAATCTATGGCTAACATCAACAACTAAAAACTTTTTTTTTTTTCCAGGAGTGGGTGGAATAAGCCCCCATATTGCAACTGGGAGGGAATCCCCCTTGAGTCACATATCTCCTGGGAAGTCAAACCACAAGTTTTGAGACAGGAATACCACACAACAGTGTAACAAAAGCCAAAAACTGAAACTCCTGCAAAAAGACGGCTGAAGGAGTTCTTTTCCCTTCCACTGCAGCCACAAACAAAATGGTGCCATTAACACATGAAATTTAGTTGTTGATCCCGCCAAAATCGAGATTTCTTAATAAAAACCTTAATGATTCTAATGGAAATGGAATTCAGTACAAAACCAGAGATATTTCGCTCGTGACTAAAATCAGCAGAAACAAGAAGGCAGTTGCAGCAATCGAAAATCGGTCCACGGCAAAATGGTGAATGAAGCCCGGACTACAGAAAAATGGCTGACATTAACAAATGACAAGACAAACCAGGATTTCTTAAACAATACACTCTATTTGACTCTGAGAGTTAGAACTCCCCCATGCTATTACCTAGAAACCTGAAACCCCCACAGGGTGTAAACAGCTCCTATTGTGATGTCCCAACAATGCATGGGCACTTGGATATGTGACAGGCATTTCAACTTAAAACCAATATTCAATACAGAAAACGCAATAGTTTCCTTGAAAAGTATGTAAACAGTACAAAAATAGAATTTACAAAATGGTGCCTAGAAGCCAGATGGTAGCTTAAAGCACGTGGCTTTGCACACACAAAAGGAATACACAATGGAGCAGCTACCCCTATAGGAGGGCCCACAGGTCTTGAAAATGGCCGCCGATGCACATGGTGACCACAACAAAATGGCGCATTTTCCCGCCAAAACTGACCAAGATGGATAAACATTTCACAGTTCACACACAATGGAAAAGAAAATGGCCGACTGTAGTCACATGGTAGACAACAAGAGAACAAAAGGAAGTTTTTCTGTTTTTCAAATTTCATACATGTTGCCTAAATATAACTTACAGAGTAATCATGTTTGTCCTTCATGTTGACACAACCAACAAGTCTTTACCAGTATAATAGTTTATACCTGCCCTACATGATGGATCACTGTTTAGGACCTTTAAAATCTGATTGGGGGGGGGTTATTTAAGCAGGACAACAGAATAAGTAATTCAATTTAGCCTGATTAGTAATTTAAAGACCAAAACAACAAGATACTAAAAACAAAATGCTAGGCTGAAGTCTAGAGAATTCAGAAGAGCTGTTTAGCTAAGGCTGCATTCACACTTCAGCGTCTTGAATCGCGTCCAGATTTGTCGCGAATCCGCTATGCATACTAGCTCATTATGCCTTTATCTTGCAGGATGGGTTTTTATTTTTTATTTTATTTATTTATTTTTTTGCAGCAGGGTTTACTTCCTCTTTAACCACGGGTCGAAGGAAAGAAAATCGCTTGATTAAAGATCAATTGATTGACTTCAGAACAACCAGTCTGGCCATAAATGCATTTATATAAGACCAGTTTATTTTGATATATAGCTGGCCTAAATGTATTCAAACATTTTTAACTGCTTCACGCAGATATACTGCGGCAGAAGGGCACGTACAGGCAGAATCATGTACCTGTATGTTGCCCTTTAAGAAGTGGCCTGCGGGCACGCCGCGATCTCTGTGAGCGTGATCGCGGGTCCTTCGGACTCTATGTTCGCGGGGATACCCCCTATCGTCTCACGGAGAGGAGGAATGGGGAGATACTAAATTTGAACAAGCATTCCCCCATTCTGGCTATGGACACTGATCACCGCTCCCTGTTGTTATCGGGAGCGGTGATCAGTGTCATGTCACACACAGCCACCCCCCCCCCCCTCCCACACAGTTAGCATCACTCCCTAGGACACACTAAACCCCTACAGCGCCACCTAGTGGTTAACCCCTTCACTGCCAGTCACATTTACACAGTAATCAATTAATTTTTAATTGCACTGATCGCTGTATAAATGTGAATGGTGCCAAAAGTGTCCGATGTGTTCGCCACAATGTTGCAGTCTGGATAAAAAAAAAAATAAAAAAAAAAAAAAAAAAAAAAAAAATCGCTGATCGCCGCCATTACTAGTAAAAAAAAAATAAACTATCCTCTATTTTGAAAACGCTATAACTTTTGCGCAACCCAATCAATAAATGCTTATTGCGATTTTTTTGTTTTTTACCAAAAATGTGGAATAAATATTGGCTTAAACTGAGGGAAAAATTTTCTTTAATATAAAAAAAAAAAAAAAAATATATATATATATATATATATATATATATATATATATATATATATAATATATTTTGTTGGGGATGTTTATTATAGCAAAAAGTAAAAAAATTATGCTTTTTTTTCAAAATTGTCTCTATTTATAGCGCAAAAAATAAAAACCGCAGAAGTGATCAAATACCACCAAAAGAAAGCTCTATTTGTGGAGAAAAAAGGATGTCAATTTTGTTTGGGAACCACGTCGCAAGACTGCGCAGTTGTCAGTTAAAGCGACACAGTGCCGTATCGCAAAAAGTGCTCTGGTCTTTGGCCAGCCAAATGATCCGGGGTTTAAGTGGTTAAGACAAACAGATCTATACTCAGGCAAAAAATTAAAAATAAAAAAATTTAAATAAACAATGGCGTAGACTCAATTACTCGGGACGGTTCGAGTCCAAACATGCCCGAGCTGATCTCTGGTAAGAAATCAATACAGCTGGGGGTTATCACACAGCATCACTTACTGGTTTAAATTAGTAATAAAGTGAAAAATTACATTTTTAAAAAATGCACTAAATAAATGCTTAATTTTATATTATTTTTCTAGAACTTCGTGAAAACATGTTTGATATTTTTAATGTCATCAATTATTGGTATTAGTTGAACATAATAGAAATGATAAACAAACTGTCTTTTATGAATTAGATCATTAGATAGATTAGATCATTGGAATTAATTTAATTGGATAACAGAAGTAATAAGCTAGTTATGCATTTGATCAATTAGATCATTAGATTAGATCATTGGAGTTATTTTAATTGGACAATGTATTGTAAATGATAAGCCAATTATGTAAAACAACCATTTTACCTGTAAATATTTTTAATCCATTACACCAGTTCTGGCAGTTTCAAGAACATTCAAAGAGTTGTCTGTACCACATACATGAATATGGGACTACCGTATTTATCGGCGTATAACACGCACTTTTTCCCCCTTAAAATCAGGGGAAAATCGTGGGTGCGTGTTATACGCCGATCCCCGCTAATCGTGATCTATCGGCGGCGATCGTTTTAAATATGGCGCCGTGGAGTTCGGAGGGACCTTTGGTGTATTTATATATTAGCCATTAGCCATCCCTGCTGGCTCCGCCCCTCATTATACTTTGTGGATTTGCGTCTTTGTTTCACAATGGGGGGCCGGTATCACCATGTGCTATTGTTTCAAAACAGATCTGTTGCCCATCATGAGCAGTTTGCAAGCCATGACTTCATCAATTATTTTTCTATTTTGGAACGTCTAGGAGGGGATCTCACATAAGTGGTATTATAATGTGCTTTATTGGCATAGTAGTAATTTTTTCATCATGATTCAATTTAGGGGTTAGGTTTAAGTGGTGACCCTATCCGTCTCTCAAAACTATTGTATTTGAGATTTCATGCAAGAGAAGAACCATTTAGGAGAATTAAAAAAAGACTTAGGACTCTGTTGCATAAGCATTGCTCTCTGAAGATCAACCAACAGTGGGTAGCTTTTCAGAGGGCTTTTGACAGGCAATTGGAAGGCGTTATGTCTCCTCCTCCCTGCTTCGACACCTCCTGTTAGCCTCGCCACAACTACAGTTGCAGGGTGGTTATGGCTCAGCCCCATTCTTTTAAATCGTTTGTATTTAGCGGGATGGTACTGGCACTGCATATGACAGGGGGGGCCGTGGCAAGTTAAAAATGTGGCTCAACTGCCAGTCTTTACCCCCCTCTTCACAGGTATGAATGTGAGCCAGTGCTTAAAAGCACTTTTCTGGTAGTAATTTTATAGACCCTAGAGGAAAAAAAGTCGGTGGTTGCAATTTATGTCACACGTTTTTTGTGCAGCGTTTTTTTTAAACGCAAATTTTTGGGGAAAAAAATACACTTTAATAATTAAAAAAAATAAAACATTATATACCCCAGTTTTTTTTTCTATAATATGAAAAATGATGTTACGCCAAGTAAATGGGTATCTAACATGTCATGCTTTACAATTGCGCATGCTCGTGGAATGGCGCCAAACTACAGTACTTAAAAATCTACATAGGCGACACTTTAAAATATTCTATGGGTTACCAGATTAGAGTTAGAGGGGAGGTCTAGTGCTAGAATTATTGCTCTCACTCAGACGTTCACAGCAATACCTCACATGTTTGGTGCAAGCACTGTTTACATATATGGGCATCACCATTTTTTTTAATTTTTACACTGTTCCTTTCAAAAAAATGTATCACTTTTATTGCTATCGCAAGGCATGTTCCTTGCAATAGCAATAAAAGTGATAAAAAAAAGTTAATACAACATGACAGGTCCTCGTTTATGGGGAGATTTGGGGTCTAAAAAGAGCCCGAAGCTCTCCTCTACAAAGATGATAAAAAAAAAAAAAACATGTTTTGGCCTGAGAACAGGAAAACACTGTCGATGCCAGATGGTTCCCGGGCTCACTGATCGGTAACATACACCCGGGAAGCGGTGGGAGGAGGAGGGGGGGGGGAACGCATCTCTCCTGACGCTTCTAAAAGTAATCCCGCGGTGAATCTGATGCTGGGATCACTTTTGTCTGAAAACCGGCCGCCTGACGGAAAAGAAAATACTGGGGTTATGGTATTTAGTGTAAAAGTCATGACGTAAATTCCCAGTTAGGTGGTCGGCAACTGGTTTTTAGCCACCATGTGAATCATTTTTGGTAGCATCACCAACATGAGTGAAAAATTCAGGTCGTTTTTTACTACCAGTCTACCACCATTTTAAAAACCTGTTGCTAACGCAGACCTCACCCACCCCTACTACAACACATTGGCCAAGTCTGCCAGTGTAATGGATGCAGGGCTGGGAATGATGGGAGTATTCTGGACCTTCAGACCTCAGTGCCAGAATCAGGCACAAGCAACGACAATGAGGGGATTTTAAATGGTATCTATGACTTGCTTTGTGAATTTCGTATCTCAATGTTTTGGCACCAATAGATTCAGGTAGCTATCTGTAATACATGAATCGGCTAAAAGCCCCACAATTTCAATGTGGTGAATAGCTCATTTCTCAAAGGGTTGTCTACGATACCATTTATGAATTGCTGCCCATTATTCCCCTCTCTGGTGGACCATTTCTCCTACCTTCTCTCTGTTCCAGCCTACAAAAGGCATTTGACAGTTCTGGGACTATAAACTGTCTGCATTGCCATGCAGTGTTGCTCCTACCTTTTGACCCATGATTCACTACTGAGTCCTGTAGTAATGTAGGGGTTTGGAGGAAGGAACCACAGCATTTGGCAGAGAAAACAAAGACATCTGTGCAACATTTTCAGTTTCCACCCAAATACCTGGTTGGGCTGTAAATTAGGAGTGACAAGCAATACTGAAGCAGAAAGTAGTCACCAAGGTTTTGAAAGTGCCTCTGGGATACCAGTATGTCTCCATGAAGAGGACCGGTCACCTGCCCATGCCATCACATTGGGGGCTTATTAGTCCATTTGTGATAGCAATAAAATTAAGAATAAATACATAAACAAAGTATTTTATTTATATATATATTATATATATATATATATATATATATATATATATATATATATATATATATATATATATATATATAATTTTTTTTTAGGCACCCCCACACACACCCCATATAAAAAGCACAACTTAGTGTAAGCTTTTTATGTAAACTGCAGCCAAAATGTGAGCAATCGCTGCAAACATCAGAGTGAGAGCAGTAGTTCTAGGGACATATTTCAGTGATGATGTGCTTAGTATGTAAAAAACAAAACAAAAAAACAAGCATTTACAAACATGTGATACTTACCCGCTGTTTAATGGTTTTGCACAGAGCAGCCCTTACTCAACTTTTCTTAGGTGCCCCGTTGGCACTTCTGGATCAGCCCCCTGCCAAGTGCCCCCATAGAAAGCTGTTTGCTATGGGGCACTCACATGGGCTTGCTCCAGAGCCACGCTCTGTATGTGTATTGACACACCATGTGCATTTCAGCCCTGCCCCCTGCTTACGCAGTAGGAGCCAATGGTTTAAGCTGCTTTGTTTGAGCCAATTAGGAGGGAGAGCATGGAAAGTGCCTTGGCTCTTGTGCACATCTCTGGATCACAGTCGGGCTCAGGTAAGTTTTTAGGACGCTGGCAGGGAGCTTCATGCAGAAGGTTTTTTGCCTTAATGCAGAGAATGGAACCTCTCCCTTTTAGATTGTTACGAGCGGTGCCCTCCTGTATTGTAATTGCGCTGCGAAAAGTGTGGGCGCTATATAAATCCTGTATAATATTAATAATAATAAAGATAAAAAACCTTCTGCCTTTAGAACCACTTTAACGCTAAAAGCCTTTACAGGTTATCAGTTTAAAGTGTCACCTCTGGAGAATTTTGGGTACTATCGTTTTTTGTGATTCCATAGGCGTGTGCAAAGAATGGACATCTTTTTATTATACGCAACATTATTTTTTATATTTTACCAAATTACGTATATAATTGTTTGAACTAAAATTCATTTCAGTGTATTTTTTCCTGATTTGATAAATGTACAAATATATCATGCAACGTAAAAAAAATTGCAACTACTACCATTTTATTATTCTCCAGGGCCTCTGTTTACAGAAAATAGATCATTTTGGGGGAATTAAAATAAAATACAGATTTTAACATGTGTCCACAAAATTTATAAAAACTGCCCTGGTTGTAAAAAGTTGCCCTGGCCAAGACCAAATGAAAAAAAAAAAGGTGAAAATAACTGAAATAAATGAGGTGCAGCACTGCTCTAACTCTGATAACATACAACGTAATCTCAACCTTGTGCAAATAAACACCAAACAGTGACCATCTTCTATACATCTGTCCATCCATCCCTGCAGAGTGTGTAGCACCCTGGAGTTTAGTAAGGGAGTTCCTCACAAATTTACTTGCCAAGAGTAGTTATCTTGGTCAATTGATAGAGATCTATTGATTTCTCCCTAAGCTTGGCCGTGTTGCACTTTTCTCTTCTACCACTAGGTAGCCAAGTACTCGGTAGTACTATATACGAGAAGGGCAACCGAAGGTCAGGTTGTGGATATATAGGTTATCGCAGCCAATGGGCAGGGGTTTTCTTGAATCCTTTGGCCTGCTTGGAGAGCCTATATATTCGGGTGAGGTCAGGGGATCTATGTTTTGTGCCACCTGGATGGCTGTCTGGGTGGACCAGTGTTGTACTGGCTGGGCTGCTAGGCCAGACATTGGGCTTATCCCAGACACATCTGGCTGCTAGGCTGTCTGAGGGCCTATCCAGAAGTAGGAAAGCAGTGCAGGGTTGGGATTGCGGCTTGCAGCCCAACCAAAAGTGACAGTTCTGCCAGCCAGAGAACCTGTCATGGTTGGAGGTAGAAGGAAATCTGTTGCCACTAAGGGACCAACCACCTTGTTACCGGGGACCACAGTGAGTAACTGAAGGAAGTCCTGGAACAGCATTATCACCACCCGGGAAACTTCAGTGGGTATCAATCCAGGGACCCAGCCAGTGGAGGTGACGCTGGCAGAGCAGCCTTGTGTGTCCAGCCAGGGACCAAGCAGGCCAGCAGGGGGTGAAGCTTGGGACCTAGCAGAGAGGCAGGGGTGATGCTTGAGGAAGATACCACCGTGAAGATTGATGGAGCTCAAGGGATTCAGTGGATCTAGTGAGAGACCGGGAGCTCAGTGGGCTGAAGAACTACAAGGAGTGATTGTAGTGAAAGGAATGAATGGTTAAAGACTGTTGCCATAGGAGATATCATTCCAGCAAAAGCAGATGTGGCGTCTTGCTGGATGCCTTTCCCTGCATGCGGGTCCTCCTATTGAAGTCTTGGAGTCTGCCAATTGAACTTGCAACTACTTAAGGGTGTCCTGGCCCTAACCCTCTCTGCATAAAAAGTTTTAAGAGAAAAAAAAAAAATCTCTTTTGCATTCAAGAAGTGTCTGGCACCCAGTGACTTTAACCACCTTGCACCCACTAAGCCTCACAACCCACGATACACAGAAAGATGTCAGCTATCTCTGGCCCTGGAGGTTCTCAATCGACCTAAGGAGGCCTGGGACCTTGCTACATAAACAAAAAGGTGTACAAAAAAATAAAGAATAGTTAAAGGCTTGATCAAGGTCAGTGTCGGGATTAGTGTTTGGGTCAAAAGGTCAGACTCTGTTTATTGTAGGATTTTAAAAAATGTCTTTTTAATTTAGTGTCAGTGAGTTTTAGGTAGGATTAAAAAAGCAAAAAAAAAAAAAAAAAAAAAAATGCGTATTGTTTTATGGCCCACCTACGAGAACATACAACAAACACACACATGCGGTATTGCTGTGATTGTCAGGAGCAGGAGAATTGATTTCTGTTCTTTTAGTAGTAGGTTATGGTAGTAGCAAGAAATATGCAGCTACATTTAAAAAAGTTTTTGCTATTTTGGGCCAGGTTTCCTTTTGATAATAAAATCAGGAGATAGCTGTTACAATTTACCATCAAATAAAAGCCTAATTTGTCATGAAGCTAAAGTCCACCTGGATACACAAAGTAGTTGCAATTATATGTACAGTTTTACAAAATTGGGTGTGGGCATTAAGGTTCATTTTACCCTTGGTCATGACGGGGTTAAAAGTGGCAAAACAAAAAGTTCCAGACTATTAAGCAAGATAAAAACATTTGTTCTTTATTATTTTTTTACTTGTTTGTATTACACAAAACCCATTTAAACATTTTTTACATTATATAATTTTTGATCATATACGGGGTGTGTGCAAAATTTTGAGATCAAAATCAAAATGAAAATCAAAGATCAAAATGAAATCGATCAATCAAAACCTGGTGATCCTGCCACGAAGATCCTTGTTTAGGCGCTTTTATTAATAAGGTGACAATGCTTAGTCTTCAGATTTTGCTCCTGCATGGTTACCTTGTCACACGGGCTTGTAATGGAGACTACAGGTCATTATTTTAGCACACATTACACGGCCTGGTCCACTTTTACTAGGGAAACCCACCCTGCAAAGTGGTATGCAGCTCTCATTAGCTTACATGTGCAGATCTAAATTAATTCTGCCTGCTCCCTAATCTAGCTTCAGATTTTCGGCCCAAGTACATGAGCCAAACAGAATGGTATCTATTGTTACCTTCACATGACAAAGGTTCTCTTCCAGCTTTTATAAGTCTAGGGAAGACGTGTCAAAGTGTTTGAGGGATCATATGTGGTCCTCTTGCACCTTGGTGAGGTGATCAGTGGTTTCAAATATAAACTGAATGAGGGCCTGGCTGTTCCCCAAGTTGATAAAGGCTTCACCTTCATTACGTATTCTTGCAGCCCAATACTTAAAAAATGTTTTATGCGCAAACACTGGTTTGACTCTTGGCTAAACTATTGTAAATATAATGTAGCACCAACTCTCGGAGCTGCTAGTTTAAAGCGGGCCTGTCCTCTTATCTCTTTACCCCTCTTAAATTGTTCAATCCCCTTGGCACAGCTGTAGTGCAGTGTTGTAATGATATGAGTATTGACTTTAACCCACAATATACACTTATATTTACCTCTACCTGAGTGTCTGTAGCTCCACCTGCAGGAGAAATAACACTGCACACAAACTTCAATAACCAGAAATAACTTTTCTTTGAGTAAGTAGTATATTTATATAAAGGGTTATTACAATGACTACACTATCACACCAACGTAGTGCAATAGTATAGTAAATAGTTATGACAATTAGTAACATACACAAATATACCTAATTGAATATATCTATACCAGGGAGCTCCCCCTGCTCTAAACAGTAAAGTCACTATACTTAGTAAATAAATGCAGAGCCCTGCAATAAAAAAAAAAAAAAATAGCTAGCAAAGACTGAAGACGTCAAGACTAAGAACTTGTAATTGTAATCCACAAGGGGTTCCTCTTGGGTGTTGCGCAGTGTAAGGTAATACACTAAGGCAGTTATAATCCGGCAGACTGACTAAGTGTTCTCATATGAAGAAGACAAACATCTAGCACCTGCTCTTGAATACTGAAGTCTATGCAGATGTACTGTTTTCCAACTTAACTTGTTCTGTGGGATTGTCAGTCCCAGCAACACTCTGTAACAGTTCTAAGTGTGTGTGTAGTATTAAACAAACTTCCGGGTGTTAACCCTCTCACCACACGGGATCCAGGCAGATGGATGTCTCAGTTTCAGCAGTTCTCAGTCCGTATGAAGACACCACCACGCCATCACACTGTTCCGTTCACTAACGACCAGGAGTCCTCGGTCACCTCCCCACGGGTCTCCGGAACGATCACTTCTGCTGCTCCAGCACACTGATATGATTGCAGGATCCTTGCAGCTGCTCCGCTCCTTCTCAAAGTAGGCCGCAGCCTTGTGGGACACACACACACACCCACAGAGTCCTGCTGGCAGGCCACGCGTCCCAGGAACAAGAGAGTTAAGATGGCCGCTCTCAGCCCTTTTATATCCTCCCACAATGCAGTTCAGTTCAACACTTGTCCAGGAGCATTGTGGGTAGGTCAAGGCTAAAGTTCCGAAGTAAACAATCACTTCCATATCACTTCACTTAATCATGAAAACGTAAAAGTATTGTACCTTTTCAATTATCCACAAGATGGCACTATAACAACTTATGTACTGCATAACACACATATGACTAAAAACAACAGTTGTCAGTGCTACAATAATATACTATGATTAACGCACACTGGACATTTTTTTTTCAGCTGCTGTTTTTGGCTTCAGGTATTTTTTTTTGCAGCCAGTAAACTCCCTAGCATGTTATCCTATGTGGCCATGTACACGGCTGTTGTCAGCGTTTTTTGGCAGGGTATTTTCTGGCTGAAAAAAAACCCCCAGAACTAGTGGGTTTGAAGAGGCATTTCTCATCTGTAAAAACTCAGAAAAAAGCTGAAACGTGGCTATTTGGAGTTTATAAGCATTTTTGAGCCATAAGCTTTTGTGGGAGTATAGTTCTGCTAGAAAAAAGCTAAAGAACACAAACGCTAATAAAAACGCTACTGTAAAAATATTGCAAAACTCATACTACTACAGCTAACGCTACTGGTGTTTTTATAATGTCCAGTGTGCATGAGGCCTCAAACATCTGGCTACTAAAAATGTACTACATGCATGTACTCTCCAGTAACTAAAACCAAAATTTTGTGATTGTCTGTCTGTCTCATCTGTACCAGTAAAGTCCAATTTAGTGAATAAAAAGTGTATACAATCTTTATTATGGTTAAAATCACATATTTAAAAGAGAAACCTTAAAATTCTCCCATCCCCCACATATAGTGAAGGACCAACACAGTATATCATATTTTTTTTATAAAGTGTGTGTGTGTGTATATATATGTGTGTGTGTGTGTGTGTGTGTGTGTGTGTGTGTGTGTGTGTGTATGTATGTGTGTATGTATGTGTGTATGTATATATATATATATATATATATATAAATTTTACACACACACTTGTTTAAACCCCAAGAAAATTTACCAAGAGATTGGAGGTCATCAGCCAGCTGGGGGGGAGACCTAACACTTGGCACCCAGGAGGGGCCCTGTAAGGGGTGAAACCAGCTCTGTTATTTGACCATCTGTCCCTATAGATGGATTTAACTTGATCTTATGTTCCCAAGAAGTTTGCTGACATTGTGTTTGGAGGACCTTTGGACTTACAGCTGGATATTCCAAGCTAGAGGCTATATGACTAATAGTGTACCTCCAGATGGTCTTTTGTGAAGGGGATCGATCTTAGCAGAGGAACCCCTTATAATTGGTACACAAACTTCCATTTGGCTAGGTTGGTGGAGGTTGCAATTCTTTTGGAAGATACTAAATTCCTCTGGCCTTGGATTGATTGAACTGTGTCTATTTGCACTCCCCCACCCCGGGATCTACCACCACATACTGCTGGTCCTCTGCCATCCTCTGTATTCTGAAGGCAATATTTAAACTACTCACCCCTACTTCCCTGTTACAATGCTTGGGCATAACAATCATTGGCAAGAGCACAGTCATGACTACAGGAATGGTGGAGAGGTATGTTGTCACCACTCTCCCAAGTTGCAGCAAAGCCAATGTTAACACCAACTGCAAAGTAGCACAAAGCTGCCCAGTACAGGGCATGTTAGTGAATTGGCCTGGGTTCAGTTTTCATTAGGATCGGCAACCCAGGCTAAAGTTTGAAAACTGACCATAGCGATGAACCCCACTGCAGTGTATGGAAGCTAAATTTTGTAATTTATGGCCCTGTACCAATGAAGAAAAAAAAAGGCAACATTAACTGTGGGGGGGGGGGGGGGGGGGTGCACATGTAGGCATCTTTTTACAATAAGTTAGCCCCAGATATCTGGCCCTCATCCCTAAATGACTGACTAGGAGTATATAGTATTCATTGTATGAAAGGTAAATCACACTGTAGCTATATAAAAAGTCCTTTGAAAACAGAGAGAACTTCAATGGGATTTTAAGGGCAATTATAGAGAGAAATGGAAAATTGTATAAAAAGTTATATTGAATTTATTGATACACAAAATTATTTTAAAAACAACAGACTTGGAGCAAAAGACAAACCTCTAGATAACAAAATATTGTATACAGTTAACGACAGTGATGGCAAAGAAATCCCACTACATAAATGATCATCCATGACTGAGAGTCAACGCGTTTCGAAATATATAAATATAACCCTTTCATGACTAAGCCTATTTTTGAAATTTGGTGTTTACAAGTTAAAATCCGTATTTTTTGCTAGAAAATTACTTAGAACCCCCAAACATTATATATATTTTTTTAGCAGAGAATCTAGAGAATAAAATGGCGATTGTTGCAATACTTTTTATCACACGGTATTTGTGCAGCGGTGTTTTAAACGCAAATTTTTGCAAAAGTGACACTTTCATGACTTTTAAAAAATCCAAACAGTAAAGTTACCCCAATTTTTTTGTATAATGTGAAAGATGATGTTACGCTGAGTAAATAGATACCAAACATGTCACCCTTTATAATTGCACGCACTCGTGGCGAACTACGGTACCTTTGAATTTCCATAGGCGACGCTTTAAAAATTTTTTACGGTTACCAGGTTTGAGCTACAGAGGAGGTCTAGGGCTAGAATTATTGCTCTCGCTCTGACGATCGCGACGATACCTCACATGTGTGGTTTGAACACCATTTACATATGCGGGCGCGACTTCCGTATGCGTTTTCTTCGCTGCGCGAGCTCGCGGGGACAGGGGCACTTTAAAAATTTTTTTTTTTTTTTATTTATTTTTGTACTTTATAAATTGTGTTTAAAATTTTTTTTTTTTTTTTTTTTTTTTTTTTCACTTTTATTGCTGTCACAAGCAATGTAAACATCCCTTGTGACAGTAATATGTGGTGACAGGTACTCTTTATGGAGGGATCGGGGGTCTAAAAGACCCCCCATTCCTCCTTTACACTTCAAAGTATTCAGATCGCCGAAAACGGCGATTCTGAATACTGTGTACTTTTTTAAATTCGGCGCCATTGGCAGCCGAGTAAACGGGAAGTGACGTCATGACGTCACTTCCGCGTTTACAACAAGAAGGCTGGAACGAAGCCGCTCGCAGCTTCGTTCCAGTCCGCCCCCAGCCGTCGAAGGCAGCCGAACGGACACCGGGCCTCCCGATCGCACGGGAGGCCCGGTAACAGCGGGGGGGGGGATGTCCCCTCCCGCTCCTCCGGTATAACAGCCGAGCGGCTTTTAGCCACATCGGTTGTTATACACGGGTAGCCGATCGCCCGCTGTAAACAACGGTACCGGGATGATGCCTGCAGCTGCGGGCATCATCCCGGTATAACCCCGGAAAGCCGAGTACGCATATCTGCGTACGGTCGGCGGGAAGGGGATAATCTTCATCAGGAACGGTTTGCCATTTCTGAAAGTGTAAAATACAATATAAATACATGGAATACAAAAAACGAGTCGTAAGATAAAAAAAAACTGAGAGGTTGTGTATAGCCCCCATCAGAATATACAAAAACTTACATGTCAAAGAGGTAATGATTTGAGCAAAATTCCTGTATACCATCCAACATCCACAAAGCTTGTATTGGCTTTTCAATATGCAAAAGAACCCCAGGTTTTTATAATCCAATAGAGGCACCAAAATGATGAACGTGTGATAGCACCTTAAACAATGGCCAAAGGCAGCGAGGCATTTACTAGTTGATCGAATAGATCTCTATTCAAAACCCCCATGAACCCCTCAAGAAGGAGGGGGGCAAAGGAGGCTAAAAATCCCGTTGCCACAAATATGGGGGCGGCCACTGCAAATACACACACAAAAAAAAAAAAAAAAGTGATCCACAAGATGTAAAGTTGATATGAGGGACACTTACAAATTATTGCGTCCAAGCCACAATCTTATAGGGGGGGAGGGGGGGGGGTTTGCTCCAACTGGAGTGATCCAAGCCATCAGGGAGGACGGAAATGGAGACTCCCAACCCTGAGTGGTGGTGAGGGGGAAAAGAAGAAAACCGCCATCTAAAAAGATTAAACAGGAAAAACTATCAATAAAAGACTCCAAGGGTCAAAATTTGATTAAACAAGTATAATAATTATTGAACATAGGTTCCACAGAAGTGAGGACTTGTAATAATAGGCATAACATCCCCCAGATATGGAGGCTTCAAAGCGTCAAACCCCAAAACTAAAAACATAAGCTTAACAGAGTGTATGAAAGGAAGTTGTGCTTGCCAAATGCTGAATTTTTCAAAGGTTCTACCTAAAGAAGCCACAGGGTCATGGTGATATCTAAATAAGAGAGAGGAGTTAATCCGCTCCTTAACAAATCAAGAAAATGGACATCCAAATAGGATGTCAAAAGCTATGGATGGCAGCTCTGGAGTTCCCAGCATCCTCCTTATATGGCCTAAGCTAAACAATGGAGAATCCTTGTGGAGCGACGCCACACAACGTGTAGGCAATGACGTCATCCCCCCCAAGCACAGCTTTGATGAGGAGTTGATTAACAAAACAGAGGAAATGTTCAAAAGATCCAGCGGGAGCGCAGCTAAACAAGGCAGCCCCGCCCACCTGGATCAAGCCGACCAATCCCAGACATAAGGCTGGAGACATCACTGCTGACAGTGAATGCCGCCGTATGTCCGGTGAAGTTGAAATAGACATCTAACAGTGGGGACATCCCTGCTGACAGTGAATGCCGCTGCATGTTACATAATACTGAAACAGACCAACCCGGGGATAACAAAGACTGATGACAGCTCTGTGATCCAAAAAGGTGGAACTGCCAGAGATAGATATGTAATGGCCAAATCTGCAAAAAAAAAAAAAAAAAAAGGGAGGGGGGGAGACAGGAGGCTGGGGCGTGAGATAGAAAAAGGGAACCCTAACAGGATGACTTTCTCTCAATACAGGAGGAAACAATCGCCCCCGACACAAATATCCACCCAGAACTGTTGAGATGGTGCCGACAGCAACCAAGACCACAGCTAGGGAGGAAAGGTGGCCCCCAAAACCAATGGGAGCCTACGTGTGCCAGGTGCATATTGGTAGCCACAAGCCTAAATGAGGAATATTGAATAGGACACAGGAACACAAACTCATCATATATGCAAAAAACCTAAAATAATACATAGCAAAGAAAAATAATCTATCCATAGGCCACCAAAGGGGTGGAGCAACCAAAAAAATACCATTTAATAATTAAATTTAATTAACAAAATTATGTAGTACCCCAAATAGATGTCATTCTGACACACCTGCTAGCAGAAAAAAAGAGTGAGAAACAGAAAAGGAAAAAAAGGTGGAGGAAAGAGGAACGAAAAATCAAAGCAAAGACCTGATAGATTTTAGTCAGTTTTTTTTCTGCATTGAAGCCTTCCAAAAAAGGCCTGAAACTTTCAGCCTCATTGAGGCCAGGTGGGGTAGTAGCATCTAAATATCTAATCCAGTGCATTTTGCGCTGTAATAGAATTTTGTTCCAATCCTCACCTCTAATAGGGAAAGCACTCGATCCAATACTGTGAAATTCACAGATGGCATCCTGTATCCATGTCCCTTTGCCACATGTCTTCCAAGAGGTAGGTACAGGATTACCAATCCGCATACTCTGTAGATGCTTACTGACTCGGGTCTTCCCGACATAAAAAGCACCACGCTGACATTGTACCAAATACACAACTCCCTGAGTCTTGCAGTTGGCAAAATGCTTCATGCGGAAATGTTCTCCATTGGGCAACTGAAAAAAAGTTCTCTTATTGAGCACCGCACAAAACGAACAGGATCCACAGGGGTATGTTCCCCATGCTTTACATGGGTCTGGTCTCTGATTCCCCTTATATTCACTCTGAGTAAGCATCTCCGCAAGGGAGCCTGCCTTCCTAAAAGTGAAGTGACTTTTTTTTTTTTTTTTATATAAAAAAAAAAAAAAAAAAAAAAAATCCCCCCCCCCCCAAAAAAAAATAATAAAAAAAATATATGCCCCTCAATGCAAAGCCAACATTAATCAAAATGTCCATTATTGTAGATAAAGCACCAGTAATGAGTGCCATGATGACGATGATGCCCCACTGCTACATGTATATTAAATGTTGGAATTTAAACAGTACCAGGAACCTGGTTAATATTGACCAAATCTAGTCATGACTTATTTGGTCAATGAAACCATGTCACAACTGAAAAGCAAGCTAATGAGCAGCATTGTAGGACACCACCACAAAATAACAGATTTTTGGTTGCACCAGCTAGAAGTGTGGGTGGGAAGGTGAATCGGCCAAATTGTTTGCCCTTTTTTTAGAACTGCGAACAGGTTGGATTAAGGTTGAACTCATGATCCCTAGTGATAAGGTCAAGGGATGTCCTTTCCAGAGACACTGTCACCTTGTGCTGTCTACATGTAGGCATGACCCTTAATGGACATAATGTGGTCCTTTTGAAGATATATTCCGCATAATTTGTCCCAGCTCTATTTGAGTTTTACATGCATGACCTAGATGAAGAATTAGAAGCTACAATTGGGACATTTTTTGGGACCTTATGTCTTCACAGACCCCTCCCCACTGCGCATGTGCAATCTGCACTGTGTGGATGTTAGTGCAGCTTTCTGGGAAGGATAATGATACCAAATCTGGACCATCAGAAGTTCAGAACTATAAAACTGCCATTTTAAGCAATGACTGATGAAGGATAGATGTGTGACTGAACTTACCTGGTCCATATACAAGTCTAAACCCTTTCCTAGAGACAGCAGAATTACTGGTGAAGATCATCTGCATGGCACTTTCCAGGAAAGTAATGGAAGGTAGCAGTGTCTGCTCACAAAAGAGATTCATGTATGCAGCAAACGGATACTTTCCTTTGTAGATCAGAAGATTATCAGCACAGCCTTTGTTCACGTCACCATCTACATCAAAATCTGTGAAGGCGATCTTTAACTGGAATAAGGAGCATATTTGATATGTCAGGTGTCTTCTATGGTGAGATGGGACAAAAGGACAAGCAAAATTAAAAACAAAAAACAAGAGATTTAAAAACAAAGAGAAAAAAAAAAAATTGTAGATATTTTGCCCATTAAGCAAAATATTGAGATTCTGCTTTGGCATGATTTTGCACATGGAAAATTAGATGTAAGATTTGGGTAATTATCCATCATACATAAAGTTTGGATATATTGCACATACTTACCCCATAGTTGGTGGTGGGGATGTTCCAGTAACAGAAGGCATTATTGGTGTAATTGTTTGGGAAGTGATAACTCATTGCCATTACAAGTTGGAAGAGAAGACATTTCAGTATAACACAGCTATACAATGTATTTGACTCTATAGTCAACAGCATAGATTTATAGACTTGGTAAAGCTACATCACACCCTTTTATAAAAATGCAAACCTGCAGTATTGTAATAAAAGCCTGTAACCCAAGGATGCAGCAAGATAACTGCAACCACAAAAGGTGTGATATGACAAAGCCCTCATAAGCACTGTCAGTTTACCAAAGTTCCTGTGCAAGAGAGAAAAGCATAATACCCCCGTCATTTTTTTTTTTTCCTGATGAAGAATGTACACACCCACACACTAACTATTGGCGTTTGTTGCATTTAGCTGGCCATAAATGGTTCGAATCGTGGCTATTACAGCAGGGACTGGCTGAGTTTTGAACCATGTATGGCCAGGCTGAGTGTACCCAAGTTAGTCCATTGATCGACTTGGGTACAACCAGCATGTTGGATTTTCAGCATGTGATTGCCAGTGGCTACAGCTGCTAGCAATATTCACTGTATTCACCTGGATATAACGGGTCCCCAACAACAGGAGAACAAAATTGTACCACGTGACAGATTCCCCTATCAACACTGACTGTGTTGATGGGAGAATCTGTATGATTGTGTTTCCTGCAACCTGTGCAAATCACCTCTATGGCCTGCTTTACTTCCATATATTGTGCTGTGTCACCACCCTTAGCCAAAAACATTACCATTGTTCTAGCTCAATTTGGGTTGTTTTAAAACCAACCTTGTGAGCACAGAATCGATTGTAAAAGAATTTCATACCTGTGATAAAAGATGTAATATAATATGTATATAATATAATAATATGTCTATAATTACCTGATTAATTGTAGGGAGAATGCTGTCTTTTGGTGCTCACCAGGAGCTTTAAGTATTTCATACTTTCTTGTACGTGCATTGCCTGCTTTTCCACCAAATGCTGTGATTTTTTTTTTTTTTCTATGAGATCCTGTGCTTACAGGGGCACTACTGTAAACTGAATACCATTTTGAATTTTTCTCCATCTTTGTATACCTGACTCACTTATGTGATGTGCTTGCAGGACTTAAAGTCTCAGATCAGGGTAAAAAGAATCTGTCACTTTGCCCATTCCTTCTGGGTAGGGGGGAGCATGTGACCTTCTCTAAAGAAGCAATACGCAGGCCTGAATGGCCAATAGGGCTCAAACACTGTCACATGGGAGGAGGGTGGTAAAAGGTTTTACTGTAAAAGCTCTGACAAATCTTGCCACAGGTTTGGACTCCAGAAACTGGAGGAAAAGAGCATTGGGGCAATTATCACTGGTAAGGGGATGAGGGAGATCTTCCATGAGTTCTTGTCATTTTACTCTGGGCAAAATGACAGATGTACAATTGCCAAGCTGCAACATCTGATAGATAAGATCAAATACGCACAGTTTAAATACGAGATACATTTGTAGCAATAACTCACGGTGGAGCTGCTGGTTTAAGCGGGTCTGTTACCTTCACTCTGCTTCCCTCTGTTTCACCTGCCCTGGGTCTAGGGTTCCGTTGGGTTTACCTCTGGACGACACACCCACCAACACTGGAGTACGTTTTCAATGCTTTATTAAACACTTGACTTAGGAAATAGCAGGAAAGAGGCGGAAAGGAAACTGCAGAAGAAACTCAAACATCTTCTTGTAGGTTTCTTTTAACAAATGTTCGGGTAGAATTCAGATATTGTATGGAATGCGCTCCCCTCGTGGGACACACTCCTTGCTCGTCTGGATAGGCCTCTCTCACCAGCCTAGCAGCCAGTACGCAGCAAGAATCAAAGTCTCTGCCACAGACTTGCTTGGGAATAAAATCTGTACGATCCTCTGCCACAGGATGTATCAGATTTTCTGTAATGAATGTCAGTCACAGTGCCTGAAGCTTTAAGCCAACCCGGCAACACTATGCTGTATAGTTACTTTCGGATACGTCCTCCAACCGAGTCACCAGGCCCCTCTATAGATCAGCACACTGCGTGATCCCTCCAAGACGGGTCCTCCCCTGGGATCTCCTCAGTTGTCCAGTTTTGTCACACAGGACCGACAGCTCAGGACCATTCCTTGGCCGCGGTGGTAGGCCCCAGACAAGCCTCTGGACCCACCCCTGCGCCACAGTATCGTGGGCCCCTGGAATGGAGGACCACGAGGTAGCTCCTTAACGCATACCTGTCGGCCAGGAGGGCCAGCAGGTGGCTGTAAAACGAACCCCAAAATATGGCGTCTGTCCCATAAATACCCTCGCCCAGAATGCAACTCGGAGGACCACCTCCACCGAGTTGTCTCCGGGATAGAAGAGCATCCATACGCTTCAACACATTGCCTTCCCAACACTAACCAGTGATAACAGCGACACCCACCGGTCAGCACGGAAACACACACACACACACACGTCAGCCAAGCTGGAACAGAGGCAGACTTAACCTTCCTAACGAACAAGTTACTAAATTTACCTAACATATGGTAGATCGCAAATCTAGCAGCACTACACAATGTTGGTTGCATATCATCACTGCATATTGAGCCGCATACAGTGTTTCATTTTACAAATATCAAACACATAATTAGTCTGGTCATAACACAAGTCAGTTGAAGAGGTAGCTGGATATAACCATAAAAGTATCTAAACCCAAGAAAAAATTACATTTGTATTTAATTACTCTTTAAAGTGTATGTAAAGCATTTTTGTTTTTCATTTTCGATAGAATAAGGAATGTTGACAGCTTATTGCCTGTTGTGTCCCCGCTGATAAGGTCCACCCCTCTGTTTGTCCTACAGACTACTATCACTAAAACAAAAAGTGTTGGCAAATAAAAAAATGTATTGTGCAGAGTAGCATGTACTGTACATGGGCAGACAAAAAATTAACCCTTCCCTACTCAACCAAAAAAAAAAAAAGTTTTGGATATATATATTAATACACATACTTAGCCTGACAAAACAGGTGCTGCAGTGGTGGTTGTCTGACCATTGGACGCTTTGGAACCAGATGCTGTGAAGGAAAATAAGAAAACATAAAGCAGAAACAATTTGAACATAAATTAGAAACAATTCAGACATCAATAATTGAAGCTGAACTCCAGGCAAACCACAAAATAGATTAAATGCAATGCAGCTGAAGTTTAGTTCATCAATTTCTGAGGTTTACACTGCATTGCCATACAACACAGTCCCATAGTCCTGGCTGGGGAGGGAGACCCCCATTTTTCTGTGTTAGTTAACTTTTTACAGGTCTTACCAACACTGACTGGACAGTGAAAGGAGAAGCAGGAGGCAGATATGGTCATCTTGGTCACTCTGCTCCCCTTCCTTCAACATGTGCCTTGCACTGTAGCACACCTGATTGTCTCCCTTTTTGAGATCTCCTGTACAGGGACAAAGATCAATTCAGGTACTTTTTTACAAGTGATGATGTCTTAACAGAGCTATGCCTGCCTGGGGTTCAGCTTTGAAGATGACTATGAACCTGGTGCTTTGCCAGTATGCATGTTACAATCTACAAGTATACACCAATTAACCATAACATTCACTTTAATCAGTGTTTATCACCGCTAACAAGTAAATCGTTACAATGGCACATGAAAATTAGTGGGATATATTAGGCAGCAAGTTAAAATGTTTTCCTGAAGTTGATGTGTTGAAAGCAGAAAAATGTGCACTCAAAGGGATTTGAGTGATTTTGACAAGGTAAAGGAAGGTAAATTGGGGAACTAGCAACAGGATCATTGGTAGCCAAGGCTCATTGAAGCATGTGGGAGGTGAAGGCTGGCTCCTGTGGTATGATCCAATAGAAGAGATACTATAGCTCAGATGGCTGAAAAAGTTAATGCTGGTTCAGGTAAAAAAAAGGCAACAGAACACATGGTGCAATTTGTTGTGCATGGGGCTGCATAGCCCCAGACCAGTCAGGGTGCCCATGCTGACCCATATCCACAGCCAAAAGTGCCTACAATGGGCATGTAAGCATCAGAGCAATGGAAGAAAGGTGGCCTCATCTGATGAATTTAAGAATGGTTTGAGGAACCCAACAATAAGTTCTAAGTGTTGACTTGGAGTCCAATTCTCTAGATCTAAATCAGTTTGTTTAAGCATCTGTGGGATGTGTTGGAAAAACAAGTCCAATCCTGGAGGCCCCACCTCACAACTTTTATAGGACTTAAAAGGATTTTCTACTGATGACTTGGTGCCAGATACAGTATCACCGCATACCTTCAAAGGTCAGGTAGAGACCATAGTTCAATGGGTTATGGTGGGTGATCAAAATGTTATGGCTGATCAATGTATGTTACCAACTATTAGTAGTGTAACTGTCAAACACCCCTCTAGGAGATCTGGGGGGGGGGTGGGGAACAAATCATAGCCTAATAAATTAAGTGATGTATACATTTAACAGGTCTGTATCTTTCTGGAATACCATCTGACAAACATTTCTAAGAGCAAAGTACAGGGCCACATTGCAGCTAATCAGAATCACCTTAAGGCCCCTTTCACACTGGGGTGGGACCGGCGTCGGCGGTAAAACTGCGCTTTTTAGTAACATTAAGTTCCCACTTAATGGCTGTTAAGTATTGACGCTGAATGGTTATATACTTCAATACCTCATGAATGTGGTATTGGAGCTGTCAAAGATTTCCTAGACAAATGCTACCTGCAGTTTGGATCTCAAAATTAATTTCCGATTGAACTTCTGCAGTTTGCCCTTACCAACAACTTTTTTCAGTTCACCTCATACTTTTATCAGCAGATCAGGGGCACCTCTAGGGGGGCAGCATGGGCTCCTTCGTACGCTTGCCTCCATTTAGGTTGCTGGGAGGAAGAGGATGTGTTTTTTGTCATCCTCTGTACCTTGAGTTACATCGATGACGTACTGGTCATCTGGACCGGTCACATCACTACCCTCCATGGATTAATTGACCAACTTAATGTCAATGAATGTTATATACATTTAACCTACACACGATTGTTTCCAACTATCCTCCTTCCTTGATCTGCTGATAAGACTGGAGAACGGGAAAATCAGCACATATACATATCGCAAGGAGACGGTGGCTAACACTCTTCTACAGGCAGATAGCCACCACCCCCCTTGGCTAAAAATTGAATTCCCACTGGGTAATTCAGGAGGATAAAACACAATTGCTCTAGCACCTCTGACTTTCAGAGAGAGTGTAAAGATCTATATGTGAGATTCCATGAGCGGGGATATTCTCACAGTCAGATCCAGAATGCGAAGCGTAAAGCAGCTGCACGGAGCAGAGAAAGCTTGCTCCTTACTGATCCCAATTTAAAAACCAAAAAACAGCTGGAACCTGACCCTGTAAGATTGATTACCACTTTCGGTGCCCAATGGAGCTCCATTCGTAAAACTCTAGAAAAACACTGGAGTATATTAACAAACAACAAGGATCTGGCTAGGCTTGTGGGCGATGGCCCCAAGATAGGATTCTACCTGGCTGTCTGAGTACCCTCGATGCAAGTGGATGTTTCCATGTACTAAATGCCAAATATGTCCTTTGGTGGACAGAACAAGTGTATTCATGGATGCCATGGGACAAAAGGAGTATGAAATCAGGGACCTGATTAACTGTTCTACCACTCGAGTGATCTATATGATCACCTGTCCTTGTCTGAAGATGTATATTGGCAAGACTAAGAGAGCTCTCACAGTGAGAATAGGGGAACATCTTAGATATTAGGAGGAAGAAGGAGAGAGACCAAGAGGAAAAAAAAAAAAAAAAAGAAGAAGAAGAAGAAAGACCGGTTGGCCAAACATTTTGCTCAATACCATCAAGGCAAAACCGATGAGTTGAAAGTAAAGGGGCTCTATGTCCTAAAACTACCGGCAAGGAGGGGGGGGGGGGGGGTTCAACCGTATCCTACTACAAAAGGAAAAGTGATGGATATATAGGTTAAAAATCCCTTGCTCCCCTGGGTATGATGAACACCAAACTAAACCTGCAGCCATTTTTGGAGTAATAAAAGCTGCTATATGTCTTATGGTTATTGCAGTTTGGCCACTCTCTCCTTATTTATCCATCTCCCTCTCTAAATCCCTTGTCTGCCATTTGTCTTGTCTCCCCTTGTCTCTAACCTTTTACAGTACCCTGCTGGAGCTTATGAATAGGATTCTGGTCCATGTCTCCTTATAGACCTTCTGTATGATAAAAATACGGAATGGTGGATGCTATATGACTGACGGCCTACCCTGCTATTACACAGGAATGCCAATCATTCATGGCACCACCGTCTTGTCTTTACTTTGGCTTGATGTGATAGTAAGCATGACTACCCGTGATTTGCTGTTGCTCCATATGTAGACTAGTAATGAATTATCAATATGTACTTAAAAGCTCTGAGGATGGCATAAACTAACAACAAACATGTGGAAGATAAAATTTGAGCTTTTTTTTTTTTTTTTTTTTTTTTAGCTTGTCCCTGTGTATTATTTTTTGTAGAGACGTCACCACGGCCCGTGGACACCGCCTAGGTGATCTCCCTATCTGAATGGGATGAGGAGAGCTGTGCACCAAGTGCTGGGCATATACATTCCCTGCTGACCTTGACCTGGATACATTGATGTAATACCGCTGAACTCCTGAGAGTATACCACGCAG
The DNA here is from genome assembly GCF_042186555.1 of Aquarana catesbeiana. Lineage (NCBI taxonomy): Eukaryota > Metazoa > Chordata > Amphibia > Anura > Ranidae > Aquarana > Aquarana catesbeiana. The sequence goes on along the minus strand of NC_133329.1, from coordinate 78,150,387 downwards.
CATACCGCACAGTATCCTGGTCCAATCTTTGGTTTTTGGACACAAACGTATATACAAGAAGTGAGGATATAGCGTAGGAACTCTGTCCTTTGGTGGCACAGGAAGTATCGGTCAGCATATCTGTACAGCGAAGGGAAGCAGTAATGTAGAAAACCACTATTTTGCAGACATATGTCACCTGATAGACTCTATTGCTTTATGTGAAGTGTATGATCCATGTGCTGGTCTAATTCATAGACAGCTTTATGTGCATGATACAGGATGAACGATGTTACTGTATAACAAGCCATGAAAAATGACAATCAGTATATGCACTATAAAATCCTGATTAAGGATATTTTACTCATTAGCAATCAGCACATTGCTCATCAGTGGCCATTTTACATCTGAACCCCGCTTTCCCTGGATATCCAGGCTCAGCTAAACTAACAATACATTACCCAGGAATTTTTGAAGTGACTCCTACATAAATACTTGACCGTATATGGTTTATTTTTTTTTTTGAACAAAGGATGAACTAATTTGCCCTTTAGCTTGGAAACATCTGTGACACCAGGAATATAATCAGCAATGCACTTTGGTTTCTGCAACTTTTTCACACCCCTGGGGTCCACACATGCACTGATATCCTATATATCCAGCAATAATATCTAAACTCAATATCGGCAATTTGGCCGTTGGATCTCATTGTATGTGTGGTGATTTAGGCACCCGGACCGTTTCTGTTATTTGTTCTTGTCCATATATGTTTTGTCTTGTTTTGTGCACCCCATGTTTTGATGCATGAGTGCTGCTAAACAGCCTGATATCTAGCAAGACCAGTTTTCCATAGCTCCTAATTGCTGAGCAATATCTTTTTAATATATGTGTGTGTTTTTTCATATAAAATTAGTAAAATAATCTCTTTTACTATCCTTTTGATCCTCAATAAACAATCAGTAATCATCACCAAACATATGGGCATATGGTGAAGGCTTGGTCTTCTCTTTTTGGTTTGTGAGGACATGAGCAGTAAACCTAATCTTTGGCAGTGTTCTGTACACCAACTAACTGTGTAGAGAAAACCATATGGCATTTTTTTTGACAGTGTTAGAAAAATGTAATAAAAGGGCTTTAGATTGAAATGGGTAATTTACTATTAAATGACATTTAATTCTAGATTATATATTTATACTATCTTTTTTTTAAATATATTTTGTGAGGGGGTTAACTCGGCAGCAGGTGTTTGACCCTCTGGATGGGTTCACCACACAAAATCAGGCACAGCAGACAGCGTTGTAGGTGAAAAAAAACACAAGGTGCGGTTTTATTTATGCTATATGCAGTGAAAAATATGACAGCAAAACAAAAAGACACATGAAAAGAAATCCTGGTCAGCTTGACCGCTTACTACACACGTAGATTCCCTATCTAACAACTGGGTGCAGCCTTGTGCTGCCCCAGTCCCTATCTCTCTGTTTTTGAAGTTTGCCACACAGACATTAACTCACCACACAGGACAGATTCCACACTCCCCAGAACTGGTTCCAGGATGGAGCATCTCCCTAAGCAGTCTGGGGTTTTTTCTATAGGTCTTAATGAGCCCACTTCAGCTGGGCTCATTAACTCTTCCCTGCAGGACTCCCAGCACTCCCCCTAGTGGTATAAGTCAGCATAAAGCCTGAATCTAGGGGATACATATTTTCCATCCTGGATGCAACCAGGTGATTTTACCTGCCTGCTGTCACAATCTATACATCTAACGATATATATAGATATAGAGATTTTATTTATATCTCTCTCTCTCTATATAGAAAAAAAGTCCAAGAGGTTGCTGCACTTAAAAACTTCTTTGCTTTATTTCACAATATCTTCAGGAGAGATTTACAAAGCAAGCATAATCCTTTTCAAGCAATATCAAAGGCAACAATTGCCTACACAGTTTCAGACATGAGTAGATTCAGATATGGATGGATGGATTACATTTCGGGCTAGTCAGCTTACGCCCTTCCTGAAATCCATTGAAGCACATCTGAAGGTTTCATTCTAATCATTCATTTAAATACAGGTTTAGTGAAGTACTTCACATAATATTGATTACTCTAATACAGGATTATAATAGATCACCCCGAAAGGAAAACAAGAGAATCCCCTTTATTATGCAGTATCATCCCTTCTCCAACAAAATCAACCAAATTGTCAAAAGACATTGGAATCTTTTAAGATCCAGTTACCCCATGGTACAGGAATTCTGGAATCCACCCATGTCCTCCTATAGAAAAGGTAGAACGATACAAGATCGATTGATTAAATCTGATCAACCTGTGGCTGCAGCAGCCAAACTAACCTTTCTGGGACCGAAAAATCTGGGATCGTATCCCTGCTTGTCATGCATACAATGTAACTCTATGATTTAAAGGTAAATACTTTACACATCCACATAGGGGTTACTATACATGCCAATCCTCATATGTAATTTATGCCATAAAGTGCCCGTGCGGTTTAGTTTATGTAGGGGAGACTACACAAAAAATTAAAGACTGGATAGCGAGACATAAATACTCAATACGAGATAAACTAACCCAATTACCGTTGGCGAGACACTTTTTTTGGAATTCGGCCACAATGTATCACAATTAAAATATATGGTCCTAGAAGGTATTGAGAAAAATAGGAGAGGGGGCAACCGTGAATTGATTCTAAGAAAAAGAGAAGTATACTGGATACATTTTTTAAATACTATTGCTCCATATGGCTTAAATGTTGATTTGGATCTTTATTTATTTATTTAATTGTTGGAACAAGCATTTAAAAGTAGCCAGATAAAGTAACTTTATGATGGGGATATCTTTTTGTTTTTACTCATGAATGTACCATTTCCCTGCATCTTTATAGGTATTCTGAATATATTAAAATGCGAGTGAGGAGATTGAGAGATTTGACACCTGCTACTTATCCTTGTTTTTATGGCATGTTTATGGCATGTTCTCCTGAAGATATTGTGAAATAAAGCAAAGAAGTTTTTAAGAGTGCAGCAACCTCTTGGACTTTTTTTCTATATACAAGGTCGGTGGGAAGACCTGATTGCTGGCACTAAACTGTAAGCAGAGTGCGGTTCTCCTCTACAAGTGAATATAATATATATATATATATATATATAATATGAGAGAGCTACAGTGGGGACGGAAAGTATTCAGACCCCCCCCTAAATTTTTCACTCTTTGTTATATTGCAGCCATTTGCTAAAATCATTTAAGTTCATTTTTTTCCTCATTAATGTACACACAGCACCCCATATTGACAGAAAAACACAGAATTGTTGACATTTTTGCAGATTTATTAAAAAAGAAAAACTGAAATATCACATGGTCCTAAGTATTCAGACCCTTTGCTGTGACACTCATATGTTTAACTCAGGTGCTGTCCATTTCTTCTGATCATCCTTGAGATGGTTCTACACCTTCATTTGAGTCCAGCTGTGTTTGATTATACTGATTGGACTTGATTAGGAAAGCCACACACCTGTCTATATAAGACCTTACAGCTCACAGTGCATGGCAGAGCAAATGAAAATCATGAGGTCAAAGTCACTGCCTGAAGAGCTCAGAGACAGAATTGTGGCAAGGCACAGATCTGGCCAAGGTTACAAAAAAATTTCTGCACTTAAGGTTCCTAATAGCACAGTGCCTCCATAATCCTTAAATGGAAGATGTTTGGGATGACCAGAACCCTTCCTAGAGCTGGCCGCCCGGCCAAACTGAGCTATCGGGAGAGAAGAGCCTTGGTGAGAAAGGTAAAGAAGAACCCAAAGATCACTATGGCTGAGCTCCAGAGATGCAGTCGGGAGATGGGAGAAAGTTGTAGAAAGTCAACCATCACTGCAGCCCTCCACCAGTCGGGGCTTTATGGCAGAGTGGCCCGACGGAAGCCTATCCTCAGTGCAAGACACATTAAAGCCCGCATGGAGTTTGCTAAAAAACACCTGAAGGACTCCAAGATGGTGAGAAATAAGATTCTTTGGTCTGATGAGACCAAGATAGAACTTTTTGGTCTTAATTCTAAGAGGTGTGTGTGTGTGGAGAAAACCAGGCACTGCTCATCATCTGTCCAATACAGTCCCAACAGTGAAGCATGGTGGTGGCAGCATCATGCTGTGGGGGTGTTTTTCAGCTGCAGGGACAGGACAACTGCTTGCAATCGAGGGAACGATGAATGCAGCCAGGTACAGGGATATCCTGGACGAAAACCTTCTCCAGAGTGCTCAGGACCTCAGACTGGGCTGAAGGTTTACCTTCCAACAAGACAATGACCCTAAGCACACAGCTAAAATATCAAAGGAGTGGCTTCACAGCAACTGACGTGACTGTTCTTGAATGACCCAGCCAGAGCCCTGACTTAAACCCAATTGAGCATCTCTGGAGAGACCTAAAAATTGCTGTCCACCAACGTTTACCATCCAACCTGAGGGAGCTGGAGAGGATCTGCAAGGAGGAATGGCAGAGGATCCCCAAATCCCAGGTGTGAAAAACTTGTTGCTTCTTTCCCAAAAAGACTCATGGCTGTATTAGATCAAAAGGGTGCTTCTACTAAATACTGAGCAAAGGGTCTGAATACTTAGGACCATGTGATATTTCAGTTTTTCTTTTTTAATAAATCTGCAAAAATGTCAACAATTCTGTGTTTTTCTGTCAATATTGGGTGCTGTGTGTACATTGAGAAAAAAAATGAACTTTAAATGATTTTAGCAAATGGCTGCAATATAACAAAGAGTGAAAAATTTAAGGGGGTCTGAATACTTTCCGTCCCCACTGTATATAGAGAAAATATATATATATATATATATATATATATATATATATATATATATATATTTTATAGAGAGAGAGAGAGAGAGAGTCATTTACTATAGCACCAGGAAGTACTGGGCACTATGGCAAATAATAGCTCCCATTTTAGCCAAATAAAATTTCAACAGGCGAATGTGCGAATGAAAATGAGTGCAGTTATTGAGAAACATATATTGGTAAATTCCAAATCGCCGCTAATTAGCGCTTCCGCGTATATGCAAATGCCAATTCCTACCAAGTTATATAGTACTGCACTGTAACCATGATCCATGTATGTGAAAGAAACATTTTTATGTGAGATGTTCTCTACTTCGTGTGCATCCATTGATGTATGTTGCAATTAGTATTCCTAGTTTTTTTCCTTCTTTTGCTAACAAATGTAGTTATGAATGATTATTACATAGTAATGTCTGCTATTCTGTAAAGTTACATGTATTAAACATTTAGGTTACCTATTTGTTGTATGTTGTTATTTATTTTTTAATTTAGGTGACTATAAAGCGGTAATTATTACACTATTATGCAGGTCTCGTACTTAGCACAATGGCTTAGTGGTCTGCTCAGATGTGTCCACAGCACTTACGGTACAAGTTCAAATACCATCCACCAGCTGTGTTTATTTTTTCAGTGCACAAGCGAATTAAAATAAACAAACAAAAAAATGTAATCTGCCCGTTAGTGTGTGGTGTTTGGAATTTCACACCATAATAGTATTGAATACTTACATATCATTGCATGCATTTGAAGAGTTAATATAATAGAATCAGCCAAACTTAAAGTGCATTGGCTAATTGGCATTCACCTATTTTCAGCATATGCTGCTTTGGCTAATTGGCTAATAGTCATTTGCCTTTTTTCACCAATTCAATCTTTTAGTATTTCTCTGTGGGATTTGAACCCATGAGTTCTTCAAGGTAGAAGTGCTGACCACTAGCCTATTGGGCGTAGCACAGTCATACATAGAAAATACATTCACTAGTGTTTGATGTTTCTTCTCCCCGAGCTGTCTCTCCTGCTGCCGCCATCTTCTCCCGCTGATGTGTTCTTCCACGCAGCCGGTTACCCACTAATAAAATAAAAGCCGCTCTTCTTGTGGCGGTGTTCTGTGGCCATCCGATAATGTCACCCGGAGAGTCCGCTCCATCGCTATGTAAGAGACGCCACACAGCGGGTGACAACACAGCAGAGGAAGACCACCATGGAAGAAGAGCAGCTTTTTTTTTTATTAGTGGCTCTGGAAGAAGACAGCTCAGGGAGAAGATGGAGGCGGGAGAGACAGCGTCTTGCGAAGATGGCTCAGGGAAAAAGATAGCTCGGAGCTATTTTACAATAAAGGACTTGTCAAAAACCGGCTATTGATTGTTTTACATTTCACTGCTTTTTTTGGTGAATGGGTAGGGGTAAAATGTACCCCATTCACATAGGGGGGCAGGATCTGGGAGCCCCCTTGTTAAAGGGGGCTTCCAGATTCTGATAAACCCCCGACCAGGGTTGTCGGGAAGAGGCCCCCTGTCCCCATCAACATGGGGAAAAGGTGCTTTGGGGTATGTGGCCTGGTAAGGTTCAGAAGGGGAGGGTGCTCACTCATCCCCCCCTATCCTGACCTCCAGGCTGCATGCTCAGATAAGGGTCTGGTATGGATTTTGGGGGGCCCCACATCAAATTTATTTTACATTTTGGTGTGGGGTTCCCCTTAAAGTCCATACTGAAGGGCCTAGTATGTACTTGGGTGACCCTATGACATTTTTTTCCTTGAATTTTGGAATTCCATACCATAATATTATTGAATAAGTACATACCATTGCATGCATTTGAAGAGTTAAAATATGGAATAAACCAAGCTGATGTACATTGGCTAATTATACTTCTGAGTACACTGCACACTTCCAGGAGGTGATGCTGTCAGTGGGATTTGAACTTTTGGGGGCAGCAGGGTATACCGCTATGCTACAGAGCTGAGCACATACCTACAGAGAAAATACATTTACTAATGTTTGATTCTATACAATAATGTTTTGCATTTCAGGCATTAATATTATAGTAACAACCATGCTCATGCTGATGTGGCATTGGCTAATAGGCATTCGCCTCCTTTCAGCATATGCTGCTGAGTCTAATGCAAGCTTTCAGTAGGTGATACCATCTGTGTGATTTTCAGCCATTTGAGCACAATCATATTGAGAACAAACATACGTTTACTAGTGTTTGATGGTGGGACTACTTTATATTCTAGGTATAATAGTACTCAGCACAGTGACTTGGGCCCCTTTCACACTTGTGCGACCTGAAAGTTGCGAGATTTTGATTCCACTTTAAGCAATGCCTGTGTAATCTTGAGGTCTATGGTCACAGGGAAAGGCACGCAACTTTCCCGAGGTTTTGCATCAGCAATTTTGCCGCAATTCCAGGGAATGCCTGTGTAAACTTGAGATCTATAAACCTCAACTCGCATCAAAGTCAGACCAAAGTAGTACAGGGACTACGTTGAAGTCAGTGTTACTTGAAGTCACACAGATATGAATGGTACACATTGAAAATCATGGGGTATGACTTGTCATGCAACTCTGATGTCCAAAGTTGCACAAGTGTGACTCAGCCCAACTTTGTGAGCGATTTCAGAGACATCAGTGCACTTTCATGCACAGATGTCTAGTGAAATCACATAGGTCCCAACTGTTCTCCTTTTAAGAAGGTGTCCTATGCCTACCTACTTTTGCTAATAGGTGTCCCTTATACCCATCTCAAAAAGTTGGGAGGTAAGAAATCGCCCCATGAAGTCACCCAAAGTAGTGCAGGAACTACTTTTGGGAATCGTTGTGGCGTCACACCAATTTGGACAGTTCCATTGCCATCAATAGGTGCCGATTTGGCCCGCAATTTGACATGTCAATTCAGAGCTATGTGAACATGGGTGAAGTTGCATAGATATTAGAGCTCCACGGTTTTGCTTAGAAAGATCCTGATTCTCGCAACGTAAAATCTTTCACATTATCCCAAAAAAAAAATTGGGCTAACTTTTTTTTTTTAAATTCATTAAAGTAATTTTTTCCCCAAAAAATTGAATTTGAAAGACCGCTGCGCAAATACAGTGTTACATAAAATATTGTAACCACCACCATTTTATTCTCTTGGGTCTCTACTAAAAAAATATATATAATGTTGGGGGGTTCTAAGTAATTTTCTAGCAAAAAAAAAAAAATGATTTTAACCTGAAACCAACAAATGTCAGTGTTTAAGTGGTTAAACTTTCCTTACTCACACAGAAGTTTATTTCATTGACAAATTGTTACAATGTTTCTAGTTAAGTTCACTGATAAAGAATGTTCTAATTCTTGGCAGACTTCCCGGTTTTTCTATTCCTTTCTTTTGATGGCTGTGGCTTCAGAAGAGCAGAGAGAATTCTTTGCATAGCAAGAATCGTGAAAGGCTTTTTTCAAGATCGCAAAGGGGAAAAAAAAATCACAATGATGATTAATCATGCAGCTCTAATAAATATGAATGGAAATCATGAGGGACAACTTTTCATGTGACTCTGAGGTCCAAAGCTGCATGAAAAGTCACCCAAGTGTGAAAGCAACCTAATGCGATTAATTGATAACACCTTTGAATAAGGCCCCATTTGCACTTGTGCGACCTTAAAATTGCACAGCTTTGCCATGACTTGAAGCAATGTCTGTGTAATCCTTTGGTGTATGGACCTCAAATTGCATCAAAGTCAAACCAAGGTAGTGCAGGGACGAATTTGCTACACTTTCAGTATGCACAAGTGACAATAGGGCCAAATTCAAAGGTGTTATCCTTGAATCTCATTCACACTGCTGCGACCTGAAAGTCACACTATTTTGCTGCCACTTTGCCGCTGCAACTTGGCCCCAACTTCTGGGCATGCATGTGTAATATTGTACCCGATATACCTCAAGTCACACCAAAGTAGTAGAGGGACTACTTTGAAGTTGGTGCGACTTAAAGTAGCACAGATATGAATAGTTATCATTGAGAATCATGGGGTACAACTTGTCATGCAACTCAGAGGTCCAAATTTGCTGGAAAATTCATCCAACTGTGAAACAAGTCATAAATATTTTAATAAAAGGAGCTCTCATTTATACTTGCATAGTCCTTACTGATTTACATCAGCAGAACAAATGCAGGAAGTGATGTGTGCACATGGGACGGAAGCAAATGTGTGGTGATGCCAAACAAATCAACGAACCCCCCCCACACCAAATTCAACTACCACATCGATTAAGTACATATCCTACACTTACCCGGCCAATGAGCAGCACCTTGTCTTTGCTAAAGAGACCTTGCCATGTCCACCTAGATGGAGATCCTGACCAGCACAGGAACTTCCGGGTGCATACAATGACTAATTTCCGGGTCTGAAGGTGAAACCACGCTTTTGATTGCAAATATTTGATCTCAACCATGATTAGTATTTTATTTTCAGATATGCAAATCTGTATTTCTACATATATTTGAAGGTAAACTTAAGGGAGTTTGATAAGAAATGGTGTCCCTGGGTTAGCAGTAGGTGAATTACAAAGACAAAAGGCCCAGTTTGAGCCCTGGTTCACACTGACAGAGGGAGGAAAGCGTTCAGCTGAACTCCCACAATTTAATTCCTGCATGTCAGTCCCGACTGTGGGGGCAACATCAGAGACATCGGTGCAGGTTTCTGCACCAATACAAATCGCACCAATTAGAACGGTGCAATTGCCACAGATTTGACATGTCAAATCACACCAATGTGAACCAGAGCTGACACATTCAAACACTGCCTATCCACCAACTGAATTCATTACCTGCAATTTTCCACAGCTGTTATATAAAAAGATTCCACCTTTATCACTTACTTGCAGGTGTGCTGAAGCCTAGGTTTACATTGGAGCGATTCGAGAGATCAAATTGCATGACAAGACACAGCCCATTAGCAGCAATGGCACTGTTCCAATCGCTGCGACACCAATTTTGTGGCGCTGAACCAATTTGCTAAAGTAGTTCCTGCACTATACTTTTGCCGATTTCAATAGACATCCGTGTGGCTTCATACACAAATGTCTATCAAGTCGCACCTGAAATCACGCTACTTCAAGTGAAGTAGCGCGATTTCAAAGTAGCATCAATGTGAATCAGGCAAAGAGATTAGTTTTTTGGTGCACAAATACATATTGAAATAAAATATAAGAGATATTGCACTTTCCCAAAACCACCACCCACAAAAACTAAAGAGAAAGAATAGTAGGAGAGAGAAAAAAAAAAAAACACACACACACACACACACACACCACAACAAAAAGCTCAATAATGTACTTTTATTTTACCAGCAGAAAAAAATAAATTTACATTCATTTACTAGCTATAAAAAAATTTGGACAGGATATATGGTGCTACATTTAGCAATGGAATTTTAACCCTTTCATGACTAAGCCTATTTTTGAAATTTGGTGTTTACAAGGTAAAATCCGTATTTTTTGCTAGAAAATTACTTAGAGTTCCCAAACATTATATATATTTTTTTAGCAGAGAATCTAGAGAATAAAATGGTGATTGTTGCAATATTTTTTATCATACGATATTTGTGCAGCTGTGTTTTAAACGCAAATTTTTGGAAAAGGGACACTTTCATGAATTTTAAAAAATCCAAACAGTAAAGTTACCCCAATTTTTTTGTATAATGTGAAAGATGATGTTACGCCGAGTAAATAGATACCAAACATGTCACCCTTTATAATTGCACGCACTCGTGGAATGGCGACAAACTACGGTACCTATGAATTTCCATAGGCGACGTTTTAAAAATTTTTTACGGTTACCAGGTTTGAGTTACAGAGGAGGTCTAGGGCTAGAATTATTGCTCTCGCTCTGACGATCGCGGCGATACCTCACATGTGTGATTTGAACACTGTTTCCATATGCGGGCGCAACTTCCGTATGCGTTTTCTTCTACTTTATAAATTGTGTTTTAAAAAAACATTTTTTTTCACTTTTATTGCTGTCACAAGGAATGTAAACATCCCTTGTGACAGTAATAGGTGGTGACAGGTACTCTTTATGGAGGGATCGGGGGTCTAAAAGACCCCCGATCCCTCCTCTGCACTTGGCAGCCGAGTAAACTGGAAGTGACGTCATGACGTCGGTTCCGCATTTACAATGAGAAGGCTGGAACGAAGCCACGCACAGCTTCGTTCCAGCCCGCCCCCAGCGGCACACGATTAGGCACCGGGCCTCCTGATCCCACTTTTGATTGAAAAACTGCACAAGAATCTCCCAATTTAATTCCTTCTCCCACCACAAATCACAGCAAAAAACCTGACCTTCTCAGGCCAAACGAACCCCCCTACTGCAGGCCTTTATATAAGAGAGGTTGTATTGTTAGCACACTGACACACCCAATAGAAGTACACGCCCACCAGTATCTTTCAATCTGTCTCTTCATGTATGTCTAAAGTGATTGCACCTGATGAGCAGGAACACATTATAGTATTTGCAACTATGTTAGCCCTTGGCTATGTGCTTCAAATATTCAACTACAGGCCAAATATCGAAGTCCATTTGCATCCACATAAACAAAGCAACAGTTTTCTAAGCATATGTACCTGTGCAGTGTAAACCCTAAAATTTGAAATGTCCAAGTCCCTGGGCATGATTAGTGCTAACAAACATTAACATCAGTCCCTGGCTGCAATGAGCTTCCAATATAAAGTCCAAAATTAACTTTCTTACATTAGAACCTATTTCGACAGGAGACAAATAAAATGCCAGCATGTCTTTGGATTGTGGTGAGAAACCCACACAGGAAGAACATATAAACTTCAACACAAGGATTAGCATGTTGGGGAATTGAACCAACAACCCAGGTGCTGCTGGACAGAACTGCTACCCACTTAGCCACCAGACAGCCTCACACATGTTCTCTGCATCTCTGTGGTGTGAACCAGCCCCAAGTCCATAGCCATGCTCAGTGTCACAAGCAATATACAATATATTGGCCTAAGTATTGGGATGCCTGCCTTTAAACGCACATGAACTGTAATGGCATCCCAGTATTAGTATTGGGTTCAAAACTCATTTGGCCCACCCTTTGCAGCTATAACAGCTTCAACTCTTCTTGTCCACAAGGTTTAGGAGTGTCTATGGGAATGTTTGACCATTCTTCCAAGTGCATTTGTGAGGTCAGGCACTGATGTTGGATGAGAAGGCCTGACCTACAGTCTACACTCTAATTCATCCCCAAGGTGTTCTGTTGTGTTGAGGTCAGGACTCTGTGCAGGCCAGTCAAGTTCCTCCACCCCAAAATCACTCATCCATGTCTTTATGGACCTTGCTTTGTACACTGGTCCAAATGATTTGGTGGAGGGGGGATTATGGTGTGGGGTTGTTTTTCAGGGGTTGGGCTTGGCCTCTTAGTTCCAGTTAAGGGAACTCTTAAGGCGTCAGCATAACAAGACATTTTGGACAATTTCGTGCTTCCAACTTTGTGGGAACAGTTTGGGGATGGTCCCTTCCTGTTCCAACATGACTGCTCACCAGTGTACAAAGCAAGGTCCATAAAGACATGGATGAGCAAGTTTGGGGTGGAGAAACTTGACTGGCCTGCACAGAGTCCTGGCCTCAACCCGATAGAACACCCTTTGGCTGAATTAGAGTAGAGACTGTGAGCCAGGCCTTCTCATCCAACATCAGTGCCTGGCCTCACAAATGCACTTCTGGAAGAATGATCAAACATTCCCATAGACACACTAAACCTTGTGGACGGCCTTCCCAGAAGCTGTTCTAGCTGCAAAGGGTGGACCAAATCAAATTTTAACCCTACGGACTAAGACTGGGCTGCCATTAAAGTTCATGTGTGTGTGTAAAGGCAGGCGTCCCAATAGTTTTGGCTAAATAGTGCATCTGGAAAAGACTTACAATGGTGGTGGAACCCTCCTACACATAACTACTACATTTAGACATAGTTATAGGACCTGGGAGATGAGACAACTACTCTACATGAAGTAACATGATTGGGATTTGAACCCAGACCCTCAGAGATACTAAGCAGACGTTCTAACCTCTAAACCACAGAGCTGCCACATGTGAGAATCTCCTACACATAAAAACACACAAATACTGCATTTCTTTGGACATACAGGTGATGGAATTACATTACTCAAGAGTTATTCTTCTTGATTTATTCTGTGATATTTGGTGTTTTTTTGTGGGTGAGAGTAGAATATTACCCTCAAATTTTTGGGAATTACATTTTGATTTCTGATGTTGGTACACATATCACATTTTTTGGGCTCAAATTATGAATATTTGGAGATAATAAAAAGCACAAAAAATTGTGATTCATTTTAAATTTGCATCAGCAATGGTATTGTTTGTGGATTGTAAAGACACCTGTGTGAGTTTGGGGTAAAGATTGTTGTGAGATGGAGAGTAACAAGTGAAAGTGACAGAGAAAAATATATTTTATCAAAACATCAAAACATTCCACATTGTAGCATTCTTAAAATCAAAATATTTTAAGTAGAAGCAACAATGTTGCAAAGGAAAATGTATTTCACAGAAAGATACATTTCATCTCAACATTAAAAGGTTTTTTTTGCGAAGGTTAGAATTGTTCCATTAGAATAAATGACTGAAACTTCATTTGGACTAAAATAGAGCAGATTTTAACTCCCAAAAAGTGTTCTCTAATTAGCTCTCATTTTGGTATTTACTATAGCTCTGGATAAAAAAGACACTTGAGTTAAAATGAGAGTTATTTTCAGGTCTGAGCATGCTCAGTTGTGTTGGCACCTAGTTGTCCAAAACGGGGAATTTTCACTTTTCAGACTTTTAAAGATATTTCAGCGTAGAAATCACCTTTTCACACAGTTTAAAAGCAGATTATCTTTAAATAATATACCGCATATTTCAGTACCATTTAGGCAATTATATCATGCTCTAAACATTATTTCCATGTACAATTCTCTAGGTTTTAGCAGAGTAAGGGTTTGGGCACTATTTCGTTTCAGGGAGCTATAGTAAATTCGATTTTGGGAGAATTTTCTCACCAGCGCTATAGTGAATACCGTTTTAGCGCGAATTAGCGCTAATTCACGCTAAATTGCCGTGAATTAGCTCTAATTCGCGGCAATTTGAGCTATAGTAAATGACCCCCTATGTGTATGTATAGAGTGCTATTTCCATTTCCCCCACTGGGTGGCAGCACCACCAAGGCACATAAAAAGGCTGTTCACAGCCTATACAATTCAGCTTGAGAAAGGAGCGCGCACTACAGACAACTCCCTAGTGCGCATGCTCGGAAACGCATTGTGATTTTGTCTGTGACGCCATCACGACACATGCTGTGTTCCAGTGCTTCCCTGTAATCCACCAGCTGCTCTCCAAGCCTCGCTTTGGACTCTGCACACATGCTGGAAGATTCCTGCTGGTCAGGATGCCGGCCATGAGAAGGATTCACAGGATGTGACCCCCTCTACTGGAAGCTGTCACAGAGATTGATGTAACTGGACTAACCTGTGCCTTAGTAATGAAACCTAAATGTGAGTGTTTTTAAGGCACTTTGTCTATTAAAAGTATACAGTCCTAACTAAGAGGCATCTGCTTCCTGTTTGATATCCGTATATAGATTTTGCCAACAATGGCTTCCTCAGGGGATTTTTTACAGATCACCAATATTCCATACAGCTCTAGTAATGATAAGGTAATTTACATATTATTTATTACAGCAAACAACAACAAATGTGTATATATATATATATATATATATATATATATATATAATAAATATATATATATATATATAGTATATATATATATATATATATATATATATATAATAAATATATATATATATATATATATATATATAATAAATATATATATTATATATATAATAAATATATATATATATATATATATATAATAAATATATATATATATATTATATATAATAAATATATATATATATATATATATATATATATATATATATATATAATAAATATATATATATATATATATATATATATAATAAATATATATATATATATATAATAAATATATATATATATATATATATATATATATATATATATATAATAAATATATATATATATATATATATATAATAAATATATATATATATATATATATATATAATAAATATATATATATATATATATATATATAATAAATATATATATATATATATATATATATTATATATATATATATATATATATGGTTCTTCTATCCCTTCCCCATCACCAAACTCGCCAATTGCTGCCGTCAATTTACCTTATTTTTTTTTCTAATGATATGTTTTCTGTTTTTTATTGTGAAGAAAATATAGGTTTATGGGATTTGCTAATTATTTCATACAGTACATACAGTATTAAATGTACAGTATGTATACACATTTTTTTTTTTTACAGAGTTGCTGTTTTAAAATGTAAATTGTTAAATTGTTACATTTGAAGGTCCCTGATCTCTGAACAATTGTTCTGACCATAGGTGGCATGATGCTGGGAATATGGAACCTTATTTCATCTTTTTAAAATAAATGAGTTTTTCATGATGTAGGTGTCCATATTTACATTTTAAATATTTTTGGGAAATTAGTAATAATGTAATCATTCTCTTTAGGGGTCAGGATATCTGGGGTCCCCATATCATACATCCACATACCTCCATCCTCTTGGGCCATCAGCTGTCAGTATTAAGCCCTTGACCCCTCTTACAAGGTGCCTTGTAAGGGGGGGGAGCAACCATCTCAGTATTGAAAGACATGTGACCTGGTATGGTTCAGGACGGAGGGAGACGGACACCATTATGCGCTCCCAGTGGTCACACAGACTACATGTCTGTCTTGTATGTCTTAAAAAAAATAGTCACCCAATGTCACCCAAAGAAGCGCCCAGATACCCATAACCTCTTTTTACCAACAGATTGCAAATTAGCCTTAAAAAAAAGAATAACTTCCCATGGACTTCATTTAGAATTTATGTAATTTCTGCAGGGTTCACTGAACCAAACTTTATTCTGTTTCACTCATCTCTAATATATAAGTAAAATCAAAACTTTATATAAAGAATACATCTTAGGGCTTTTAGTAAACATTGTCTTGTAAGTATCATGCCAACAATTTCCGCAAAGAGTTCTTTACTTCTTTGTTTCGTAGACTGTATATAAGAGGGTTCAACATGGGGACCACTGTGGTGTAGAACACTGTTAAGATCTGTTCCAGTAAGTTATAGCGATCTGATGGTGGTATCATATACACAGATGTACCAGATCCATAGTAGATGGCCGTGACGGTGAGGTGGGATGAACAGGTCGAGAAGGCTTTTTTTCTGCCATCCTTAGATTTAATTTTTAGTATGACCCTGAAAATCTTTACATAGGAGATCAAGTTGCACATAACTGGACAGAGCCCAAATAGTAAACACTCTATATACATGATGATGTAAAACATTTCAGTACCACCACAGGAAATATTGATTAGAGCTTTAGCATCACAGAAGATCTGGTTAATATTAAAAGAAGAACAGAAGAGCATTTTTAAGATGGAACTTGTAAGTAAAGATGAATTTAAACAACCACTGATCCAGATGACCATTGTTAATAATATGCAGATTTTCTTGTTAAGTATACTGTGATAGTGTAAAGGGTGACAAATTGCAACGTATCGATCATAAGCCATTATAAATATAATCATGATCTCAACACTGTCTGCTATAAAGAAAAAGTACATCTGGATAAAGCATTTTGTAAAGGATATGGTGTTATTTCCAGACAGTAAAATGTAGAGGAGCTTTGGAATATTAACGGTAGTGTAACATGTATCAATAATGGACAGGTTGCAGAGAAACAGATACATCGGGGTGTGTAATTGGAAATCTAAACATATAACTGTAATAATAATGAGGTTCACCAGAATTCCAATTAAATAGATTAGGAAAAGGAAGACAACGTTGAATATGAACAGTTTATTGTCAGCTTTCATGAAGAATGGCAAAATGTGGAATTCTAGCATAGATGTGTTGCTTTCCATAGGATATTGCTATTTCTACAAAACTTTTTTTTTTCAAAGAGAAAAGTTAGAAAGGTTCACATTTTTTTTTTTCTTGCATACTGAAATCTTATGATGATTATTTCAATTATCTTTTGGCTTAAAAATATGAAGGTAATTTATTATATTTTCATTAATTGGAATGGAAGGTTAATTTTATTTTTTACAGATTAATTTCAGAAATGAGTATATACAGAAATCCACATAAGCTAACTTAAAAAAAAGTAAGGAAAATGTTTATTGATCTAAAATTTGTAATGCACAGATCAAAGCACTTTCCTTTTTCCTGCAAATAACACCAGTTATGTTTTATTCTTCAATAAAAATTGTTTCTATTTAACTTTTTAATAATGATTAGTTATTCCTTTTTATGTAAGTAACGTTTTCACTTTTTTTATGTAATACTAGCTGTTTGTAACCTATCGATGGTCAAATTAAACATTAAAGCCAATAAAGCCATATATTTTATGTAAATATGTAATAACTTGGTTATTAATTATTAAGTACACACTGTGCTAGTTGAAAACATAAAACATTCATAAGCAATATTTCATATTTACTAGATTAAAGAAGTCTATAATACAATAAGCATAAATCCAAAAAATATTTGCAAAACCACCATACATTCCCTTTACATACTCATTTTATTCTCAAACCTGTTTCCTAATACACTTTAGGACTCATGCAGATGGCCAGAAAATAAAAATGCTGCTTTTAAAGGCATCTGGTGGTTTTTCTTTTATGCCTCTAAAAGTAGTGCTAGGTTATCTAATGTGCATATGCACATTGTGTCATTTACAGGCGTATTTTACAGCAGCATTGAGGGACGTAAAAATGACAAACTCCTGTATGTTCATATTGGAGTAATTTAGTGTAGTTTATGCCCGTACACATGTACAGTATCTACATACATTATATACAAATATATATAGTATCTCACAAAAGTGAGTACAACCCTCAAATTTTTGTAAATATTTTATTATATATTTTCATGTGACAACACTGAAGAAAAGACACTTTGCTACAATGTAAAGTAGTGAGTGTACAGCTTGTATAACAGTGTTGCTGTCCCCTCAAAATAACTCAACACACAGCCTTTAATGTCTAAAATGCTGGCAACAAAAATGAGTGCACCCCTAAGTGAAAAGTCCAAATTGGGCCCAGAGTGTCAATATTTTGTGTAGCCACCATTATTTTCCAGCACTGCCTTAACCCTCTTGGGCATGGAGTTCACCAGAGCTTCACAGGTTGCCACTGGAGTCCTCTTCCACTCCTCCATGACGACATCACGGAGCTGGTGGATGTTGGAGACCTTGCACTCCTCCCCCTTCCATTTGAGGATGCCCCACAGATGCTCAATAGGGTTTAGGTGTGGAGACATGTTTCACCAGTTCATCACCTTTACCCTCAGCTTCTTTAGCAAGGCAGTGGTCATCTTGGAGGTGTCTTTGGGGTCGTTATCATGTTGGAATACAGCCCTGTGGCCCAGTCTCCGAAAGGAGGGGATCATGCTCTGCTTCAGTATGTCACAGTACATGCTTGACTATAGGCAAGACACACTTGTCTTTGTACTCCTCACCTGGTTGCCGGGACACATGCTTGACACCATCTGAACCAAATAAGTTTATCTTGGTCTCATCAGACCACAGGACATGGTTCCAGTAATCCTTTTGGGATGACAACCATGCTGACCAATTTGATGCAGTGTGCAGCATATGGTCTGAGCACTGACAGGCTGACCCCCCCACCCCTTTAACCTCTGCAACAATGCTGGCAGCAGTCATGCGCCTATTTCTCAAAGACAACCACTGGATATGACACCGAGCATGTGCACTCAACTTCTTTGGTCGACCATGTCGAGGCCTGTTCTGAGTGGATCCTGTCCTGTTAAACCACTGTATGATCTTGGCCACCGTGCTGCAGGATCTTGGCAATCTTCTTATAGCCTAGGCCATCTTTATGTAGAGCAACAATTATTTTTTTCAGATACTCAGAGAGTTCTTTGCCATGAGGTGCCATGTTGAACTTCCAATGACCAGTAAGAGAGAGTGAGAGCAAGAGAGAGAGAGCGATAACACCAAATTTAACACACCTGCTCCCCATTCACACCTGAGACCTTGTAACACTAATGAGTCACATGACACCGGGGAGGGAAAATGGCTAATTGGGCCCAATTTGGAAATTTTCACTTGAGGTGTACTCACTTTTGTTGCCAGCGGTTTAGACATTAATGGCTGTGCCTTGAGTTATTTTGAGGGGACAGCAAATTTACATTGTTATACAAGCTGTACACTCACTACTTTATATTGTAGCAAAGTGTAATTTCTTCAGTGTTGTCACATGGAAAGATATAATAACATTTTTACAAAAATCTGAGGGGTGTACTCACTTTTGTGAGATACTGTCAGTATGTCTGAATGTGTCTAAACATGCCTAAATGCATGCATATGTGTGGAAATGTATTCTAATGGCTAGAATAAATGAATTTTCTAGTCAATAGAATAGTTTATGCGCATACGCTTCTAAATATGATACACGTTCAAACAAGCATAAATGCGAATACTTATGCACATGTGTACATACATTACTTTAGAAGCATTTTTCAGCCTTAAAAGTGGAGAACACAAGGTATATGTATTGTATTACAGGTACTTATATAGCACCATCAATTTACGCAACAATTTACACATATAGGGGGTCATTTACTATAACTCCAGGAAGTACTGGGCACTATGGCAAATAATAGCTCCCATTTTAGCCAAATGGAAACAAAACTGGCGAATTTGCGCATGAAAATTAGCGATATAAACAGGAAACAACCGTTTGTAAATTCTAAATTGCCGCTAATTAGCGCTTCCGTGTATATACAAATGCCAATTCTTATCAAGTTGTTATATAGCACTGTACTGTAGCCATGATCCATGTATGTGAAAGAAACTGTGAAAGAAACATTTTTATCAGAGATGTGCTCTAGTTCCCGTGCATCTATTGATTTATATTGCAATTAGTATTCCTAGTTTTTTTTCCTTCTTTTGCTAAGAAATGCAGTTCTAAATGATTATCACATAGTAATGTCTGCTATTCTGTAAAGTTACATGTATTAATCATTTAGGTTACCTATTTGTTGTATGTTGTTTTTTTAATGTTTTTGATTTATTATTTATTAATTTAGTTGACTATAAAGCAGTAATTATTTATGTTCATTCTTTAATAATACTGCACTATTATGCAGGTCTTGTACTTATCCAAGCAGACCACTAAGTCATTGTGCTATCTCCACACCACTCATGGTATGAGTTCAAACAACAGCCAACCTACCATCCACCAGCTGTGTTTATTTTTTCAGTGCACAAGTGAATTAAAATAAACAAACAAAGAAATGTAAACTGCCCTTTAGCTAGTGTGTGGTGTTTGGAATGTCGCATCATAATATAATTGAATACTTACATACCATTGCATGCATTTAAAGAGTTAATACAATTAAATCATTCACATTAAAGTGCATTGGCTATTTGGCAATCACCTATTTTCAGTATATATATATATGTATTGCTTTGGCTAACTGGCATTCTCCTTTTCCCACCAATGCATCTTTTAGGATTTTTCTGTGGAATTTGAACCCATGAGTCTTTCAATACCTGAATGTTTGAAGGTAGAGGTGCTAACTGCTAGCCTATTGGGCTGAGCACAATTATACATACAAAATACTTTTACTAGTGTTTGATGTGTTATATACTATACAATAAAGTTTATCAAATGTAAACTGCTTGTTAGCTAGTGTGTGGTGTTTGGAGATTCACACCATAATATTAGTGAATACTTACATACCATTGCAAGCATTTGAAGAGTTAATACAATAATATCAACCACATTAAAGTGTATTGGCTACTTGGCATTCGATGTATGCTGCTTTGGCTAACAGTAATTCTCCTTTTCTCCACCAATAATAATCTTTTAGGATTCTTCTGTGGGATTTGAACCCATGAGTCTTTCAATACCTGAATTTTTGAAGGTAGAGGTGCTAACTGCTAGCCTATTGGGCTGAGCACAATTATATATACAAAATACTTTTACTAGTGTTTGATGGTTTATATACCATACAATAAAGTTTATCAAATGTAAACTGCTTGTTAGCTAGAGTATGGTGTTTTGGAGATTCACACCATAATATTAGTGAAGACTTATTTATTTTTATTTAAGGTACTTCTATAGTTCCGTCAATTTACGCAGTGCTTTACATATACATTATACACTCACATGGGCCCCTACCCTCAAGGAGCTTACAATCTAAGGTCCCTAACTCACATTCATATACTAGGGCCAATTTAGACAGAAGCCAATTAACCTACCAGCATGTCTTTGGAGTGTGGGAGGAAACCGGAGTACCCGGAGGAAACCCGCGCAGGCACAGGGAGAACATGTAAACTCCAGGCAGGTAGTCTTGTGGTGTGGTTGGGAATACGAACCAGCGACCCTTTTTACTGCTAGGTAGGGATGAGCCGAACACCCCCCTGTTCGGTTTGCACCAGAACATGTGAACAGGAAAAAAGTTTGTTCGAGCATGCGAACACCGTTAAAGTCTATGGGGGTCATTTACTATAGCGTCAGGAAGTACTGGGCTTTATGGCAAATAATAGCTCCCATTTTAGCCAAATAAAATTTCAACAGGCGAATGTGCGAATGAAAAATTAGCGCTATTAGTGAGAAACACGTGTTAGTAAATTCTAAGCTGGCGCTAATTAGCGCTTCCGCGTATATGCAAATGCCAATTCCTACCAAGTTGTTATATAGTACTGCACTGTAACCATGATCCATGTATGTGAAAGAAACATTTTTATGTGAGATGTGCTCTACCTCGTGTGCATCTATTGATGTATGTTGCAATTAGTATTCCTAGTTTTTTCCTTCTTTTGCTAACTAATGCAGTTATGAATGATTATTACATAGTAATGTCTGCTATTCTGTAAAGTTACATGTATTAAACATTTAGGTTACCTATTTGTTGTATGTTGTTTTTTATTTTTTAATTTAGGTGACTATAAAGCGGTAATTATTTATATTCATTCTTTAATCATACTACACTATTATGCAGGTCTCGTACTTAGCACAATGGCTTAGTGGTCTGCTCAGATGTTTCCACAGCACTCACGGTACAAGTTCAAATACCAGCCAACCTACCATCCCCCAGCTGTGTTTATTTTAATTCGCTTGTGCACTGAAAAAATAAACAAACAAAAAATGTAATCTGCCCATTAGTTAGTGTGTGGTTTTTGGAATTTCACACCAGAATAGTATTGAATACTTACATATCATTGCATGCATTCGAAGAGTTAATATAACAGAATCAGCCAAATTTAAAGTGCATTGGCTAATTGGCATTCACCTATTTTCAGCATATGCTGCTTTAGCTAATTGGCTAATAGTCATTTGCTTTTTTTTTCACCAATTCAATCTTTTAGTATTTCTCTGTGAGATTTGAACCCATGAGTTCTTCAAGGTAGAAGTGCTGACCGCTAGCCTATTGGGTGTAGCACAGTCATACATAGAAAATACATTCACTAGTGTTTGATGTTTCTTCTCCCCGAGCTGTCTCTCCTGCTGCCACCATCTTCTCCCGCTGATGTGTTCTTCAGCGCAGCCGGTTACCCACTAATAAAAAAAAAAGCCGCTCTTCTTGTGGCGGTGTTCTGTGGCCATCCGATAATGTCACCCAGAGAGTCCGCTCCATCGCTATGTAAGAGACGCCACACAGCGGGTGACAACACAGCGGAGGAAGACCACCATGGAAGAAGAGCAGCTTTTTTTTTATTAGTGGGTAACCAGTGGTGCGGAAGAACACAGCAGATTGAGAAGATGGCGGTGGCAGGAGAGACGGCTCTGGGAGAATACAGCTCGGGGAGAAGATGGAGGAGGGAGAGACAGCGTCTGGAGAAGATGGCTCAGGGAAGAAGACAGCTCGAAGCTATTTTACAATAAAGGACTTGTCAAAAACCGCCTATTGATTTTTTTACATTTCACTGCTTTTTTTGGTGAATGGGTAGGGGTAAAATGTACCCCATACCTATTCACATAGGGGGCAGGATCTGGGAGACCCCTTGTTAAAGGGGGCTTCCAGATTCTGATAAACCCCCTGCCCACAGACCGAAAACCACCGACCAGGGTTGTCGGGAAGAGGCCCTTGTCCCCATCAACATGGGGAAAAGGTGCTTTGGGTCATGTGGCCTGGTAAGGTTCAGAAGGGGAGGGTGCTCACTCGTCTCCCCCTATCCTGACCTCCAGGCTGCATGCTCAGATAAGGGTCTGGTATGGATTTTGGGGGGGCCCCACATCAAATTTATTTTACATTTTGGTGTGGGGTTCCCCTTAAAGTCCATACCGAAGGGCCTGGTATGCACTGGGGGGACCCTACGACTTTTTTTCCTTGAATTTTGGAATTCCATACCATAATATTATTGAATAAGTACATACCATTGCATGCATTTGAAGAGTTAAAATATGGAATAAAGCAAGCTGATGTGCTTTGGCTAATTATGCTTCTGAGTACAATGCACACTTCCAGGAGGTGATGCTGTCAGTGGGATTTGAACTTTTGGGGGCAGCAGGGTATACCGCTATGCTACAGAGCTGAGCACTTGCCTACAGAGAAAATACATTTACTAATGTTTGATTCTATACAATAATGTTTTGCATTTCAGGCATTAATATTATAGTAACAACCATGCTCATGCCGATGTGGAATTGGCTAATAGGCATTCGCCTCTTTCCAGCATATGCTGCTGAGTACAATGCAAGCTTTCAGTAGGTGATACCATCTGTGTGATTTTCAGCCATTTGAGCACAATTATATTGAGAACATACGTTTACTAGTGTTTGATGGTGGGACTACTTTATATTCTAGCTATAATAGTACTCAGCACAGTGACTTGGGCCCCTTTCACACTTGTGCGACCTGAAAGTTGCGAGATTTTGATTCCACTTTAAGCAATGCCTGTGTAATCTTGAGGTCTATGGATGCAGGAGTCGCAGGGAAAGACACGCAACTTTCCCACGATTTTGCATCAGCAATTTTGCCACAATTCCAGGGAATGCCTGTGTAAACTTGAGGTCTATGGACCTCAACTCGCATCAAAAAGTCAGACCAAAGTAGTACAGGGACTATGTTGAAGTCAGTCAGATATGAATGGTACACATTGAAAATCATGGGGTATGACTTGTCATGCGACTCTGATGTCCAAAGTTGCACAAGTGTGACTCAGCCCAACTTTGTCAGCGATTTCAGAGACATCAGTGCACTTTCTTGCACAGATGTCTAGTGGAATCACATAGGTCCCAACTGTTCTCCTTTAAGAAGGTGTCCTATGCCTACCTACTTTTGCTAATAGGTGTCCCTTATACCCATCTCAAAAAGTTGGGAGGTAAGAAATCGCCCCCTGAAGTCGCCTAAAGTAGTGCAGGAACTACTTTTGGGAATCGTTGTGGCATCGCACCAATTCGGACAGTTCCATTGCCATCAATAGGCGCCGATTTGGCCTACAATTTGACATGTCAATTCAGACCTATGTGAACATGGGTGAAGTTGCATAGATATTAGAGCTGCATGGTTCTGGCCAAAATGAGAATCACAATTTTTTTGCTTAGAATAAAAAGATCACGATCTTTCACATTATCCCACAAAAAATTGGGCTAACTTTTTTTTTTTTTTTTTTTTTAAATTCATTAAAATAATTTTTCCCAAAAAAATTGCATTTGAAAGGCGCAAATACAGTGTGACATAAAATATTGTAACAACCACCATTTTATTCTCTAGGGTCTCTACTAAAAAATATATATATATATATAATGTTGGGGGGTTTTAAGTAATTTTCTAGCAAAAAAAAAAAAAAACATGGAATAAAATATGGAATAAAGCAAGCTGATGTGCTTTGGCTAATTATGCTTCTGAGTACAATGCACACTTCCAGGAGGTGATGCTGTCAGTGGGATTTGAACTTTTGGGGGCAGCAGGGTATACCGCTATGCTACAGAGCTGAGCACTTACCTACAGAGAAAATACATTTACTAATGTTTGATTCTATACAATGTTTTGCATTTCAGGCATTAATATTATATATAGTAACAACCATGCTCATGCCGATGTGGAATTGGCTAATAGGCATTCGCCTCTTTACAGCATATGCTGCTGAGTACAATGCAAGCTTTGGCCTATGTGAACATTGATATATTTTAACCTTGATTTTAACCTGAAACCAACAAATGTCAGAAAAATGTTTAGCGTTTAAGTGGTTAAACTTTCCTCACTTACACAGAAGTCATTTAATTGACAAATTGTTACAAGGTTTCTAGTTAAGTTCACTGATAAAGAATGTTCTAATTCTTGGCAGACTTCCTGGTTTTTCGGCTGTGGCTTCAGAAGAGCAGAAATAGTTCTTTGCACAGCAAGAATCGTGAAACGCTTTTTTCAAGATCGTAAAGGGGAAAAAAATCACGATGACGATTAATCGTGCAGCTCTAATAAATATGCATGGAAATCAAGGGGGACAACTTTTCATGTGACTCTGAGGTCCAAAGCTCCATGAAAAGTCACCCAAGTGTAATAGTAACCTAATGCGATTAATTGATAACACCTTTGAATAAGGCCCCATTTGCACTTGTGCGACCTTAAAATTGCACAGCTTTGTCATGACTTGAAGCGATGTCTGTGTAATCTTGTGGTGTATGGACCTCAAATTGCATCAAAGTCAAACCAAGGTAGGGCAGGGACAAATTTGCTACACTTTTAGGATGCACAAGTGACAATAGGGCCAAATTCAAAGGTGTTATCCTTGAATCTCATTCACACTGCTGCAACCTGAAAGTCACACTATTTTGCTGCCACTTTGCCCCAATTTCTGGGAATGCCGGTGTAATATTGTACCCGATATACCTCAAGTCACACCACAGTAGTAGAGGGACTACTTTGAAGTTGGTGCGACTTAAAGTAGCACAGATATGAATGGTTATCATTGAGAATCATGGGGTACATCTTGTCATGCAACTCAGAGGTCCAAATTTGCTGGAAAATTCGCCCAACTGTGAAACAAGTCATATATATTTTAATAAAAGGAGCTCTCATTTATACTTGCATAGTCCTTACTGATTTACATCAGCAGAACAAATGCAGGAAGGGATGTGTGCACATGTGTGGTGATGCCAAACAAATCAATGAACCCACCCCCGCATTGATCAAGTACATATCCTACACTTACCCAGCCAATGAGCAGCACCTCCTCTTTGCTAAAGAGACCTCGCCATGTCCACCTAGATGGAGATCCTGACCAGCACAGGAACTTCCGGGTGCATACAATGACTAATTTCCGGGTCAGAAGGTGAAACCACGCTTTTGATTGCAAATATTTGATCTCAACCATGATTGGTATTTTTTATTTTCAGATATGCAAATCTGTATTTCTACATATATTTGAAGGTAAACTTAAGGGAGTTTGATAAGAAATGGTGTCCCTGGGTTAGCAGCAGGTGAATTACAAAGACAAAAGGCCCAGTTTGAGCCCTGGTTCACACTGACAGAGGGAGGAAAGCGTTCAGCTGAACTCCCACAATTTAATTCCTGCATGTCAGTCCCGACCGTGGGGGGCAACATCAGAGACATCGGTGCAGGTTTCTGCACCAATATCAATACAAATCGCACCAATTAGAACAGTGCAATTGCCACAGATTTGACATGTCAAATCACACCAATGTGAACCAGAGCTGACACATTCAAACACTGCCTATCCACCAGCTGAATTCATTACCTGCAAGTCTCCACAGCTGTTATATATAAAGATTCCACCTTTGTCATTAACTTGCAGTTGTGCAGAAGCCTAGGTTTACATTGGAGCGATTGGTCATGCGATTTGAGAGATCAAATCACATGACTATTGGCAATGGCACTGTTCCAATCGATGCAACTTTTTTTGTGGCGCCGCACCAATTTGCTAAAGTAGTTCCCGCACTACTTTGGCCGATTTCAGGTGTGACTTCAATAGACATCTGTGTATGAAGCCACCTGAAATCACGCTGACCTTGCTACTTTGAAATCGTGCTACTTCAAGTGAAGTAGCGCAATTTCAAAGTAGCATCAATGTGAACCAGGGCAAAGAGATTAGTTTTTTGGTGCACAAATACATATTGAAATAAAATATAAAAGATATTGCACTTTCCCAAAACCACCACCCACAAAAACTAAAGAGAAAGAAAAGTAGAGGGAAAAAAAAACACACACACTAATGTATTTTTATTTTACCAGCAGAAAAAAAAAAATTACATTCATTTACTAGCTCCAAAAAAATTTGGACAGGATATATGGTGCTACATTTAGCAATGGAATTTTAAGGGTCCTGCTCATAGGAGCTTACAATCTAAAATTAGACAAAACCTTAGAATGGACACAGCTTTAATTTCAGTGTATAGCGGGCAACACATCACATTATTATCTGCAAGATTATAGAAACATACTTAACAGTCATTCTTACAAAGCATTCCCACATAATATTACAAAAGACTTATTCAAAACACCCACCACCAGCCCACAATCCACACATACATACATTAGTGACCATGTTCTGCTGGAAGCTGCATTTCGGTGTACACGATTAAACAATGAGATCAAAAATAGTAGGTCAGCAGATGCTTCCAAATGATGTTTGCATGATCAGACAGGAACAATACACACACAACATTGACAGCATGGCCACATTAACCCACTTTTGATTAAAAAAAAATGCACAAGAATTTCATCAAATCTCCCAATTTCATTCCTTCTCCATCACAACAAAAAAACCTGACCTTCTCAGGCCAAACAAACCCCCCTACTGCAGGCCTTTATATAAGAGAGGTTGTATTGTTAGAACACTGACACACCCAATAGAAGTACACGCCCACCAGTATCTTTCAATCTGTCTCTTCATGTATGTCTAAAGTGATTGCACCTGATGAGCAGGAACACATTATACTATTTGCAACTGTGTTAGCCTTGGCTATGTGCATCAAATCTCCAACTACAATACAAAGATCAAAGTCCATTTGCATCCACATAAACAAAGCAACAGTTTTCTAAGCATGTACCCGTGCAGTGTAAACCCTAAAATTTGAAATGTCCAAGTCCCTGGGCATGATTAGTGCTAATAAACATTAACATCAGTCCCTGGCTGCAATGAGCTTCCAATATAAAGTCCAAAATTAACTTTCTTACATTAGAACCTATTTCGACAGGAGACAAATAATATGCCAGCATGTCTTTGGATTGTGGTGAGAAACCCACACATACACACCCACACATACCCTCATATAAACTTCAACACAAGGATTAGCATGTTGGGGAATTGTACCAACATCCCAGGTGCTGCTAGACAGAACTGCTACCCACTTAGCCACCATGCAGCCCCACACATGTTCTCTGCATCTCTGTGGTGTGAACCAGCCCTAAGTCCATAGCCATGCTCAGTGTCACAAGCAATATACAATATATTGGCCTAAGTATTGGGATGCCTGCCTTTAAATGCACATGAACTGTAATGGCATCCCAGTATTAGCACTGGGTTCAAAACTCATTTGGCCCACCCTTTGCAGCTATAACAGCTTCAACTCTTCTTGTCCACAAGGTTTAGGAGTGTGTCTATGGGAATGTTTGACCATTCTTCCAAGTGCATTTGTGAGGTCAGGCACTGATGTTGGACAAGAAGGCCTGACCTACAGTCTATGCTCTAATTCATCCCCAAGGTGTTCTGTTGAGGTCAGGACACTGTGCAGGCCAGTCAAGTTCCTCCACCCTAAAATCACTCATCCATGTCTTTATGGACCTTGCTTTGTACACTGGTCCAAATCATTTGGTGGAGGGGGAATTATGGTGTGGGGTTGTTTTTCAGGGGTTAGGTTTGGCCTCTTAGTTCCAGTTAAGGGAACTCTTAAGGCGTCAGCATACCAAGACATTTTGGACAATTTCATGCTCCCAACTTTGTGGGAACAGTTTGGGGATGGTCCCTTCCTGTTCCAACATGACTGCACACCAGTGTACAAAGCAAGGTCCATAAAGACGTGGATGAGCAAGTTTGGGGTGGAGAAAATTGACTGGCCTGCACAGAGTCCTGGCCTCAACCCGATAGAACACCCTTTGGCTGAATTAGAGTAGAGACTGTGAGCCAGGCCTTCTCATCCAACATCAGTGCCTGGCCTCACAAATGCACTTCTGGAAGAATGGTCAAACATTCCCATAGACACACTAAACCTTGTGGACGGCCTTCCCAGAAGCTGTTCTAGCTGCAAAGGGTGGACCAAATCAAATTTTAACCCTACGGACTAAGACTGGGCTGCCATTAAAGTTCATGTGTGTGTGTAAAGGCAGGTGTCCCAATACTTTTGGCTAAATTGTGCATCTGGAAAAGACTAACAATGGTGGTGGAACCCTCCTACTGATAACTACTACATTTAGACATAGTTATAGGACCTGGGAGATGAGACAACTTCTCTACATGAAGTAACATGATTGGGATTTGAACCCAGACCCTCAGAGATACTAAGCAGAAGTTCTAACCTCTAAGCCACAGAGCTGCCACATGTGAGAATCTCCTACACATAAAAACACATAAATACTGCATTTCTTTGGACATACAGGTGATGGAATTACATTACTCAAGAGTTATTCTTCTTGATTTATTCTGTGATATTTGGTGTTTTTTTTGTGGGTGAGAGTAGAATATTACCCTCAAATTTTTGGGAATTACATTTTGATTTCTGATGTTGGTACACATATCACATTTTTTGGGCTCAAATTATGAATATTTGGAAATAATAAAAAGCACAAAAAATTGTGATTAATTTTAAATTTGCATCAGCAATGGTATTGTTTGTGGATTATAAAGACACCTGTGTGAGTTTGGGGTAAAGATTGTTGTGAGATGGAGAGTAACAAGTGAAAGTGACAGAGAAAAATATATTTGACCAAAACATCAAAACATTCCACATTGTAACATTCTTAAAATCAAAATATTTTAAGTAGAAGCAACAATGTTGCAAAGGAAAATGTATTTCACAGAAAGATACATTTCATCTCAACATTAAAAGGTTTTTTTTTGTGAAAGTTAGAATTGTTCCATTAGAATCAATGACTGAAACTTCATTTGGACTAAAATAGAGCAGATTTTAACTCCCAAAAAGTGTTCTCTAATTAGCTCTCATTTTGGTATTTACTATAGCTCCGGGTAAAAAAGGAACTTGAGTTAAAATGAGAGTTATTTTCAGGTCTGAGCATGCTCAGTTGTGTTGGCACCTAGTTGTCCAAAACGGGGAATTTTTAACTTTTCAGACTTTTAAAGATATTTCAGCGTAGAAATCACCTTTTCACACAGTTTAAAAGCAGATTATCTTTAAATAATATACCGCATATTTCAGTACCATTTAGGCAATTATATCATGCTCTAAACATTATTTCCATGTGAAATTCTCTAGGTTTTAGCAGAGTAAGGCTTTGGGCACTATTTAGTTTCAGGGAGCTATAGTAAATTTGATTTTGGGAGAATTTTCTCACCAGCGCTATAGAGAATACCGTTTTAGCGCGAATTAGCGCTATTAGCACTAATTTGCGATAAATTGCCGCGAATTAGCGATAATTCGCGGCAATTTGCGCGAATTAGCGCCGTGGCGCTATAGTAAATGACCCCCATAGTGTACATTCACATCAGTCCCTGCCCTCAAGGAGCTTACATTCTAAGGCCTCCAACCCAAGCCGTAACTAGAACCTTCAGGGCCTCTGGTGCCAGAGCCTATGAAGGGCCTCCACGACCCACTGGTACCAGGGTCCTTTCCTCTGATCCTGAGATCCTTCCCTCAGAGCCATGAATGGCTGTGTTGAGTTATTTTGAGGGGACAGCAAACTTACACTGTTATACAAGCTGTACACTCACTACTTTACATTGTAGCAAAGTGTCATTTCTTCAGTGTTGTCACATGAAAAGATATAATAAAATATTCACAAAAATGTGAGGGGTGTACTCACTTTTGTGAGATACTGTATATACAGTGTGTGTATATGTATATATATATATATATATACACTTCTCAAAAAAAATCAAGAAACACTTTGAAAACACATCACACCTCAATGGGGAAATGCTGGACATCTATACGGATATGGACTGGATAATGTGTTAGGAACGAAAGGATTCCACATCGTTTGATGGAAATGAAAATTTTCAACCTACAGAGGGCTGAATTCAAAGACACCCTGAAAATCAAAGTGAAAAAATGATGCAGCAGGCTAGTCCAATTTGCAGAAATTTTATTGCAGCAAATCAAAATGGTGCTCAGTAGTTTGTATGGCCCACACGTGCTTGTATGCATGCATGACAATGTCAGGACATGCTCCTAATGAGACGACAGATGGTGTCCTGGGGTATTTCCTCCCAGATTTGGACCAGGGCATCACTGAGCTCCTGAACAGACTGAGGTGCAATCTGGCGGTGTCGGATGACCTGAAACATAATGTCCCAGAGGTGTTCTATTAGATTTAGGCCAGACCATTCAATGGTATCAATTCCTTCATCTTCCAGGAACTGGCTGCATACTCTCGCTGCATGAGGCCAGGCATTGTCATGCACCAGGAGGAACCAGGACCCACTGTACCAGCATAGGGTCTGACAATGGGTCCAAGGATTTCATCCCGATACCTAATGTCAGTCAGGGTGCCATTGTCTAGCCTGTAGAGGTCTGTGCATACCTCCATGGATATGCCTCCCCAGACCATCACTGACCTACCACCAAACCAATGCTGAACAATGTTACAAGCAGTATAATGTTCTCTACACCCTTTCACATCTGTCACATGTGCTCAGGGTGAACCTGCACTCATCTGTGAAAAGCATAGGGAGCCAGTGGCGGACCTGCCAATTCTGGTGTTCAATGGCAAATGTCAATTGAGCTCCACAGTGCCAGGCAGTGAGCACAGGGCCCTTAGAGGACATCGGGCCCTCAGGCCACCCTCATGAAGTCTGTTTCTAATTGTTTGGTCAGGGATATTCACACCAGTGGCTTGCTGAAGGTCATTTTGTAGGGATCTGGCAATGCTCACCCTGTTCCTCCTTGCACAAAGAAGCAGATAACGGTCCTGCTGATGGGTTAAGGACCTTCTACGGCCCTGTCCAGCTTTCCTAGAGTAACTGACCATCTCCTAGAATCTCCTCCATCCTCTTGAGACTGTGCTGGGAGACACAGCAAACCTTCTGGCAATGGCACATATTGATGTGCCCTCCTGGAGGAGTTGGACTGCCTGTGCAACCTCTATAGGGTCCAGGTATCACCTCATGCTAGAGGTTGTCTCATTGTTGCCCAATCATTAACACCAAAGAAGCTGAAACTGATTATCAACCCCCTCTGCTACTTAACTGACCAAATCAATATCCCAGGAGTTTAATTGACTTGATGCTATACTCTGATTAAAAAGTGGGGTTTTTTTTAGGCAGTGTAATATATATACATACATACATACATTGCACTGCACTGTAGGGGAGGCAGAGAGTACAGCACTCAGGAACACGCCTCTCCTTCCTTTTTGTTTTATTTTGCTGAGTGTGTTCATTGTCTCACCGATCTCCCAGTGTCAATGTACAGTTCGGCTGAGGATGGGGAGTACGGTCTGATAGCCATTCTCTACCAGCCGCACAGGGCCCCTGGAGCAAGGAGCACCATTGTGACCCTTGTAGCTATGCCACTGCCTTTAATTCACCTTCATATATTCATACATATATTAGGACCAATTTAGACAGTAACCAATTAGCCTACCACAGGCACAGGGAGAACATGCAAACTCCAGGCAGGTAATGCTGTGGTTGGATTCAAACCAGCCACCCTAGTGCTAACCACTTAGCCACTGTGCTGCCCAGATGTAGTACATTATTAGACAAAAATATATTCCTTTGTTTCCCTCTGTTACTGCTTTATCTTTGCTACTAAGGTCTTGACATACTTGATTTCAAGACCAAAGCTGACCCCTGTCTAGAGAAAGCAGCTCAGTGACCAATGAGATTGCTCTTCATGGACAGCAAGTCAACAAGTAAGGGGCTTAGCCCTAATGGCAAGAACAGCAAGACATTAGCAATAAATCCAATTAGAATTGGAATAACACAGAGAAGAAAGTGTTATGACCAATAAAGGAAATGACAAATATCTTGTGCTGCCTACTGTTAGGTAGGATATTTAGTTGCAAATATTTAGGTGTCACTATTAAGTACCTGAAAATACTATATATTTTTTTAACATTGTTGTCTTTTTTTTTTTTTTTTAATCCCTGTGATTGAAGACCAGCTGTGATTGATGAAAGTGTGTGTATGCAAACTGATAGCAAATTGTGACTATAGCAAGCCAGTTCACTTACTTTTTTGGATTGTGGGAGAACATCAGAACACCTGAGTGTAACCAACTGAACCACAGCGAGAATACACAAACTCTAGAGCAGCATAACCTTTTTGTAGCTCTTCTTGCACAAACAATGAATACAGGGCAAATTTTACATTCTATTTTATATTCTTCTGATGTCTGCTCTCTACAATTATTGCGAAAGA